>NC_092466.1:5128060-5438060 GCF_047495875.1 Pithys albifrons albifrons | reverse complement strand
AGAGGGTTTCTCTGCACATACCCTGCCTCGAATCCCCATATTTCTGATGATTTAAAGAGTGAGGAACTGGCCAGGAGCATTTTCCAAAGGCATGTGAAAATGGGACTAACCCCCACCTTCACCAGGGAATGACTTTCAAAAGATCCCAGAGGAAAATCATGCTGTGATTCCACCTGCTTAGAGACATCCAGTTGCTTTGTACTCCAGGCAAATCTGCCTGGTCATTGGATATGTCCCATGCCAGATTTAGTACTGAGGTTTACTTTTCTTGGATACTGAGAAGATCACCAAAACAGGCCCAGGAGAAAATTCATCTTTATGCCTTGCAGCCAAAATTCTGACAAATTTGCCACCCAGTTGGAGCTCTGCTCTTAATTGAGAGAATTAGTGGAATTAGTGGGAGAAGGGGATTAACTTCAGCAGAGTGAAAAAGTATTCCAAAATCATTGTGTCCATGTTAGAATGATAAAATGGTACAAGTTGGAGGGACCTGTAAAGTCCAGCTCCCCCTGCCTTGGGCAGGGACATCTTCCACTAGACCAGGTTGCTCAAAGCCCCATCCAACCTGGCCTTGAACACTTCCAAGGATGGAGCATCTTTGCCAACCTGTGCCAGTGTTTTACCACCCTCTCACGGTGAGCAGTCCAGGATACACTCGGCTTGTTGGGCTGTGAGCACAAACTGCCAGGCCATGCCCAGTTTCTCACCCAGTTCTCAGCCTGCTGCACAGAGCACCAGCTCCAGAAAGAGACAAGTCCAAAGGTATGAGAGTTGCTGGAGAAGAGGCAGCAGCCTCCAGGCCATGCAGACCCCCTCTCCCAGAGGGGCTGTGATGCCTATCCCTGCTGGATTGGGTGGTCTCTGCTGTGCTGGAGCTGAATCCCATCAGCAGAGCAGTGAGGAGAAGCAGCCCACAGCTGTTTGCATGATACATATCTTGTGAATAAATAAACCTCAACTCCAGCACTGCTGCTCTCTAAACATCTACAGAGATGTGCATTCTCTCAAAACATTCAGAAAATAAACAGAGTGCTGCTTAGTGAACCCTCCTCTAGCCAAAGCCCAGCACTGGGAAAGTGTTCCCTCTCACAGAAGAGTTAAAAATCTCATAAGAATCCAAAATTTATCTTTTTAAGAAATGCTCTGTCTGATGCAGAAACATCTCACAGGCTATAGGTTTGGGTTTCCTAAGCCTCCTGCATGTTTTATCACATATACTGGGAGGCAGAAGGAGGTAAAGAATAGTTAAATGCAGCACAATTGAAAATTAGCTGAAAATGCCACAAGCTGCAATTCAGATGGATTACAAGATAACCTCAGTAGTTTCAAGAATGTAACAAGAACAGCCTTAAATCAACATAAATATTTGCTCAGCCATTTTCATCTCAGGATTAATGTCAGACTTCTCTTTCTTTTCTCCATTTTCCATTTTTTTTTTAGCGAAGGCATTTGTGGTTGCTAGGAAAGGGAGTGAGAATGGCGATGGGTGTGGGACCCTGGGGGAATATGCAGGGAGAGCAGGGGCTGGACACCCTCTGGAGAGTGGAAGAGAAGCTGGGCAGGGAAAGGCTGATGCTGGGGGGTGCACTTGGGGCTTTAAGGCGCTCCGAGGTACACCAGGATTTGCCAGAGATTGGAGGGGAGACAGCCAGATGCCTCCTGCCAGCCCCACTTTGCCTCTTCCTGTTCAATTGTACCAAAGGGCCTCTATGACCATTATCAGTGATTTCTTGAAGATTTTCTAAGCTCTGGTGGACCAAGCCCACAAGGCACTGTGATGTGTCCCACACTACATTCCTGCTCACACTCAGCAGCACTTCAGCCAAGAAACAGCCTCAGAAGGCAGCCCTTTATTCTGGGGTAGCTTCTGGAGATTTCTGGATACTCAGGGAAAAGACCTCCCCAGAAAGGCAACTGTGGCCTCTGGGATAAATTTCTGCTTTACAGTCGCCTGCAAGCTGCCCTGGAGACACACCCTTGCTTGCTGGAGTCCAGATAAGCTTCCAAGGACTTCAAAGGGATTGCTGAACCAGCCTGCAATGAATTTCTGCACAAATGTAATGCACAGCATGTGTCTGAGGGGATGGAGAAGAGCTGGGGTGGTTTAGATTAGATAGCACTATTTGGCTTTTGAGGGACTCGAGGAAGTGAAAGACATGTAATTGTCTTTTAAAGGGTAATATTTGACTTCAGCTCACCCAACACTGCAGAGGAGCTTGGAGATAAGCAGTGGAAATTATTTCCGTGTGAGGTCTGGGTGCCACCTCCATATGACCAATCTGCCTGAGAGCAGTTTTCCATCCAGAGTGTCCCTGTGCTGGGATAAGGTTTGGTTGCACACATTTGTTGTGTCCACTCCTAGCAATTTATGACTGGGTGGACCCTGTTGCTAGAGAGCACCTCAGGGTCACATCTCCCTTTATTCTTCATAGAATCCTGAAATAATTTGGGTTGGAAGGGACATTAAAAGTAATTTAGTTCCAACTCCCCTGCCATGCGCAGGGGCATATTCCACTCTCCCAGGTTGCTCCAAGTCCCATCCAACTTGGCCTTGGACATTCCAGGGATGAGGCAACCACAGCTTCTCTGAGCAGCCTCGGTCAGGGCCTCACAGCATTCACTGTAAAAAAATTCTTTCTTTTATCAATCCTCTTTTAGCTTAAAACCATCACCCCTTGTCCTGTCACAACCAGCCCTGCTAAAAAGCCTGTCCCATCCTTCTTATAGGCCCCTTCAAGTACTGAAAGGCCACTGTAAGGTCTCCCCAGAGCCTTCACTTCTCCAGCCTGAACAACCACAGCTCTCTCAGCATCACAGAAGTGTCCCAGCCCTTTGACCATCTCACAGGTCACAGTTAACAGCAACAGCACAAATGCACAGGCAGGTTGTGTGTGATAAGCTCCTAGTTACAGGGAACCCACATTCCAGAAGGATTACACCTGATGCCCCAGTTGGTCACTGTCCTTCACGAGTCAGCATCATTAAAACATGGATATTTTACTCCCTGCTGGACTGAAAACTGGAGTAAGAAATCCTTTAATCAGAAGAGCAGTAGAAGGAAGAGATATTTGCACGCTAATGACACTTGCAGTTAATGTTAGTGCATACAAGGAAAATGCTTCAGACAAACTGAAACCCTTTTTCTAACCAGGCAAAAATGTCTGGGCATGGCTTGATGTCTCATGGCAGTTCTGTTGCTTTCTGTCCTGGTGACACTATGAACTCCTCTGAGATAAGGAACTAGTTTGTCAGTCATGGATGTTTCTGACCACTGGTGTTGTCTCATCTGCTGGAAGTTTGCTGATGGCCTTTATTCATTGTTAGGTCCCAGCTCTGCTCTGTGAATACAAAGAGGCAGGATTTTACATATTTGTCTGGAGATTACTGCTGTGCTCCCTTTCTTGTTAACAAGGTGTTTTTCCTTTCTGTTTAAAGTCAATGAAGTCTTCCAAGAGTAAAACACAAGGATGAGTTTTTTTGTCCTGATGGAAGGTACACCCAATAGCCAGATTTATTCAGTCCCTCCTTAGGTGAATATTCCCTATTTGATATCAAGATTTATTTTCCTGAAGAAATGTGCCAGACCACACCAACAACATGAAAAATCACTGTGAATTTGTCAGCAGGAACATTTGTTCTAGAGTAAGTATGAGCTTGAAGAGCAGAGCCAGAGTCAAGACTAGGACACTGAAGATTAATTGTTTGTCCCATTAAATAATTTACTGCCCAAACACAAAGCATTTTAAAGTGTGTGTCTCAGGCCAATAAAGAAACATCTGCCCAGCAAAAATTACCTACATGTAGTCCTCAATTCCACACTTTGAAATTCCTCATACAAATCTCATTGCCTTGCCTGTCCAGAGGGTATTCTTCCCAAATTAATACACAGTCTCCAGGTGAACTACAATCTTAAAAAGCCACCCTGCCTAAGAACTTTGCCAGCTGCCAGCTCACAACCCAGCAGAGCTTTCCTGGACTGTACGTTTTTGCCAGGAAAGGGAACCTCTGTAAGGAAGATTCCTCTGTTTATCTGCAGTAAACACAGGGAGATGAACATATGCAGTTTTCTCCAAAACACTCTTCAGTAAAGTGTTACTTTTTCCTTCAAAAGATAAAATTCTTGTTGGTAGATAAATTTGTTTCCCCAAAGTGAGCCACTTTTTAAATGAGAGTATGAATTTTTCTGTTCCTTCCAACAGCTACTGAGCAGTAAGGTTGAAAAAGTAATAAAAATGTGTGAAGCTGCCTTGTACACAATGAAGAATAATTTAACATCAGCGAAAGGATGGATCCTGACTTTGGCATGACAACAAATTAAAGACTCGTTTTCCAGTATTTTATCCCTTGGACATTACCTGCTTTTCCCAAGACCTTCACAGGTAGTAAACTGGTATTTCAGTTCTCCTCTATCCCTGCTCTGCTCACAGGTTAAAAAAATTAGCAACATTTATTAGAATGCTCTCCTGAAGCATAAGAAAATGAGTCTGACTGATGTAACTGTGGAGACATGGTCTGAGGGCAGATCAAGCCAGCTGAATGAATAAATTTAAATGTGAAATCATGGGAAATACTGGAATCACTGCATCTGTTTCCCCAAAAAGCACTTTCTTGTTTACCTACTAATTCCAGAGTATTAAGAGAAGACTCATTATTCACAGACAACACAATTAAGTTTGGCATTCCCTGCAGACACTCATTCACCACTATCATAGCAACAGAGAAAAGTCAAGTAGATCTCACACACAGACCTTTATCTTCGTTTTCCTTCAAGGTTCTTGTACAGAAGAGCAGAAATAAGTACAAGGGTTCATCTAAATCACCAATACTGGCTTAATTTGGTAGATCTATACAGTGTTGGAAGAGTATGCAGGGCACTCTTGGGTTCTGAGGATTGCTTTTATGGGATTTTATCAAACAAAGCTTTTTTTATCTTTTTCTTACTTGCCTTTTGAGTTCCTTCTCATCAAAACCCTGTCACTAACAGTTCAGCACTGCTGTGGTAACAGCCCTGTTAGCTCCTGCCAGCCCAGGTATTGCCATGATGTAGTAAACACTTCCATGCCCATGCTCGCCCCAGCTCACCTGCAGGAGATCATGGATTCAGGAGCCATTTGGGCAAAATAGCAGAGGTTTGGATGTCACTGCAGTTCACCTACAGCTCTTCTAAAAGGAGAAGGAGGAGGAAAAAGAGCAGTCCCACTCCAGCCAGGGAGGTCTGTGCCCTGCCCAATACAGGGGCTTTTGTAAAACTCCCCTCAGTGCTAAGGGGAGAGTAGGAAAATAGATTTAATAGCTCAAAGTCACTACCACCAATTTATTTTGCATTCCTTAAATATCTAAGCACAAGGATTGTTTTTGCAGGAAAATGAGTAGAAAGGGGGCTGCTGTAGTGTGCAGTTCATTACATGGCCTGGGGTATTTCCTGGTGAATTATCCCTTAGCACTGGTTTTCTAGCAGGCAAGCAGCAAACCATTCCCCAGGCCAAGAAAAGGGATCAGGAGGCTCTGTAAAGGTGAGCTGATTCCCTTTAAGTTAAGCACATTTAATGTCAGTGAGAAATTATTGAAGGAATAGTTAAGGAAGATACATCACAGAAGAAAAAATGTCATTTGTTCTCATTTTTCCCCATCTCTCCACACAGGGAAGATTGAGGTAAGATCTAAAGCATGAAGGTAAGCAACATTTTAGTATACCATTCAAAACATTTTATTCCACCCAAGTGGAGGCTTGCACTGTCTAGTCTGAGCTCTTGCATCTCCTGGGTCATATACTTGCTTCCAGAACCTCCAGCATCAAGACCATAACTTCTGGTTGAACCAGATTGTTTAGAAAAAAAATAATCCAATCTTAATTTAAGTTTTCAAAGAGAGAATTCATCATATCCTTAGGCAAATTGTTTCAGATATTAAATTCTCCAGTGGCCAAGAATGCACACCTTATTACTGGTCTGAATTCTTCAGCTTCAGCTTTCAGCCACAAAACCTCATTATAATTTTGCTTCATTAAAGAGCCCTTTCCCCACACCAGTACCCTTTGGCACTAATGGTTTGTCCACACAGAGAAATGGGGGATGATGCAGTGCTGTCAGAGAGGGAGCAAACAGAATAGCCAATAAACTCAGTGTAAATACTACATTTACAGGAATTCCCTAACTAACCTAAATTAAGGTCGGTTATCCAATCGTTTGTTTAGACCAATTTAACATTTGAAAGAAAATAAAGCATGGCCAGTTGTACTTCTAGCACCCATCAGCTGCAGTGTATGAGCCACAGCAGGGACAGCACCTCCCAGGTTTGCTGGTGGCTCCAGGCAGGAAAGTGTCTTTGGAGTCACTCCTGCTCCCATGTTTCCCTCCCTGATCCCCCCATTCCAGCCAAGGGCAGCATTCCAGGCCAGACACAGCCCTGAGCACTCCCACCACGCAGAGCAGTGCTCATGGCGGAGTTGTTCCCACCACCAAGTGCTCCTTGTGCTGTCCTTGGAGTTTGTCCCCATGTGCTGTTACCGTTTGTGTCCCTCTGCAAAGCCTGTGGTTACACACCTATAGCAGACAGTAATGCCAACAGCAACTCTTGGTTGAGGTTGTCTCTCAGCAGTTCCTGCCTTGCTGGTGGCATGCTCAGACCATTACAGTTTATGGGCACCTCTCTGAGAGCCCCCTCATCCCATCTCCTGGGTTACAATAGACCATGCTGTCTCAAATTTTATGTATAGCTATAAAGGTTATAAAGGTTTAGGTTAAATATCAGGAAAAGGTTTTTCCCTAGAGGGTGGTGGGCACTGAACAGGCTCCCCAGGGCAGTGGGCACAGCCCCAAGGCTGACAGAGCTCAAGGAGTGTTTGGACAATGCTCGGGGGGACAGGGTGGGATTGTTGGGGTGTCTGTGCAGTGCTGGGGGTTGGACTCGAGGATCCTGGTGGGTCCCTTCCAACCTCAGCATCTTCTCTGATTCTATGAAATGGGCATATGAGCACAAACCTAAGTACATGCAGGGCTGTGGCTGCTGTGTCCCCACCAGCCCAAAGTGCAAGAGAAGTCACAGATCAGCAGGAGAAGGTACGGCAGGCAGGCTGTTCCTGTGCCTGCCTACACCTCAAAGCACGAGGAATGCTTATTGTGTTTGGCACAGAGGATTTGCAAATAAACAATACCGTACCTGATTGTTATTTTCCACTGGAATCTGGAGGCTGAAGTAGGAGCAGCGAGGGGGAGGTGGGGCACCATCCCCATAGGTGTGCCGCGGTGGCTCCGGCGTGTTGCAGCTTGACAGCTCTCCCGGTGCGTGGGCAGTGTTCGTGCAGAGAGGCTGACTAGGAACTCCGAGCTATGGCAGAGCACTGATTTAACTCACTGCCTGCCTTATGGAACTCCAGACAGGGGAATATAATGACCAGCACAACAACAGCATTTTGCCCTCACTCCTTCTTCAGACTGAGAGGCTCAAACACCCCTCAGTGTTCATTGGCATGCAAGAGCTTGTCACTTTTCTGGGTGAAGGAGGACAGCAAAGCCTCTGGTTTTCCATATGGGAATAGGCAATGAGTCTGGAGGCGATGATTTCTGCTGTGGTCCATGATGGTTGCATTGCAGTTGCTGGGCTGGCACTGTTGGCATCCCCAGAAGGAAGCTCTGCTCCAAACTAAGGGAACCTGCTCTGTGCAGAGGCCACATTTGCAAGGAAATAAGCTGCACTGGTAAATGGCAACTGTGTGACAACACACCAAATCTATACCTTCCTGGGCAGTAAGGCTGAGGTTTAATCAAAGCAATGAGGTACCAGAGGGCTCTTGGTGATAAACATCCATTACATGTGATTCTTATAAACCCAGCCATTTTGCAGAAGAGGCAATTCATTTTCACACTCAACTTTTTATTATTAAGATGGCTTTTGGCTCCAAGACGGCTCCAGCTTCAAGAGTTCTGCACTTGTTTTTTTTATAAGGGCATGTAGTGACAGGACAAGGGAGGATGGCTTCCAACTGACAGAGGGCAAGTGAAGATTAGATATTAGGAAGATATTATTTACTGTGAGATTGTTGAGGCCCTGGCATAGGTTGCTCAGATAAGCTGTGGCTGCCCCATCCCTGGAAGTGGCCAAAGTCAGGTTGGATGGGGCTTGGAGCAACCTGGGATAGTGGAAGGTGTCCCTGCCCATAGCAGGGGCTGGAACGAGATGAGCTTTAAGGTCCCTTTCAACCTAAACCATTCTATGACCTGCACATCATAAAAAGATGTATTTCTTGGTCTTGTCATTACAAAATAAAACTGTCTTATGCCTGTCAGAGGGTGGAAGAGGCTTACAGCACCTTTCAGCCACCTCAGGAGACTATAAAATGCAGTAGCATTGCAAAGCTTCACTTACCTAAACCATCTCCCCTGTCACTCCCTCCTTCACCAGTTTTCTTCAGGCTTTTTCAGGCATAGCCTCCGAAATCGACAGCTGGTTATTTTTCTTATACTAAAAGAGCACTTGCTATGTAGATAATTACTTTTTAGGCTTTCTTTCCATTCTTACAGTATTTTGTTTAGCAAAACAATTGAAACACAAATCAAAGCCTTGGCCATTTTAAACCTGGAGATCCACCACTAGCACCTTCCAGCAGGCTGCTCAGTAACTAGCAGGGTGCAAGGGCGTGAGCACTAGGGATAGAGGAGTGTGCTGGAGCAGAGCTGCCTTGCTCTGCTGAACAGGCAGCTGCCTCATCCCAGGTCACAGGGGCTTCCCCCAGCCTTGGGGCAGAGGAACAGGTAGAGCCCAGCATTTCTGGCAACTCTTTCAGCAGAGAGGCCAGGGAGAGCTTCTTAGGGAAGCTGGAGGTATCATCTCAAACTGAAAGGACAACCATCAGCATAGAGGGAGTCAAAGAGAAGAGTTCCCAGAGCTGGATCTTGGAGCTGAATATAGTAGATATTTTCCTTAATATTCCTGACATGGGAAAGAGAAGAATGTTGAGGAATTTTGCTGATAGCAGAAGATGGGGAAAGACTGTCAAATAGAGGAAGGTGGGAATGTCCACTCAGGGAGAAGAGGATGAGAACAGACCAGAATAAAAGAATGTAGACTGAATTCACTGGTACAATGAATAGAGTTGTGCTGCTCAGGATTAACAATGACAAATTATGCCAAGCTTACCAGCTGGCAATGACAGGAAAATGTAGAACACATGGAAGTTAGCAAGTTTCTACCTATAGAGAGAGATTCTGAAATAACTTTCTAGATGGTAGAAAGGGAAAATTCCTGTCTAATCTTAGGCTGCAGCTGGATACACAGAGGACTACACAAGGTGATGAAGGGAGAGCTGATGATGGGGTTCAGAACTTTGAATTGCAGCCTCTCACATATGTTCTACTAATCAGTGGATAATTTTGCTAATTAGACCCCATTTAGGATGACTGTCTCCACTACAATTTTTAGGTATAGTCAAGCTGAACATCATATCTCCATATACACATTTATTTGCAAAATATTTATTCAGAAATGTTCAAAGCAGACCTCACTCCAGACGGAGGCATCTCCTTACCTGACAGCAGAGATCTTCCTCACCTTCAGCAACTGACTGAAGAGGCATCTCTCCACAAACAGGTAATGTGGGGTGATGGTAGCCCTTGTGTATAGGAAACACTGTTACACTAAACACACCACACACTTCAGAGGGGAAAGGCAAGTGCATCAGGAGCTTCTGAAATTTCTGCACTGTGGCTGGATGAAAGTAAAACCACCCATAACAAGGGGTGTGATACTGAGCAAAACAAAGGAGGCACAAGCTGGAATGTGAGTAAAGGCAGGAACATGCTCTAGTACACACTCACTTTAAGCAAGTTGTACACAAAGGCTCTGTTTCTCCTCTGGGAAGTAAGATGTTTCCAGCAAAACCTGGGTTAGAAATAGAGATATTTGCAATGCTTTTATTGCCATTATAGTTCATCCAAGATGATGTGTCTGGTTTGAAAGTCGCAAAAAACATATTCTTGTTAAAAATACTGCCAAAAAGCTAAATGAAAACAGCCCACTGCTGAATCCCGTGTTTGCAGCATTACCAGTGGGTTTTTTCAAGGGTGTTTATATAGACCAAGTTTCATTTAACAAGGCAAAAGCCGGAGCTCTCACATACTCCATTATTTCTCTGCAGGTCCTTCTCACCAGGGTTAAGTCTTTACACTACTTCCAAGCAAAGCAGCCAAGAAAAAGAAGAAACAAATGCTACTACTACTGAGCACAGAGGCCTCCTTTGCAAGAAATGTGATTTACGGAATGAAGTTCCTGGCAGGTCTGCCGGGGGCTGTCACAACGTGTGCCTAAAATCCAGGGCTGAAATACGATCCCCACTCCTTCCAAGATGCATTGTGGCTTCTAGCAAGTTCTGAAAGCACAAGCAGCCCTTTGCTGGGCTTTGCCTCTCTGAGTGCTGTTTGGGGGTGAGAACCATCCGGATTCCCTACAAAGTTGGCGTTAATGAGACCTGCTTTGTTGAAAGTTCTGGAGACTTTTTCATATAGTTTGGAGAACTCATGCACTTGAGGAGACACAGACCAGAGCTCACCCTGGTACCCAGGAGAAGGCTTTGTGTTTGTACTGCCTTTTGCTCCCCACTGCCCACACTTGTATATCAGACACCCAATTGCTGGGAACTGAACCATGGTGGAGATCACTCTCCATGATTCCACAAAATAGGAAGGAAGCAACAGCAACTTGTGGGCTTTCTGGCCTTTGCTGGCCCAGAACTGTTGATGGAGAAGGTATTTTCACTTCCTTTCTGCAGTCCTTTGGGTGTTTCTTCTCCTCTACCATTAAGCCTTTCCTCAACTGCTTTTTAAACTCAGAAAATATTTTACCTCCAGAGAAAATTCCTCCTCATTTTTTCCTGCTGTCTTCAAAACCAGCAAAACAACAGCATTTGTACAGCACCATGGTCTACCTCAGCTGGCAGTAATGGAGACCCCCATCACTGTAAGACCCCTTTTTGCAAGCCTTTCTCCAGGCTGCAAGATGCCCCAGTCCTTGCCCATGGGTCTCACATCACCTACTGGCTCATCCCATGGGAAGCATCCCCACGTGGACTTCTGGGAGGGGAACTGCCTGAGAGTGGAGGTCACCAGCTCCTGATGGACTTCACTAGTGAAGATTGAAAACACACAAATAACCTCTGTCCTGTGATTTGGATAAAGTCCAGTCCATCAGTTATACAAAGGGGTTGCTAATGCACATTTTCTGCGTGATGAGCAGATATTTTCTAAGAGTAGTAGCTGAGGAACTGGCCAAATATTCTGCAAAACAAAAGTACAGACAGGAGGAGTCAAACAAAGCCAGCCTGACCGTTGACTCTGTGTTTGCTTCAGCAGGTTTTGGCCCTGGCCCCACTTGAGCCACAATGTTTTGAAATCCATGAGTTTCTTCATTCTCATCTTTCAGTTTCACAGTGGACTTTTTTTCCCCCCACAAACGTCTCCGAGGCCATGTGGGATGTGGTCCAGCTCCCATTAAGGTCAGTGGGAGTGCTGCCACTGCTTCCCTGTGGGTCTCAGCCCTATCCCATTGTATTACATTTCCAACTGCAATTGGAGACAGCTTATTTCAATTTTTTTCCTCTCCTAGTGCCCACAATGGGCAAAGTATTTTCCAAACAGAAAAGAAGGTCCCACTGAATGTCCCTAAATCTCTAGAGATACTGGAAAAATTCTTCTAATTAAATACATTTGACGTGCAAAATCACAACTGTTCCCTAATAATTTTTTTGAAAGCTTCTCTCTCATGTAGCTTTTCTGTACTGTACAATAGCAGGGATTAAATCCTGATTCTGCTGAAGTTTATGGGAGTTTTTCCAATTAGCTTCATTGGAGCCATATTGTCTTCCTTCATCTCCATCTTTAACACTACTGGGCCACTACTGAAAGTGTCCTGTCAGGAACCAATGATGACAGAAGGGTCATTTTGTCACTGCCAGTCACATGATTTTTTGAAAGATTATTTTAAACAAAATGCACTCCCCCCCAAAAAAAAAAAACTATAAAAGGATGGGAAATACATGCAAACTGTGTTAGTTTATATTCAGAAAAACAGAAGCCTTATGGGAAAACTCATTGCACTCCTAGAGAAGTGAGCACAGACTAACAGCTGACAGCAGAAATGGCAAAGGCAGTAGCTCCCTGCTCTGGCACAGAGACTAAAATCACACCATCATAAACTATTAGGAAGTCCAGTGAGGACTTAAGAAATGCAGCAGTGCTGAGAACCATTTGGAAGTGGGACCATTAAGCATAATGCTGTTTACAGAAGACTTCATCCTCATATTTATGTCTGTTTTGGATGATCAGTTTCATCTTCAGAAAAAGAATCAGCAACATTTTCCCCAGACAGCAAAACAATAAATAGCAAAATGTTAGTTGCACTGTCTGATGTGAAATGTTAAGGGAAACTACTACTGAAAATACTAACTTTGACCTTTATGGGAAGACTTGGAGACAGTACAAAGACTTCATGAGCATTCCAAAGTAAGGGTTTCATGACGGAAACACAAATTTACAGTCTTTGTGCATGAAGACCTCGCTCTCCTCTTCATAACAAACTGTCCAGGGGGCAGTTTGAAACTATTTGAGATTCAAACTAGTTAGTTAGGAAGATTTAAGTGATAGCTGCCAGCCACCAGGGGAAAAAATGCCAGTGACTAATTTGGGGAAAGGTATGGATGTGAACTTATTATGCACACATTACAGTACCACAGATTAATTACATCATACAGCAGTGCTGTTTTGTCACCAGCATATTCCTTCTCACCTGGAGTTTTTATTGATGATCCCTATTATTTAGAACACTGGAACTTGACCTGGAAGGTCTCCTGCCAAGAGGTTGCCTGTGCATGGAAGATCCAGCATCACACCAGCAATGACTTGCTGGACATTTGTGGTGAGAGCCTGACTAGAATGGCTCACTTTAGATCAGAGGAGGGAAGTGGTTAGAAAATAGAATGGGAATAGAATGTTTCAGTGGAAGGGACTTAGAATGGTTAGATAATCCAACTGCCCAAAAGAATAAACCCAAAGCAGATAAATCCCTGTTTGTGGCAGAAAGGCAGATCCCTGATCAGGATGCTCTCCCAAGGGGGATGCTGGGAAGATGCATTTCTTCTGTTCCAGGCTTCTCCATGCACTGTTGTGCATGAAAACATTTCTTTTTTACTTCATTTGGAAATGAATCTCACAGATTTGTAGGTTTCTTGCTTTTGGATCCATCATTATCTTCTCTGCACTGATCCCATTAACATCTGCTGTTGTGCTGCACCACCACCCTGATGGTGTGAGCACTGCCTGCTTTGCTTGCAGAGGCTGAAACCTTTGTGAGCAGTGGCTGCCAGACCAGCCTCTCAAAGTCACAAACTGTGCTGGTGTCAAGTTTGCACACACACTCACACCGTATTTACCAAGGTCAAGGAAGCTGCACACATTCTTTATTTACCAAAAAAAATACCCATGTTTGGGTGGTATGAACCCAAAAGAAGAACTCTGAAACTGCTTCCTGCTGCTGCTGGAGAAAGACAGTGCCTGGGTGACTCCCATCACATCAGCCCTGGCTGAGCTTGTACCCACTGGGTGTGAATTAGACCTTCCTTCCAGCCATTCTGACCCAGCCTGTGGGAAGAAGCCTTACAAGGGTTCCAGCAGAGCCAGTAGTAAAGGTGTGTGGTGTCTTCTCCCAAGGAACTAGTGAAAGAGCAAGAGGAAATAGCCTCAGGGTGTGCCAGAGGAGGTTTAGATTGGATATTAGGATAAGTTACTTCATTGAGAGGATGGTCAGGCATTGGAACAGGCTGTTCTGGGAAACTGGTGGAGTCACCATCCCTGGAGAGATTTAAAAGATACATAAATGCAGCACCTGAGGACATGATTCAGGGGTGAACTTGGCAGTGCTGGGTCAATGGTCAGACTCGATCTTAGGGGTCTTTGCCAACCTTAATGATTCTGTGATTCAGAAGATTATATTGATCCACAGCATCTTCTCTCCTAGCCACAACTCAAAGGCCATATTAAGTTTTTATCAGACTTTAGGCTTTGTTAATCACCTAGCAAAGGATTTGGAGGCTGTATTAGGTTTCCTCCCTCTTTATCTCCCTTGTCTCTCCTCTGCATTTGAATGAATAAGGAATGAAGAAACAAAGGTCAACTGCTCCAGGTGGAGCTCCTTGTGTTTCCCTGCCCCAATAGTAACCTGCCAAGGTCTCTGGCTGAGCTACAGAAGCAGCAAAAAGATTGGAATAGCTGCCCTGGTCTCGGGAAAGAGAGAGACATCACATTCTAGGGTAAGTGACATTACTCCACTTCTGTTTTGGCAATTGGCTTGTGAGCAACCTCAGTGAAATGCCACTTGCTACTGGAGCTTGGACAGAGAGCTGGAAATGCAGCATCCTTGGGGTGAAGATGGTACAGGGCAAAAGAAAAGCCAAGCTGGAGATCTTTTAAGTAGCACCATACTTGAGTTTGATGTGCTCAGATGCACCACCAAGGATGGCAAACCATCAGTCAAATAAGACAGACATGTCAAGGGAGTCTGAGAGGGAGAATACACTTTGCTTATTTCTTTAACATTTTTAAGCATGGAGAATACTACTTTCAATACAGACAGTGCTTTTTTTTCTGTAACTGTCAGGACAAGCTGGACAAATACCATTATCCATGACCTGAAAAGCAAACCTGGAGCCCCAATTCAGAAGAGTTTTTATTATACACAGTTACTGAACACATGTGCAAGCCCCATTGAAACTATAACTTATTTGCTCAACAAAGTTCAGCTCAGGGATGTACTTAAAGTACTTCCAGGGTTCAAGGAACTGAGCTAAAATAACTGTTCCTGGTCTGTCTTCTATTCTCATTACTTATATACTCATTAAGAAAGTTCTTCACTTTTTCTTCATCATCTTTTATAATAAAGGCTCCCCACAACAGCTCTAGGCAAAATTCCCTCCCATCTAAGGGCATGGGTAATGTAATCAGGCTGAGCTGCATTAAACAAATATGGATTTTGCTGGTACTTCTTCCATATCTAAGAAAACCTACATGCTTTTTTTTTAAAAGCATTTATTTAGCTGCATAAACAGCCAAACCTACTTTGTAAGTTTATTGAAAGTTAGAATAGTTGCTCATGAATGTCCCAAATGGATTTTACTGGTTTCCCATAATGGAGCCCAGGCTGGCAGTGCTTTAGACGTTTTAGTGCAGAAGAAATGTCAAGCATGCACTCATCCCCCTGACTGCAGTTCAAATCAAACAAACTAGGCTAGACAAGCTAATAACAAGCTTTGTTCCCTCCAGAATGGCAGCTATGGAAATACGCCTCACTTTATATATTATTACATGTACAGTCTGAAAAGGCCACTGAAAAAGCCACTGAAAAAGCAACAAGCACTTTAGCACTTTTCTTTCTTTTTTAAAATGACCAGTTTCGAGCTACTTATTTAACAAGGGGGAAAAAAAACCCAAACCAAACACCCCAGCACATTGTACTTTCAGCATGGATGTGTTCATAACTCAGTTTTCCTGTCATAAATTATGAATCATGTAACTACAATTTTCTTACTAATAGAAATTGGGAACATATAGAAAAGCCAATGTCACCAAAACGTGAAAGTAAATTAGAACTAATTTTGGGGGGTTAATTTATGAAGGCAATAGGACACAACTTGTTTGCAGCTGTAGTGCCAAAATGAAGAACAAGCGCAATATATAGTTTGCTTCTTATGTAAAAATTAACAGTTAAATTTTAATTGTTTGCAGCTATATGTAAGAGATAGCATGAAGACAGAAGATCACTGTGAGGTCTGGTCCTGCTCTGTCTTCAGGGTCGTTTGCCGTTTCCCTTTTTAGAAACCAAAAGCCCCTTTTTAGCTGGCACTTGACATCTTTGCAGGGCTCCTTAGTGCAGATGGGAGGAAGGCACATTCTCCTCCACATCCATCTCTCTGCTCTATGGGAAATCAACTTGAAGAAGTCCTGGCATGGTTGGAGGTGCCTCCATAACTGGACTCCCAAAATCAGCAATCCACTGCCCTGGATAAGCACACACATTAACCTTTTCCTTTCTAAATTCCTATGCCTACATTCTAAATATTTACCCTGGCAAACACCATCCAGTCCGTGGGTTCCAGCTACAACCAGCACTGTGCCTCCCTCTGTGTGGAAGGGCTAAGCCTTTCCAAATGTCCTGGGGTGCCCAAAGCATCAGCTCTGCTTCCCTCCAAAACAGCTTCTTATCCCAGAAACACAAAGGGTCACAGCCACAGTTTGCAGCCTCTCTCAGCAAAGGGAATAAATGTGCAAGCAAAGCCATTAGCAGTTTCCAAAATAACCCCCTATTCCTGGTGGCCAGGACTGCGGAGCGCCACATATGCCCTGCACAGAAGTGCCTGCTCACGTGGCAGCTGAGCAGCTGTGGAGAGCTGGGAGCCAAAGGAACGCTCTCCCTTCCACCACACAAATGCCACTTAATTATTTTTATTCTATATCATAAAGGCACTAAAGATAAGCACAGGGAGATCAAGAGACGGGTTTTGACCTATCAGCCGACTTTATTGCTCCCTCCAATTAATACTTGCGTACAACAGGTGTCACTTTAAAAAAAAAAAAAAAAGCTGTCCTGGAGCAGCATATTCCTGAAGGGACACACGCAGGAATTACCAGGCAGCCATCTGTGCCACAGAAATTTCAGCAGAGGCACAGCGGCCAGGAAAAAAAGAAAATCAACAACAGTGAAAGCAAACAGTCGGAGGTAAGATATGGCAAAAATGTTTGAGTCAGCGCTAATAAAGATTTTTCCTGATTATTACTCTCCTTATCAGGCTGGCAGGGCCAGTTCAGCCCTGTTGCACTTCCCCAGTGCCCCAGGGCAGGCGCCCCTCTCTCCCCTCTGGCATGGCATCGCTCCCGCTGCCCGGGGCTGTCTGCTTTGGCTGTCGCCTCTCCCAGGGTTTGTTTTCCTGCTTCTACGGTTCTCCTGGGGCTGGTACAAACGCGAGCACACTGACTCAGGCTCCGTTTGCTTTGGTAGGAGCTCCTTGGCACATCTGTGAGACCCAAGCCAGGTCCTCAACACACCAATCTTCTCAAACCTGGTCTTGCCCTCTCCGAGAAATTCCACATGGATTTTGTAGCATCCAACTAAAGATATAACAGCACATCGTCCTTGTTGTCTTCCTCAGGTCTCCCACTTAATCTCTTACCTTTAGATTACAGTTCACGGAGCAGAAAAGGCATCTTTTGGTTTAAAAAGCTCCTGCTTTCTTCTGGCCAGAAACAAATAAATCCACGTAAAGCCCAGTTTGTAACAAGCATTCAAACAGCTGAGAAGGAATTAAATAATTGATAGTGACAGGTATTAATGGGGCAAACAAATCTTCAGAGGCTGCAATTATGCCCAGGTTGTATTTGTTTGAAATGTTAACTGTCTGATGAGACTTAACACCCAGCTAATGAGCTTTTAAAAGTAATTCCGACCACCTTCCTTTGCTCTCAGAAGGGAAGCAGAGTGTCTGGCAATTGCCGTGGCCATCAATTCAGGACTAGCAGCTAATCCTGTTTTATTACCATCATTAGCCAAATACACGGACCATCCACACAGCAGCTGTCTGCTCTTCCTTTCTCCCACTCTTCCTCTCACTTACAGCTCTCCAACCTCCGCATCTCCACACATTAGATAATGCTGTCAGTTCCCCCAGGCTGCTTTTTCCAAGTATTCCTTTTCTGCCTGTTATCCAGCCTACAGGAAAGGTGTTCAGGTTACACAGGTGGCCTGAGCGCCTGCCTTGTGGTCCTGCAGGTACAACTCCTGCACCTGGAGCTCCAGGAGGGGCTTCTCCGCAGCTGCATTGAGTTCTGAAAACTAAACTGCCTGTCCTGAGGTTGGATGTGGCCAGTCTTCCCTAAAACCAGTTCCTCTGTAGCCAGCAGCTCCTACCTGAGCTTCACTCAGCCATCCTTTCTACTGTTCTTACACTTTGTCCTCTCCCAAGCTCTCTGTGAAGATCACACTAAACTCACACTGAAAGGTCTAAGATGAAAAAGTGAGAATGACAAAAATCCTTACAAGGTTTAAAATACAAAAGACTACACCCTTGCTTCTCTCTTCTATTACAGAGTCTGCACTTGAGTGGGGAGGGAGGCCTTGGAGATTTGCAACTCCTGAGAGGTGAAAATGTGCAAAGGTCTATGCCAGGAAACAAAACTGGGGAGAGTAATCCAATCCATGAACATTCAGTTTAAGTTATTTCAGGGAAAGGTAAGAAGAATAGATAAGAACCATTGTCAGAGCCTTGCGTGAAGCAGTTTGCAGATTTTATTTATTTAACTTTACCTCATCCTTCTATTTTTCCAAAAGGCTTTTCATTTTAAACAGGTGGCTAAAGAGTATTCTTCAGTCCTGGAGCTATTTTGCCTGCATGGCAAGGAGCAGGCAGCCTTCCTTCAGCCTGGAGAAAGAAAAAGGAACGAACTCACACCTGCGTCTCACGCCAAAGTGAGTAAACAAATGAACTGTGAGTTATGGGACCATTCTCTCAGCTGCCTTTGCTGGTTTGCTTGCCCAGCTCCTTTTCTTCATGGCAATGGGACACTTTAAAAAAAATCCTTTATCTGCCACTATTTACATTAAGATTTCTGTTTTACAAAGCATGTCATGGAGAGAGTACAAACCAACACCTTCAAACCTAGACGTGTAATGCTGGTTTTCTCAGTGTGAACAGTGCAGAGCTATCCAGAGTTCTCAGAGTAAAAACTTCATTCAGACTGGTTTTTTCCTCAGGTGTGAGTGACCTTTCCTCCATTCTGAATGCCCCAGGCCAGGCACAGTTTTTGATCCTTTCAAAGCCTGCCCAAACACCTGGTGAACCACTCCGAAAATTCCTGAGTGTATCGATCCCCACTGGGTCAGTGCTGACACTGCTGTGCCAGGAATCCTGTGATCCTGTTGCTGTCTGATACCCCAGAATATCACCTGATGAGTGGAGAAAATACCAAAAATAACCTTAACACCATCATATGCTAACTCAGCTGACCAAAAGCACTTTCATTCTGCATTCTTCACCCAGCATCAAATGACAGACCCAATAACATTGTCGTGTGCCAGCCTGCACAAGCCAAGCCTTGCTAATCTTTCCTCACTCATTCTTCCTGTGCTGTGCCACAGTACGCCATCCCAATGAGCTGAATTGCCCCTTTGTTATGTCAGGTACAGTTACCAGCCCTGGTACAAATCCATTCCTCCTCCTTAGAGTCCCCTTTGTCCCTGGTTGTTTACTGCGGGTGCGTTCGCCCTCCACAGCGTTGGGACATCTGGTGACTGGCAGCACTGGGCATTGCCCTGCTGCCCAGCATCCCCAGCAAGGCTCTGAAACAAAGCCCATCAGTATCTCTTTGTACACCATCATCCTAGATGAGCAGGGACAAGATGAACGAGGTTGCTGAAGCAGTGGTTTATCTTTTGCTTTCTTGATGGTATCGCAGTCCTAGATAGGAAACCACCGTCTCAGTGTGAGAAATTCAGCTGACTGCATCCTGCAGTGTCCTGGTCACAACATCTAAAGTGATGCTCAGGCAACCAAGGGCCACAGAACAGCTTTGTGTTCAGTTGGCCATATATGTTGTCACGTCACGTCGTGTAATGCAGTGATCCCAGGCCAAATCCATGATTCAAAACAACCGGTGGGTGGGGGCTTTTCAAAGTGAAATACAGTGGTGGGAAGGGTTTTCAGACACTCAGCATTGGCTTCGATGCTTGTTGAACCCCAGTTTCACCACAAGGCTCTGTGACAAGGGGTCAGGCACTTTGGAAAGATCCAACCAATTTTCCTGCTTGGTGGAAAGGATTTGTGCAGCATTTATTGTCCATTGTGTAGAGAGAACTGAGGAGCAAGGGAGAGCCATAGTATATGGGGTTGTCAAGGAATGGGGGAAAGTACAAGGGAATGAATAAAGTGCTGTACCTATTTTAGTTGCATGAGACAACCTTGCAGACAGAAAGCTACAGGCATAGCCCTGGGGAGCAGCAAAACAAAACTCATCATGGCAGAGCAGGAGAAAGACATTAGAAGGCAGAAAGGAAGAAAGAGACAGAATAAAAAGTTAAAGAACTGGGTCATTTCATCAGCAAGGCAAACCTTTACCTTAAATTAACTGCATTTACATAGTCTGCAACAGTTGGTAATTATGTTTTGTAATTGTTTTATTCCTTACGGGTGGTATGATTGAAAAGCATGTAAGAGTGGCTGAGTCAGAGCCATCCCACTTCCCACAGGTCCAGCAGTGAATTCCTGGTCCTCACAGCTCCCAACAACTTCCTGGTTGCTTTCTCAGTGGCTTTTTTCATCTGAGTCATTGCCTTTCATAATGAGTGGTGAATTCAGCCTTCATTCATTTTCTCTGTTAATTTTTAGAAATAATTTCTATTTCTGTCCTTTACAATATCCTTTGGCAATGAGTCCCATCATTAATTTTGGGGTGGACAAAAATACTCTTTTCTTTACTTGTCTTACCTGGTGCTTGGTCTTTTTACTACTTATGTTTGGGTTTATTGTAACAGTCAATAACTGTGCTCTAATTGCCTCTGCCTTATAGACCTGACCAGGTTTTCCTCTCTCCTCCCAATCAGTGAGAGGATTGTTCAGCAAGCAGTTTTGGAGAGGATATTTCCTCCAGGAGCAGGCAGCAAGGAAGAAGGCAAAAAAAGAGACATTAATGTAACAGAAAGACCAAGGCTGTGGGAATTGAAAAGGTGTGAGGCACAGCTTGGGGTTGAGTGATTGATGTGAGGTCTTAAAGCAAAGCCCAGAATGTGATGAGTTTCATTTTCATAAAAAACACTGCAGCCATTATGTGGTGGCCAGAAGGCTGTACAGCACTAAATATTGCCGATGTTTAAGACCTTCTTTTTAAGAGTTCAGATCTTAAAATATCATGTGTGGGCACCAGCAAGCAGTTATTTGTGGTAAGTGGTTACCAATGGACAGAGAGCCCAGCTGCCATAAACATTGCAACTTTATTTTCCTCCTTTGTACTGCTATTCCAGAAATGTGCCAAATAAAACACGTCCCTCCAAACAGACCCACTATTATTTTATGGTCTCACCATGCTGGGTTAGAAATTGCAGTGTCATGAAAACATCTTTTAAATAAATAATAAAACATGATATTCCTTAGACAGGATCTTTCATCTTGAAGGAGCCTGCACAGCCTCACAAACCCCCCACCACTTCCATGGCTGGCACAGGTAACACCCATCACCAACATCACTCAATGCTTAAGGCAGAAAAGGTGGAGTAAATAATGTGTGGCCTTTAACAAGCAGTGGAAATGCAAGGAGAAAAAATTTTAAAAATCCAATTATCCTTACTGGGAAGTGGGC
This sequence comes from Pithys albifrons albifrons, assembly GCF_047495875.1. Lineage (NCBI taxonomy): Eukaryota > Metazoa > Chordata > Aves > Passeriformes > Thamnophilidae > Pithys > Pithys albifrons. The sequence goes on along the minus strand of NC_092466.1, from coordinate 5,416,680 downwards.
CAAGAGGGTGGAGTGAGCAACCAGGGTCCTGGTGCAGCAGGTCCCCAGAGAGGTGGGTGACTCCAGCTCTTCACTGCTGCCAGCAAATCCATGAACATTACTTTGAATATCATCAACACCCAAATCCTGGAGGTCTTGTGAGTGATTTTCCTCCTAGCTACTGCCTACATGGTATCTGATATTATCTTGGTCATCCATATAGTTGAAACACAACAAAGAGCATGAAGTAACTGAGCTATGTGAGCTTATTAGTGGCACTTGGGGACTTGGCTTAGTGGTGGACTTGGCAGTGTTAAATTTATAGCTGGACTCTATGACCTTCAAGGTATTTTCCAACCTAAATGATTCTATAATTCTATGAAATACAAATTCTGATTGATTTCCAGGCTCTTCATTCATCTGCAAAAAGGAATTTTTTCCCAATAACACACCAATAATCCATGCAAAAACATCATATGCCTCCTGCATCATGGTTTGCACACCACTGTGGATCTGTTTCTGTAGAAATGCAATTTCTACCCTGTAGATTTTACAATCTAAATTGCAACAAAACAACGTAATGGATGTAAAAGGGTGGAAAGAATAACATGAAATTCAAGACATAGAAAGAAGTATGTGCTTATGTCAAAGGTACATGTCCTTAGCTGCAGAATGAAAGGCAAGATGGAAAGGAGAATCAGTGTACCAAAAAGGATGCATGATAAGAGATTTACAGACCTTTTCCAGGGGAGGAGAAGGACTTTGTCTGGCACAATCAACTGAGTCATGAAAGAAAAACAAACAAAAAACCAAACACCAAGCCCCCCAAAACAACCAACAAAACCAACAGCAACAACAACAAAAAAAGAGAGAAAAAAAATAAGGCAGCAAATGCAATGCCCGGTTATAAAAAAAAATCTAGATTTTTAGACTGGATATAGCAATAATCCTCATCCAGACTGAGAAATGCAGCTGAGAGCAGAGCCTCAGAGCAAAATGCATCTCCCCTTCAGTGACTTACTGTAAGTGATGTTTTCCCAGCATGGGCTTCCTTATCTGGGGAATTCTCCAGCCACCATCCCTGGGGTGAGGGTGTTTGGACACTGGGAATACACCCAGATAACGTTCACTTCGCTGGAAATCAGTCAGATCACTGAGATCATAGTCCCACCCTGACAGGTGAGAGGGCATCCAGAGCCTGATGAAGCATCAGTTGCTTCTGTGCAGAGACTTAATTTTTTATAAAATAGTGCCATTCTTGTGAGAATCACCAATTTCAAAGTAAGTCCAATCATTTTGCTCCAGTGGACTTCATTCTGGGAGTTAAATCCATCATTCTGTGAATGAAGATGTTTAAATATCATGTGATGCAGCAGTAAACACAAATTTCTGTGATTACTTCAATTTTAGTATTCCAGCAGAAATATACCTTCCCCTTTCATACTTATGATATACTTAAGACAGAAGTGAAAAAACCAACATATTTCTTTTTTCCATTTTACTTCCATTACTTTTTCTTTCAGGTGTGGAGTGACATTTCAAGTAAGGAAGGAGACCAGAGGACCATTTCCCCCTTTATTATGCAGACAACAGAGACTGCAGGTTTAAAATTTATCTGGTTTTTTGCACCAGTGACAACAAGAACAAGAAGACCACACCATAAAACTCCTCCATGCCCTCTTCCAAATTCTGCTGCAGCAGGAATGCCAGTAAAAATATCAGTTTTCTGCTGGGCTGTGTAGAAGCAATGTTGGGGCTCTGGCTGCCCACAGGCACAGCCCTGAGCCATGAATGCTGAATTCCTGAAGTTTGGATTTGGAAAATTAAAATAAAATAAATATGTTTTACAGAATTCCCACGAAATCAAGTCTCACTTTGAGAATTATGTGAGTTTGGGGGTTTTCTATAATAATAATAGTGACAGCAGCAATAAGAGTAATAATAATTCCATTTGGAGCACTATGTCAGAGGGATTCTCTTAGGAAAGCAGCCTGTGATAAATGACAAAGATACAGAATGGATGACCAGGAGATAAGGAGGACAGGAATCTGCTTACCCAGGGTTTGGGCAGAGGACCCACTGCCTTTCAATGCCCTGTTCATATCTGGTGGTGGGAAAAGCTAAATCCATTCAGACCTTTAATTACCTAACTGTTCTTTAGGATGAGCAGGCAGCATGCAAGAGATGGTGTTAGTGCTGCAGCAGATGAGATCTGCAGATCCAGGCTCACATCTGATTATAGGTTCAAATCTGTGGGTGCAAAATTAAAGGCTGAATTCCAACCACCTTTTAAAAGTCGCCTTTCAAGTGGTGAAACAGGAGCCTCCACCCTTTCCCCAGCTGCCTGTGATTTATCTGGGCTGTGAGCTCGCCCAGCATCATTGGCAGGTAAAGAGGCCCTCAAGCCTGGTATTCAGGGCTACAGGGAGTTAAGGGTACTTTTCCATGTAAAGTGAGTTTGGGAAAGGAATGCCTTGAATTTGGATGATACTGGCCTGGCTCTCAGCTCCAGGGCAGTAATGCAAAGTAGGGCTACTGCATTCCACTTGCCATGCTGAGGAGCAAGTATTGGCCACCAGTGAGCAGTAAAGGCAAGTGATAAAACAGCAGGGCTGTCCTCCACGTCCCTCCCAATGGAGGGTGAGGAATGATACAGCAAATAATCCCATGGTTGCAACAGTCAGGCAGAAGCTGAAATGATTTTTTTTTTTAAATTGTATAAACTCTCTTCTTGTTTCTGGTCTGGGAGACTCAGACAAAAGCTGTTTCCTTCACATCAGATGAGCTCAGCAGGATCATCTCCATGGCAGATATTTTCCGTGGTGTACTCCTATCAACCAGCTTTTCCAGAACTGGACCAGGGCAATACCCACCTAATCTAAACCTAATTTTGAGCAGAAAGTGGGATGGTTTTCATGCTGTTCTGGGAAAGCTGGGCACGGCTGAGAGTTGGCAGAGGATTCACAGCTTCTGGGCAGAAAGCTGTGAGGAGCTTCACTCAGTGGTGTGCAGAGCTCAGTCTTTCCATTCATAGGGCCAGGCCTGAATGCAATGCCCAAATCCTCCCTCACCCTGCAGAGAGCCACATGCTTGTTCTCCTGGGGGAAATAGCACCAGAGGCACTGGGATGACAATAGTCCCTTCAACTCAGCAGCTCAGATTTTGTCTCATGGGCAGGGCTGGACCTGGAGGAAGGTAGAATCTCTCTCTAATCAACTCCAAGGCTACATTCCAGGTTTTAAAACATAGGCAAGACCCAGAGGGAAGTCTGCCCTGGTCTCATATAATTTCCTTGTGACTCTCAGCAGTTCTGCTGCTTCACTCCCCTTCCCTGCTGGCACACACACTCTGAGTGCTGTTAGTTTGTACACCATGCTGGCATGTCAGGGGAAAACAAAACAGATTAAACTATTCATTATGCCAAAGGGAGAGGGACATCTCTCATCTCTCTGCCAGCATCCAGCCATGCAGCTCTAGCTGACTTCTCCCACCAGCAGCCTTCACTGCAGCAAATCCAGCTCTGCTGCATCCCTACAACCTGGCTCCACTCCATGGGAATGTGGTTTCTGCCCTGTTTGCTCTCCCCAGGAGAAGAGCAGCACGTGGCAGAAGTCCCTGCAGCCATGTCAGGGACACTGTCCTTTGGAAGGTCTGCCCCATTTGATGACATCCACTTCTTTACTGAGGACTGTTTTGAGATGCTGCAGAAAATCCAAATGTAGCATTTGGCTGCAGAGGTTTGAAACAGAATAACAAAACCCCAGAACAGTAGAGACACACCCTATGTTTGGGGAGCAAAGGTCTGACCCATTCACCACCTTCCTTGTGGAGAGATTCACTTGTTCATCCCGTAAGTGCTTTTCAGCCCTCTGACATCACCAATTAATCCCACAGAGTGGTTTGGGTTGGAAGGGACCTCAAAGTTCATCTCATTCCATCCCCTGCCATGGGCAGGGACACCTTCCATTTTCCCAGGTTGCTCCAAGTCCTGTCTAGCCCGGCCTTGAGCACTCCCAGGGATGGGGCAGCCATAGCTTCTCTGGGCAACCTGTGCCAGGGCCTGTCCACCCTCACAGGGAAGAATTTCTTCTTTGTATCCAATCTAAACCAATGACAGACTCCTGGAAACATGGAAGTTGGAATAAGATTCCCCAGCCCTTAGAGCTACCAGGTTTATGTGCTGTGAAACCCACTCAACCCAATTAATTCTAGAATCAAGAAATGGTTTTGCTTGATATGAATTTGGAGGCACTGGTAGCAAGGTGAATGTGAAGTCCAGCATTTACCACAGGAGGAGTATCTCCAGCAAGCATTTCTAGTTGACATAAAGCAGCTTGAGGCCACTCAACTCCACAGAGCCACATGAGCTCACTCAGCTATTTTAGTCTCCAAATGATGTACACCAAGAGGATAGATTTTCCCTTTTCTCTTTCTCCTGTTGGCATTACCACTTCAGATGAAGGCAATGGTCTTTTAGGAACCAACCCCTTTTTGGAGCTTAATTCTTGTGACTCTTCAGTCCTCAGTAGCTTCAGACAGTCACTGGAAAGGCTCACCCTCAAATCCAAATTCTGTATTTTGATAATATTATTCTGTTATATCAATGCTCCTTCAGTTTTCCAGGTAAACAGCTATCCTGGGCTGCCAACAGGCAGGTTAGGAATGCATCAACAGAATTGAAGAGGACAATCCCAGAGTATGCTGAGTTGGAAGGTACAACTGAGGCTGTAGGGAAAAAACCACATCATGGCAGGAAACAGGAAGAGGAGTGGTCCTTCTCAGTTTCTCATTGGCCATTTCCTTAATACCCTTTATGGCTTTGGTGACATTTCTAATTTGAAATGCTAATTTTAATTACATTTAATGACATGTTTCTTTCTTCTCCCCCATTTTCTGCCTGATTACTCAAGATGAACCGAAGAGCCAAACTTCCAAATTAACTTCAGTTTCCAAATTACCTTTCACACTTGCTGTTAATGCCATTAGTGTTTTACGTTATTCCCATAGATACATTGCCAGGCAAACATACACAGTCCCTGCCCTGCAGAAATGTTGGTACAGTCTTGAGATGGGACAAGGAACAAGCCCTGACAGAGCAGGAGCTGGAGTGAGCCAGTAACAATGTGCAGGCACGTGCGCAGCTCGGCTGATTTCTGCTAAGAGATTAAATAATTCTTTTTGTTTATTTAATTATTAAGCTCAGAATAACTTCTAGCAATCCTCATGGGATCTGGAACCACGGTTTCTATTCAGGTCTATTGCTCATGTCTAAATTAAAAATGGAAAGCAGATGGTGGGTTATTAGATGGCTGCAACAGAAGCTGACAATCTGTTCTGTCCCCACGTCGGCAGGGGAGTGAGTGCTACAATATGTGGAATCCACTCCTAGCTGTGTGTCACAGGTGTTGATCCAGTGTCTCTGCACAGAAACGAGGCAGCCAGACTTATGTCCTCCAGCTCAGCCTCTTGGACTTGCTCTGAAGGTTACTTACAAAGGAAGAGGGAGAAGATCAAAGGGTTCAGTTAATGTACATCTTGAAGCGTCACCAAATTTAAAACCCCTCATTTCAGGCAGAATCAAAATCTGCTTTGTCTGTAGGAAATGGAAGTTGAGATACTTAATGTTTAAAAATCCAATATATTAAAATATTATCAAATCCTCTGTTTTGCTGTAACTGTGTTATTAACAGAACCAAAGGGAATGCTGGTGATAAAAGACACAGGCTGAATGAAGAAATCAGTCTTTCAGGCAGCGAGAAATAAATCAGTTAACACTCAGGGAAGGGCAGTATTGGACAATGCTTGTGAGAGTAGGTGGATACAACTCGGGTGTGTTTCTGTAGGGAAGGGCAAGGAAAGGCTGAGCTACAAAGGTTTTTTTAATGTGTATTCAGTATCTCCTCAAACAGCTTAAGGAACAATATGTAGTGCCAAAATAATTTGTGAAATCATCCTGGTCATAGATAATCAACATTATGTGCTTCTGTTAAATACATGTTGTACAGACAACTCACCTTGGCAGTGTGCTTGCTCTGGGCTCCCTTGCAGATCAATCACTTTTGGTGCAATCTCTGTACCCCAAGTTAACATGCTGAGCATTTGACAAGTGCTTCAGATGTGACATAAATCCCTATCGAGCATTGCACAGACAGCAATCACTTGGGAAACCTTCCCCAACCTCACCCAACTAGGCAGGAGCATATCCTGGGCCAAGCAGAAGAGGCTGCACACCCTCAGGATGATGTTGTCCATTTGGGATTATTTAGCAGAAACCTTTGGAACAAAGGAAAGGAGTTATGATGCTGGTGAGGGTCTTGTGAGACCAAAGTTCAGAATTCAGCTCTGCCCCACTGAGACACTGCCCAAGCCATTTAATTCTGCTTTTCAGGGCTTCTCTGTAAAACAGGAGCAGAGTAATTCTTCCTCCCAAATGGAGGGGGATGCAACAGCAACAGCTTCACCACCAGCAGATGCTGCACCTGTGGGGACAGTGATTGCTATGGAGAAGTGCTTTAAGGTATAAAACTCAGTGATTAGAAAATGAAGCCCTTTAAAGCTTTTTTCTTTGCTACCCTGTGGCTGATAGTGAGGCAGGTGTGATGCATCAAGTCAAATGTTCATGCATAGTCTTTCTTAGCAAATGAAGCTGAAATACATTTAAGACTTTGAGGAAATTTCCTGCCATGAATTGTTCATAGAGAGAGGTAAGATGGTTTCTCACCCATCACCCTCATCAGGGTACAGCCTCCACCACAGATGCTGCAGATTAGCCAAAGCTGGACACTCCTGTTTGCTGCAGTGTGGAATTAAAGATGTTTCTTGTAATTCAGGAATCATGAACTTCAGCAGGCACTCCCTGCACCCTCAGCCTGCTGAACACCTGCCAAGAAAAGAAACCTGTTGCTTCTGTAACAGCATCCATCTTTTGTTTGCCATGGTATTTTTCAGGGGGAACATTTAATCTGCCTAAGCAAAAAATTAACGTCTGGAGATTCTCAGTTTGGAAACAGCAGGTGATGTGTTTGGCAAAGGACAAATCCATGACAAGAAATTTAATAAAAGAGGGAGACTGGATAGCTCAGGGACTGGTAGTTTAAACTTCCAACTGGGGTGTGAAATGGTGCTTACCAATAGTAAATGGTGGAGTATTGCTAAATGTTAATAACTTCTGCATAACATCACCATCTTCCTATTTACATATATATTAAAATTACTGTGACTTTCCTGTTTGTATTTCCTCACTGGAAACATTCTGAAAAACAAGGATATTAGTGAAAAATTCATAAAATTAAAGAATCCCATGGAAATATTGGAAGGCATTCTTAAAATGTGAATTCCTGACTTGCAACTATTCCCATTTTCTCAGGAAATCCACTTCCAAGAGTTGTATTTGTGACCTGTGTTAGATGTTCACACAAATACATAGCCTATATCCAGTGATCCACCGCCTGGCAGCAGCCCACAGGAGTTTGAGTGTAAGATAACTATAATAAATCAATATCCAGACAACCTGGGGATTTTCTTCCTTAATATATCCTTGCATTTCTTGCAGAAGTTATGACATATTTCATTTGCCTGTGGATAACATACAGAGCAAATGAAAATGTAAGTTTTGAGTTTCTGTTTTATACTTGCTCTGGACAATTAAGGACCTTGGCCTTTTAGCCACAGATTGTTTGGGAGAGCCCAAGAATCAGATCAGGCTCTTCCACCCCAAATCCTTACAACTCCTTGTTAACTGCAATGCAATACAAATATTTTCACCAGCTACTCATTTTGCAACTTCTTCCTGCTTTCAAAGGTTGGGCTGGAACAAACCTTGTGTATTGAGGAGACTTGAGAGCACTGAGCTCTCAGGATATGCAATGAGGATTGCTTAAGACCCATGGACCAAATTCTTCCTGGAAGCTGCTGCCAGAAGTCAAGAGATCTCCTTTGTAGATCCATTTGGCTGCAGGTGCCTGCAGTCATTGCCTTGTGCTGAAATGTGTTAAATCCACTCACACTCACCCATTTCCCTGGTTGTTCTTCTGTTAAAGATCCACTGGGCACTTTACAGAAAGCCACTCCTTTGCAGAGGCCACCCCAGCAGCCTCACACATTTGCTGCATGAAAGGAAAAGGAAAGAAGTCATAGTCAAGACTTCTGACTTGTCAAAGGTGAGAACTGCATCTCTTCTCTTTTCTTTAACTAGTTTAAGGGGGGAACAAATTAAATTGGGCTACAAAATTGCTCCCAAGACTGGAAGACCATGAAGCAAGAGAAGGAACATGTTCTGTCATCTGAAAAACCAAATTAAGTGAAATGTTAAAACCACAAGATTTGTTTACTACAGGAAGCACTTACATTTCCAGACTTGAGAGCAGTTTCTTCACAACCCTGATTAAAATTGCTCATCAAAACATTGCACAGAATTAACTTCATTTCATATGGTGAACAATTATGCAGTTTGGGTGGAGTGGAAAATACCCAGCATGTTATTAGTTGTGTTTAGCAGAGGCATGTGGTAAGATGTCTCCATTTTCCTGTCTTGGAGCTGTATGCCAATGTAGGCTTTTACCAAGAAAAGCAAAGGTGAGCTGGAAAAGCTCAGACTTTAAAACAGCAACAGAATGAAACAGAGAGTTTTTCAAATACAAGTTTTCCCCTTGCTCTTCCTATAAACCCACTGCAGAGCCAAACTAGCTGGAGAAAACAGGTTGTGTAGTGCACGGTACAAGTAGTTTGGTACAGGACAAACAGATATTTTTTCAACAACTCTCTGGGATGTTTCAGAGCTGGGACAGGGTTTAGATGAACCCTTCTGTTCTCAGTTCCTGCCCATGTGATGAGGTACTCACATGTGCCAACCACATTTGAAGGAAAACACGTGTTTTTTGGATTTGACTAAGCTGATCAATGCATTCTCCTCCAGCACCTTTTCTGTGCCTAACAAAGTCACAGGATTAGATTCTTTATGATGCTTTTCAGCATTTTGGTGCTAGAGAAAGCTTGGCAGGCAGCTCACTTAGGAAAAAGAGAAAACAGACTCAGAGCAAACTCAGCCGTGGCTGGGACCTGAATTCTGGTGTTGATTTAGTATCACAGCTTGGACTAGGGTACTATTTTTCAAGTAACACTAATCCAGAATTGATTAACATTTCACCCTAAGCATAATGTCTTATTGTCATAAATTCATCACAAAATTATAGCAATTCTAAATGAGAAATGCCCTTCAAGAAAATAGACTCACTGAGGGGAAGGGGAAGGGAAAATGTACTAGGGCATGAAGCTTAAAAACCTCATGCTGACAAAGCATGTTAAAGATTTCATGTAGGACTCTTATCATAGCCAGCTCGTGTTTGCACAGCCTTTCAGTCAAATGGCTTTTACTAAGGGATATTTGAACAAGAAAAGAACCCTTGAATCAGACAGACACCACGGATGAAAGACTCACAATTTTGCCAAAGCTCGTACAGGCAAGCTTAAAACAAAAGCATGAAACTCCTCCAGATTTGTAGCCAACTTTATTCCTTTCATAGTGCTGCCTTTCAAATACTTTGTGAAAAAATGTTGTCATAACAATAAAGCGTGAATAGGCAAATCCATGTATTCCCAGTTGTTGTCCCAAGCAAACAAGAAAAACATTTCACACTTCACTATTAATACAATGTCCCTTTGTCCCAGCACATGAAAGAGCTATTTAAAACAAATAAATGAAGAGATAGCTACATTTTCATGAAAGTCTGGAATTTTTAAAAATATTCAATACATTTTCATGTGTTCTTTTGCAATTCAATTTTTTCCACCAGCTCTGACCAAACAATACCATCCAAAAATGCCAGAAGAGCTATAGAGGGGCAATACATTGTGTGCTTCATTTGCCTGTCATCAACTGAGAATAAGGTAATTAAAAGCCTTGCTAGTAAACCCTGGGGCCTCTGCCCTCGAGTGGTGAAGACCATTGCCAATGCACTGGTTGAAAATTAAAGTCCAGAATTTGTCCCAGGGTGTCAATCTGCAAATAAGTATTGATGTATGGCTTTATGGACTTAGGGGTTCCGACAGTTCCAACTGGTTTCACCAGTGTGTTCTTCTTTCTATAGATATTTATATACAAGTTTCAGCTTTCAGTTAATAAATGCACACTGTTCTTTTGTTATTACCTACACTGTAGCTAAGCCAAACACTGAAAGGTGGATTAAAAGAAAGGGATTCTGCATTTTTCTCCTACCTCTCCCTCTCTTTTGTGTCTTTGCAAAGTGTGTAAAACTTTATACATAGACATAATATAGTGCAAGTGAGTCACACCCAGTACAGCCAGCTCTGTATACAGAACACATCTCAATGCAGGACATGTACTCTGCTCTGAATGGTGTGTCACTTGCTGATTTCTAACATGTTGAGTTCAGATTTTCTTCTTAGGTTTACTCAGAATTTTGTAATAAAGATGATCTCTGAGTACTGAGAAAAAAGGTCTGCTTGATTTATTCATCATTTTCATTGTTTTCCCGTGTGATCCTTATTTTTATTCTCTATTCTCTCACTTTATGCTGCCCAAACTAGCCAAAAGCTACTATTGTGAAACTACATAGGCAGGCAAAGATCAATATTGATAAAAGTTTGGTCTGCCTGTACCAGTTCTTCATTTCTCATCCATTTTTGCTTGCTCAATGCAACCATTTTCTTCCTGGCATCTTACTCTTAATTTATTATGTGGTTAATGCTGCATTAAGTCTTAGAAGAATCCAGACTTTTTTCTTTCCTGTGTTCTGTAACATACCGTACCATACCATACCATAACATAACATACCATAACATAACATAACATAACATAACAAACATAACATATAACATAACATATAACATAACAAACATAACATAACATAACTATAACATATAACATGCATGGGGATGCTGGGGATGGACTTTGAACAAAGGCACATTAATAGGACAAGGGGAATGGCTTCTACACTTACAGAGGGTTGATTTATATTAGATATTAGGAAGAAGTTTTGTGCAATGAGGGTGGGCAGGCCCTGGCACAGGTTGCCCAGAGAAGCTGTGGCTGCCCCATCCCTAGGAGTGTTCAAAGCCAGTCTGGATGGGACTTTGAGCACCCTGGTCTGGTGGAAGGTGTCTCTGCCCATGGCAGAAGGTGGACCTAGGTGACCTTTAGAAGGTCCCTTCCAACACACACCATTCTCAGACTCTGTGATAACAGCATAAACTCCATGAAGCAGTGGGGCTTATGCCACAAGCACGATACACCTCCAGGACCCAACAGCAGTCGCAAGCTACAGCATTGGCTGCCATAAGACTTTATTATTATTATTCAATACAGATTTCCCCTCCGCACAAATTCAGAATTCTACTTTCCCATGGCATTTAACTTTCCAAAGCTGGCTTAGGAGACTGACATTTGCATGGGGAAAAAAAATAAACTGAATTTTGAGTCTAAATCTTAGTGTCTGAACCAGGGGACTCTGCAGGAGGCAAAGCACAGGTGAAATGTCTGTGAACAGGCAGGTGGTGGAGTTTAGCGCTAACATGGCTGTAGCTGGGGTGGCCTGACACTTTCTGTCCTGTCTCAGGTCTAGGGGCTTTTCTGTTTTTCCTGTTTAAGATAGAAAGAGTGTGAATTCCCAGTTCTCTCCTCCTGCCCCTCAGCGGGCTGTGTCTATAGGATTACAGGCTTTACCTCTATCCCCAGTCTCATGGTCTCCTGCCCAGGCTGAAACAAGTGGCAAGGATGGGTCAGCAGCAGACGTGCCTCTATGTGTTAATTAAGCCTCAGCTCAAGGTGATGAGGAGCGGTGGCCACCAGAGCCCCAGCCCCTAGAAGGGCAGTGGGGAAAGCCCAGCGCTCAATGAAGACACTGGGAGTCCTTAAGACATCTTTTGAAAGAGATTAAACAGCCCCCACATTGGATTAGAAAGATGATGCCTGACACATTTAGTTTCCGTTACCTTTTGTGTGCCCGCTCAGCGCACAGACCTGCACCAAACAGGGCATTGTGATGCAAATTTCCGCGAGTCCCTCCGGGATTTCACAGAATCCATAAGACCTTCACAGCAGGAAACTCTATTCTTACTCTCCCTGCACATATCCTGAGTAAGCTGTGCCTAAGGGCCATCTAGAGGATGCTGAACTCCCAAAAAGCGAAGGGGTCAGGGGTTTGTGGTGGGAAAAAGGACTTTAATCTTGGGATGCCAGTAAATGGGGACGAGCAAAAGCGCCTCAGCATTCCTCAGATTTTCCCTACTGAACTGTGTTGTGGAGTAAATTAGAAAAATTCCCAAGCTGGATTGCGCGATGAGGAAAAACTATTTGTTGCCAGAGGAATCACTTCATCTAAAAGTGACAAAGAATAGATAAGACTGAGCAGAACAACCCAATAAAATACTACGATGAAGTTCCATTCAGTGAAAATATTTTAATACACTTCTTTTCTCCTGTGCAAGGAAAAGAAGGCTCCAGTGATATTTCCAAGAGAAATATGTATTTAATAGCTCTCATACACTTCCTTGAAGGAAACTACTCAAAAATCTGAACCCTCTCTTTTAAAAAAGGGGCAGAGGCAAGAAATAATCCCACAAATCATTTATCTCCCACAAGCTGCGGAGAAGGAACAATTTCTGCCCCTCGGCTCATGACCACAGAGTTATTTTGAGGGAGGTCTGCTATTCAAGCCATGCCGTTCTCTTGTTTTTACTGGCACTGGAGGAGCAGGAGGTTGTGTGTGGAAAGGAAAGGCTTCTCTGCCTCTGCTGGAAGTGCCAAAGACGGACGATCTGCCACGCAGGCTCCAGTCTCTGCTTTTACCCAGCCGGACTGAAGCCCAGGCTTGGCCCAAGGAGCTGCTCAAACTCCATTTTCTTCAACAAATAAATGAAAACAAAAACAAAACAAAAAACAAAAACAAAACAAAAAACAAACCCAAACAAACAAAAAAAACACACACACAAAAAGTCAACCAGCTGGCTAAATCCCAGTTTATCCCCAGTCCCTCCAAACCTTCCCCCAAGCCCCTGGCTCAGAGGAAGCCCAAGCCCCATGGCAGATGCTCAGTAGTGTTCCTGCTCTACCTGCCAAAGCAAACAGGGGGTACTTTCACAGCCCTCCCCACAGGCTTTGCGTAACACAAACAGAAACAGGTCTTCCTCCACACCTAAAATGCAAAAAAAAAAAGCTTGCTTTTCAGACTCCCTACTATTCTTTCTTGCTCTTGATTCAATTTCACACTCTGAGATGTTGGCAGGCAGAAATGTTGGTTTAGCTGTCATACCCTGCAGAAAAATAAAAAAAAGGCATAATGGTTCATTTTCTCCACTCAAGATGCAGAGAGACTTTGCCATAGAAAAAGCTTAAAAATAAAGGAGTGGACAACGCCTAATTCAAGTATTCACATTTATTCAAGTGTTCACAATTATTCACTGTCATTAATTCAATTCAATGTAGAGAAGTTCATTTTTTAGAGCAAACCCTTCTAAGCCTGTGCAAAATCTGACAGGACAAAACAATCACAGATTTCAGTGGCTTTGTAAGGGACTCTCAGTGCATCTTCATTGCAGTTTATTGATGCTACTTCTTCAGTACACCTTCATATGCCCATTCTGTATTCCTCTTTGGCTACTTGGATTTAGAGGCTCTTGACCTACTGAAACCTCAAATAAAATGAACAAAATTTAGGTGTAGTCTACAAGATAAATAGCAATCTCTTAGATAAGCTGGGGTTTGCATGCTAAGAAACATCTCATACTTCTTGGCTCCTTTTAATAGGTTGTTAATAAAAAATAAAAAGGTGGGAAGTAGAGAATGGGAGATATTTCTTCTGAGCCAAAGCAAGACCAGAGGACAGAAGATGTCCATAACTTTATGATCCTGACCACTGCTGGAAGGAGATTTAACCACTGCAGTTGGTTATAGTGCCTTACCATACCATCACAAAGTTCGTGAAGTTTCCGTGATAATAAAGCATCATGCATTCATTTTGTAATTGTTGGTACCATAGGCCCTGTGTCAAGGTTTCCCTTTGATGTGTGCTTTTTCTGGGTGACTGATCTTTGTGAATAACTCTTCAGCAATGTTGCCCTCCAAATGGGGATTTTGTTTTTTAAGCTATAGTGCGTTGCAAATTAACCCAGTGGAGTTCACAAGGGGCTTACGGGAGGTGTCCAAAAGAGAGCTTGTATTGTATCTGGGTTGATTTATGACCATCTTTAAGACTCCACCTTGGCTGCACTTTGCTCAGGGAAACTGCTGTAGCAGGGGATCAGAGGAGGATTTTAGCAGAAACCAAAAAACCAAGGACTGAGATCTAACCTCCTTTGGTAAGTTTTACTCCCTGTAAAATCAAATAACACAATGTGCATATGTGGGGGCTCATTTTACTTGTAATTGATTTGCAGGGACAGCAACACCATCTGGCACTGATAGTGAGTAGGTAGCTTTTGGGGATAACAAATCTTGCACAAAGCAGACACTGCCAAAAGATACAAGTATTGGCATTTCATCCCCTTGAAGGGTTCAGTAGGATGGACAAATTATCCATATAATAATAATTCCTGAACTCTAAGTCACTTTTTCCATCAATAACCACAAGACTTTTCCAAATGAAATTGAAATAATCATCTGCCTGTAACTTGCATGAGAGACCTTTTGGCAAACCAAGAGCAGAGGAGGATGGAGGAATCAGCAAGTGGATCCTAATTCCCTGGGAAAGTCAATGACACAACACTTCCCTTTCTATATTCAATTGAATCAGGAATTTTTTTTCTATAAAATATTTCATACTGACAGAGTCGATATGGGAGTCTCCGTGTTCCTGAGGACTCCAGTGGAGCACTGGCAGTCCATGCTCCAAGGCATTGTGGAGCTGTGCCAGGAAAGAGCAGAAGAGGGAGGTAAAATGAACAATGCCTTCCTGGGAGAAAGTCCGAGACTTATTTCTTACCCTGGGCAGAAGGCAGAAAGAAAACTCGGTGTTACCCAAGTGGGCAGTTCTGTGGGGAAATGGGCTGCTGCCTTTGGAGTGGAACAAAAATAAGGATAACACAATGTTCAACACAAAGTCCAGTTTACTTGTTCAGTGATGCACATAAATACTGGTCAATTCACAAAGTTCACTGTATTCTCTTAAAAACAAAAGACACTGACACCCACCTGAATCCTATTTTAATTTTTTAAATCCAAGCAACATAGTGAGAGAACAGAGAGTATGTTCATGGTCCAAGTATTGGGCAAACTCTCCCAGATCAGTGGTTGCAGGAAGAATTTAAGTCCTTTTCTCTACCTATAACCTCAAAGAATACACCTATAGAAGCTCAAATTGGAGGCAAATGTTGCCCAGCCTGTGTGTTAGAAAGCCACATTTGTTTTCTGCCATGGAGTTCCTTTAAGGCACCATGGACAAAATAAACACAAAGAAAGCTTTAGTCCAAATGGACTCTCAAGTTCACAGAATATGTCATATACACGTTACTATTTTAGGGCACTTTTAAAATTTATTTTATACATAAATTACCCTGTGGGAAAAGCTGGCTGCATGTCAGCACCACAGAAACCTAATTTTAACTCCAATGAATACAACTATTTACAAGGCCCCCTTTCTGCAGAGGAAAAGCCCTGCCATTGCTGGCAGTTTGGATGTGATATGAACACATATTTCTAAGACATTCAAATGGACTGGCTTAACAAAATCCTGTGTTTTTACTCATGCATCTTTAATGTTCTTGGCAGCTCCCAGTCAGAAACAAGAAGAGAATGACAGACATTAATATGAAAAAGCTTTTAACTGAGCCGGAACAATAATTATGCCATCCAATTTTATTTTGAAGAGTATTGACCTTGGTCTCCACGAACAAACAAGATCCAAAAGACAAAGATATAAAGAGATGTAAAGTGAAATAGAAGTTTTCTGAGCCTTGCACAGCATCAGAACCCTCATTTGAAACTAAAAATATCATCTCAGAGCCTATGGGGGGTTGCATGGAATGACACAACAGTGAATCAAGCCTTTACTCCAGGAAACACTAATGCTCTAGAAACACTGTGCTGACACATCAAGGAAACAGCCTTGGAAAGGGGAATTCAACGTTGCACAACCTACACCACACTTTGCCTAAATATAAATAAATTATAGGAACATATGCTCTGTACACTGCTCCCAGATGCTGGAAGTACAAGCCCAATAATGAAAACCAAGGCTAGCAGGGAAAATCTGCCATCAAACACCACAGTCAGGGAGTGTGGAGGGGGAACAGCTTTTAATGAAAGAGTTTGAGAGGAGCTGACACCAACAGGGGATGGTGGGGCTCATGTCTCCAGGTCTTCTCAGTGCTTACAAGGAAGGGCCATAACCCCTTGCGGACAATGAAATTGTGTTTTATTACACCTATAAAAGCATGCAAGGTTTTTTTTCTGAGACAATAAACAGATGGTTGTCTTGTGTTCAGAAGCAGAAGGGAACAGATTCCTTAGTGCAGACATTAGATACTGATGATATGATAAATTATGAAGTATTTTTGTGAGTGTTTGGCCAAGGATGTATCCCAGTGAAGTTCAACCTTCTGCAGCAGCATACACTGCCCATCATCCTCTTCTTCTCAAGAGGAGGAGGAGAAGGGGCATGCAGGTCTGACATGCAAAAGTAGCAAGGAAGAAATATAAAAAAAATCCAGAAATGTTGTTTAAATTTGACTTTGACCATCCTCTTTATGAGGATGATCTCCAGTTACACTTGCCTGTTCCCACAGTCCATTGAGGTGATGTCTCATTTGACTGACAGTGGGTTTTTTAGTTGGTGCCAAGGGGAAAAAAAGGCTTTCCACTATCCTGAATTGGGCATTTGCAAACATCCTGCTAAGTTTGTGGCCCTAGCGAGTGATAGGCACAAACCACAGGCATAAATCCACAAGGTAAACCAAATGGAATTTTCCCTCTGTGTGTGCATATGCTACTGCATATGTGTATGTACTTGGACTAATGCAACAGAAATCTCTGTCAAAATCTGAATTATATTTCCAAGTTGCAGCACACATTAATTTTCAGGATTTGGAAGCAGGCACTCGTCTTGTCTAGACTAGACTATCGTAATTCTCTGACAAATGGCATTTTTTCCAGCTGCTTAAACAGTCTTCACCAAAGTCCCAGCTCCTTGTGCTTTCCCCAGCCGGGAGAAACATGAAAACACTTCTGTCTCTCTCCATTTTCTTCACTTTTAATCTCTTAATTTATAGACAGACACTTGAAAGTGCCTCACATACATGTACAAGAAAATCCCCAGAAGCCCTAATAGTGACTATCTTTGTGCCTGGGCTTAACCTGAAGCACATAAACAGCAGCATTTCCCTGAGGGATGCTATTCATGCACACAACATGATTAAGGATTTCCAGGATTGGAGCCTGAAGATGCAACTTGTGCACAGGCTGGTTTTCATTCACACATAAAAAAAAAAAAAATTAGCCTCAGAGAGGCTGTAGTAGCAGTGTTGTGGCAAGGCAGGGTGAGAAGAATCATAGAATCATAAAACCAGAGAAGAAGGAAAAGCGGTCAAGACTGAGTTTCACTTGAATTTTTGGGAGCCCCAGCCATGCGATGGTCCAAATCACCACTTTTTGGATCCACTCCGCTACCCCTGCTCTTTGCCAGTTCCCTGGAGAGTCGGTGACATCCTCCAGGCAAAGCATTTCTGAGGCATTCTGGAAAGGGTTTGGTTGCAGGATGTGTCAGTTTTCGTGTCTGGAAGTCTCTTTGGAAAGGTTTCAAGTCACTGCCAGTTTTTTCCCAGACTGTCCTATCCAGGCAACCTCGAGGGAGTTGGAATAATTTCCTCATCACTTATTAATTCAAACACATTCTTCACCTTGATGTGCAGCTCCAGTGAAGTCTTCTCTACATTCCTAGTTTCCTTTGAAGACATATCTCTATAATCAGCCTACAAAGTTTCCTGACTCTTGTATGAGATGACAAACTTTTTAAACCAGCACTTCTGGCTGAGATCTCCATTGCAGCAAAGCTGGAAGGGAAAGTCTTTACAAACACCCAGGGAGCTTCCCATACTGCAGGAATGCAGTCTACCTTATTTTATTTGTATTACAAAAACCCTAGTAGTGATAAAAAAAAGAGCTTCATCTTCTAGTAGGTGTGTAAAACAGGTACAAAAGAAATCCAGGCAGAAAGGGGGGTGAAGAGGAAGGAACATCACAGAATTTTGAGAGTTTGAATTTCCAGGGTAGGTGGAATTAAGTGCCTTTTGGTGAAAAATTAGGTTTATTTGTGTGTAAGATATTTGTCAGTAGTACCCAACAACCTGACAGCATCCTGAAAGGTAGTTGTTCACAAAAATCCCAGTTCTTGACACAGTTTGCATCTGACCTGATTTCTTCATCAGATAATTCTTTATAACTGACAAATGGCTGAAGCTGCAGGAGGTGGACAGAAGCTGTATTTTTAAGGTAAAGGCATTCAGCACCTTTCAAAAAAAAAACCCTCCTAAAGCACCATTGGAGTTGTAGGTAATACTGTGCAGGGCATCATAGAGTGGTTTGGCTGGAGGGGACCTTAAACATCACCCAGTTTTCTGGGATAGAAAGGCACAAGCCCTGCTGCTAAAAAGCCCCGTGCTCCAGGAGATGAAATATTCTGCAGACATTCACAGATGGAGGTGCACAGGGAAAAAAAAGGTGCTTTAACACCTGCTTGTCTGTGCCAGTTTCTTTTTTCCCTTGATCCTCTGGCCTGTGTTTGGGCACTTCCATTCTCCCCTTGGCACACAGCCCGAGATAGGCTGTTCTCTAGGGAGGAGGATGGTAATTGGGGGACATTCCTCTTTTGATGTGCAGGGCAATTAAATCCTCCGTGAATAGAGAAGAAAATGAGCCATTGGGTGTCACTTGAAAGCAGAGCTGTGCAGTGCCATTTTAGGCACCAGTGTGAAATACAGAGGGGCAGAAGGGCAGCCCCGAGCCCTTTATGCAGCAGCCAGAGCCGCTGCAGATGCAACGGCACAACAGCCCATTCAGAAGGGAGACTATACAATAGGTCATGAGAAAAACCTGTTGCTGCTGATTAAGTTTGCAAATATTGTATCTGCAGGGATTCAGAGACCAGATGAAAAGTCCCAACTGGAATTCGGACAAGTGGCGATTCTGCACCACCAACAGGTCTTGCTAAACCAGCATTCATCCAGCAGCTCTCTTATTTCTTTGCACACATTATTCAGTTACCATTTTGACAGGTTTTGCCTTCCTTTTAAAGCAGCAGTTAAGAGCATACCCTGAAACAATGTGTTCCATTAATTGAAATTCACTCAAATATTCACATTTTTGCATCCAATCTTATAAACATTTCCAGAAAGAAAACAAACTACCCACAATTCATTCCACCTTCAAAAGAGCTAATACAAAAGATTTAGGGGAAGGTCAGCAAATTTTAATACTTTCTTCTATGCCACAGAAGTTTACAAAATAGTGTGTAAGGAAGAGGTAGGTGCAACCTCCTTATTAAACTGCAAGGAAAATGAGGAAAAGTGCATGGAATTGTTACCCATTTTCCACAACAGGGTATTTTAAGTTACTTCTCAAGCCATGTGTGATGTGGCATCCCAGGGCAGATGAGGCCTTATGTAGGAAGTTGAAATATGAAAGTCAGCATTACTCTACCTACAGAGACAAGGAGGACAAATTCAGGCTTAGATTAAGCACAGTCTTTGGAAGGAAAAACAGGGCAGGTGAGGAGACCTGATTTGGGCATTTCTGATTTGAGTCTGATGAAAAAAAAGAAAGGGAAGAAAAAGCAAAAAACGAAAAAATATTTCAAGTGTTGTACAGATTCAGGAGTGCAGATCTCATTCATTTCCAGCCTCTGTCTGCTTTCCCAAATCCTGCTCTGAACCATCAGGACTGCAGGGGTATGAATGTATCTCAAGGGAAGATCAGATTCATATTCAGGTATAGATAGTTGCAGCTACCCAGAAATATAGAGTTGAGTGAATATGCACATGGAGAAGGATGCCAGGAAGCACATGGTGTTGCTAAAACACTTCTCTAACGAGGTCAGTTCTCACCAAATGACTTGTGCCATGTCTAGCTCACTCCAGTTTTTCTTAAAGCTGCTTCCATCTGCACCTGTTGGCATTAAAAAAGCACCTGAAACTATTACAGAGAACAGCAGAAAACAGGCTGTGACCATCACACACTGCAGTGAAAGCATCTCATGATCAGCTGCTGGGCAGGGATGGGAGGCACCAGTTACACACAGACCCCTCTGGGCATCAACTGCACAGCCCTGTGAGTGAGGGGCATTTTAAAGCCATGACTTTGGGACACAAGAGCTGTGAGGGGTGAGGCAAGCCGAGCTCTGAGGTGGGAGATGACACAGCCAGAGCTGTCCCTGCTGTCCCAGTGCTGCTCACTGAGGGTCCACCGAAACTCCGGAGGGATCTGTCACTGCCTGGAGTGGCAGCCAGGGCAGAGTCAAGGGGGCCAAGCTCATGAGGTGGCTTTAAGTCAACACCAAGCAAAACTGTTTATATAGAAAGAGGCAATTCACTTGGAAGAAGAAAGAAAGGTATTTGTTCAATTCTATAAGGATTCCAGAGTCCGGGCTTTTAAAGGTACATTAGCACTCCTATATGAACAAGTGTTTACTTATCCTGTCTACCTAATTTTCTTCATTACTGAAGATCCCCAGAGTCTTATCTAGATCCAAGTGGGTTTATACTTTAACTCTCAACATACCATGTTAAAGCAGAGCTTTGAGAAGCCTCTTCTGCTCTCCCCTCCTTGTACACCAGACCCAGGGCCATGAAGAAATGCACATCTTTAACTGTGTGACAAAATATTGCTTCGGAAAGACAACTTAGCACTGTTCTCTTGCCTGTGAATTAAAACAGATTCCCATGTTGCATTTTGCTACAATAATCCACAATCATTAATAACCTCTTGGGAAAAGGACCATTTCTTTGAAGTGTTGTTTTCCCAGTGCAGCCCAGGTTGTTTCAGTGGAAAGTAATCAAGTACTGTTTCCCAAAGCAGTTGCAATGCAAACTTTATGACTGTCATTCAGGAGCAGCACAACCTCAATTAAAATTCATGCAATCAGACTACTTCATTCATATGCTATTGCACACTAGAAATATAGCATGCAAAAATATCATATACATACCATGGTATTCCAGTACAGCACATTGCTATGAAAACAGGGCTTAGAAAAAGCACTGCAAACCCAGCATTTGGAAACATATTCTCCTCATTTCATGTTTCCTTCCTTCCTTCCGTCCCTTAAATCACTCACAAGTGTCTTAATATTCAATAAACAGAAATTACAGATTATAAAACCAACTTGCTATTTTGCATAATACTTCATCCATCAATCTGTTTAAAAACAGCAGAAAATAAATCTTTATGACCTCATTTTCTACATGCAAAGTGACAAGATTGTTGGCCTATGCACTACAACCTAGCTAAGTTTTTCCTCTCAAGTATTGCCAAGGAGGTATTCATACTTTTCCAAAAGAGCACATCTCAACCCTCTGGCTGTAAGGCTTCATGCACTGGTTAAATAAAATTAGAAATCCAGCCTAAAAGAAATCAAACATGTCACAGACATCTAGACATGGTATTCCATTACAGATGTTCCATTGCAGAAATTACTTGGAAAGGCTATGGTTTGATGCTATGGTTTCCTTCATTTAATTTAAAATTACCTCAAGAATGTTAATCATCTCACAGAAGTAAATCCCTCCTTGTGCCAAGCATTTCCCAGAAAACCTAGAACTCTTTGTTCAGGCTGATTGGGATCTCCAGGGGATTAGGTGGTCTGTCCATAGAAAGGCAAACGAGGGAGAATAATTCAAACCAGTCTTTGAAGATCACAATGCCCTCTAACCCATTGCTAAGTGGGAATCAATAGCAAGGATTCCCCATGGCCATAATTTGGGCTGGTTTACCTGAATACAGGTATTGTAGTTATCACCTGAGGGCTACAACCGAGCCTGAAACCCACAACGTGCTGCACAAACCTCTGTCAAAGCAGAGTGCCTGCCCTTTAGGGAGGTGACCCACCTCCTGGTACAGCTACCAGGTGGCCACAGTGGTCATGGAGCAACCAACCTCCTCTGCTGCTGCTTGCGGTCAGCACTGGCTGGAGCAGGACATCTTGCAGGACTGCTGGAGCAGGACATCTCACAGGACTGAGGGAATGGGACATCTCACTGGATTCATGGAGCAGGACATCTTACAGCACTGCTGGAGCAGAACATCTCACTGGATTCATGGAGCAGGACACCTCACAGGACTGAGGGAACAGGACATCTCACAGGATTCATGGAGCAGGACATCTTACAGCACTGCTGGAGCAGGACATCTCACTGGATTCATGGAGTAGAACATCTCACAGGACTTTGGTGCCTAATCAGCTGTTACCCATCGGCTGAGGTGTTACAGCTCATTCCATGCACACTTTTAGCCCACAGCGAAAGCCAAGTCATAAGAATTGGCAAAACACTCTCCCACTGCAGACTACAGTAAGGATTGCACCATTTCTGCAAAAGGTCAGAAGGAGGCATGAGGCTCGTTCTCCGATCTCTGCTGACACAGGGAAATTGGATTGTGTGCTGGAGCCCTGGTTCTCATGTGAACCAGCATGTATGGTCTGAGAACATGGACCTCTCTCACACATCTGTCACACATCTGAGGGGTCACAGACACCCAAGGATAGCAAAGGCTTCAACTATTGCATCTCACATAAGAAAACTAGTTTGGACTCAGCCATGTGGACTCAGGCTGCCAAGTAACTCGAGTTTCCAGAGTAAAAACACTTGTGCAAGCAATGGAAGCAAGAACTGAGTCTGACTCCAGACTTTACCAGGAGGGAAATAAAGAGGAGAAAAGGAAAGTAAAATTTCTTTCTACTATGAGGGAAAAGAGACAAGAGGTGGATGGTGTGCCACTGCCAGGATTAATGAGCTCTAGAACACCTAATAAAAGTGTTCAGGGACTTCTGCAATCTCAGAAAGAAAGAGGCTGTAGAGAGATACCACTCTTTTCACACATCCTACAGAAAACCAGGGAGAAAAAGAAGGGAAACATACTTACACTGCAGAGCAAAACACTCTGTGCTCTGTGTTTAATTAGGAACACAAACCAGTTTGCCAAATAGGGGTGGGAGCATTCGTAGGACACAGGAATAAACTTTCTTAAACAGAAGACATTTTTAAGAGAAACTGTTCTAGTCTCAGAGAAACTCCTCCGCTCTGCAGTGGCACTGGGGAACACAGGAGTGAATGGAGACAGTCATTAGTGCAGAGCTTCATGCTGAGAGTTGGAATAAAGGTGTTGTGGGATGGAAAAATATGGAGCATGAATATCATGTTCCATAGAAATAGTATTTTCAAAGCTGGAGAAAAGGATATTCAGCTTGCAAAGGTCTGGTGAAGGACTGTCAGAGCCATTTTATAGAACAAATCACAGAATGGTTTGGATTGGAAGGGATCTTAAAGACCATCTAGTTCCAATTGCCTTGCCAGGGGCAGGGACACATTCCACCAGCCCAGGTTGCTCAGAGCCCAGTCCAGCCTGGCCGTGAACACTTCCAGGGATGGGGTAATCACAGTTTCTCTGGGAAACCTGACAGTACCCTCACAGTAGAGAATTTCTTCCCAATATCCCATCTAACCCCGCCTTCTGTCAGTTCAAAGCCATCTGCCCTTGTCCTGTCACTCCATGAGCTTGTCCAAAGTACCTCTCCAGCTCCTTTGGAGCCCCCTTAGACACAGGAAGGGGCTCTGAGGTCTTCCCAGAGCCTTCTCCAGGCTGAGCAGCCCCAAATGTCTCAGCCTGTCTCCATGGCAGAGCTGCTCCAGCCCCAGGGTATCATTTCATGGCAAAAACAGCACTGAAGAGACAGGTAACTCTGCTGAGGAGAACCTCAGTGGCAGAACTGAGCAGACACAAAGACCCTTCAGGTGTCTGCCTTGGACATGACTCACAGTGAAGTCACTGGCACACTTGGAAGCAGCAGCAATCCCATTCCAGGTGAACAGCACCAAACAGCAGCTCCATGACAGAGCAAACACAACCACAGCCTGTGCTGGGGGCAAGGAGAGGAGGGGAAAGGCCCAGTGAGGAGAGGCAGGCTGGTCCCAAGTAAGATCATGAAGAAAATATGTGGGATGCAGCCAGAGGAAACAGGAGACAGATCTCTGAGGCTGTGGCAGTGGAGCAGGAAGACAGGGATGTACTTAGGGAGCCATTTCCAGAGGCTGGGAGAGCTGGGAGAGTGTGCCATACAAACAGCCACCTATTTCCAAATCTGCACATCTCAGAGGGAGGGTCCAGCAACCCAGCAGAGCTTCACACTGAGCAATGGAACACTAAACCCATTCATTTTCTGAAATTGGCCAAAATTCATCAAGTGCCATAAGAGGCACGAGGAGGGAGCAGCTGGACACACAAGCCCAGATTTCATCTGAAGGGATTTTACAGCAAGCTCAGTAGCTGAAATAGCTGATGCAGAGGGAAGCCAGAGGATTTATCTGCTGGTCAAGCACTAAGAAGCAGAAAGTAGATGTGCAAAAGGTACCACGACTGACAGGAGGACGAGTCTGGGCAGCTTTAAAAAATCCAGCCCAAGGAAAAACCTGTTTGGCTGGAGCCTATTCATCCACTGGTGACTCAAGGCAAAGGCATATGGTAACAAGCCAAATGGCCGTGAAACATGAGTCACAGGAGACAGGGACTAACTCAAAGAAAACCAGTCAAGGATAACCAAAAGATGGCATGAGTGGCAGGAGGGAAAAATTCAGCCCAGATGGCACAAAAGGAAGAAGTTACAAGACACAGGGTCAGTTACAACTCCACAGAGCAGAGCCACAGGTGGGCTCACAGGAGTAGATTCACATAAGGAGTGGAGCTCCACAGCTGGAGCAAGACCTACTGAGCAAACTGGACAGCCCAGCCCTGGATCAGTAGCCAGAGCTCCAGGAGAGGATAGAAACAAAGTCCCTTTCAATCCACCTCCAAAAAGTCACTTTACAACAGTTAAAGAATGTGCATCTCCTCCTTGGCCTGTAAGTTCTGGGAATGAAAACAGTCCTTTTGCAAAACAGAATATGTTTATCTCTACACAACTGTGATATTTTATATAGAAAATGTCAAGAGGGGTGAGAAATACACACTGTCTAAACTCCACCTATAGCAGGCAGCCACCTACCATTTTTGGAAATACCTTTAATTGCATCCAATGCATTAAAAAGGCCTCACACTTGTTGTGTGTTGTGGCTGTGCCTCCCCATAAAGAGGCATAAACCTCACCAGTTTCCAGCTATTCAGCAGAAAAGAGCTACAACACAGCTCCACTGGCTTGTGTTCATTCCTGCCGACCTCACAGGGAGAATAAATACATTGAACATCGGGAGGAGTCCAGGTATTACTCTAAGCAGACTCTATATAATTACTAAAAATAGATGCTATGGAAAATCCCTGTGCTTTAAGCCACTGCAGCTTTGGGCCAAATTCCAGAGGCTGTCACAACTGACAATGTGCACGTTTGTTCAGCAGCAGCACAGGCCACATCTAGTTGATTGGGGACTTCATAATGTACGTTTTACTAATGAATTTTAGGTTAGCTCTGCCAGATCAGCAAGTTTATTTGGGCACATTCATGCAGGTTGTACAGTGACTTGGAGCAGAAAAAAAATTATTCTTCTTTCCAGGGCTGTAGAATAAAGGGGATGTGTTCTCCAAGTCAAGGAGTACATTTGGCACTCTGAACAAGGGTCTTGAAGGCCTTGAGGAGGGTCTACCACTGTGTGATTAGAGTCTCTTGCATTTTGGAATGGACTCTTTGGGGGAGTAAATATTTTGCCTGTTATATTTCCCATACAATCTGTAGGGTAAAAATAGGATAAATAGTAGAAAAATCATTTTTGCTGACAAGAAAATGTGTTTGGAGACCACTGTTGTGTTGTGTCCATTAAGGAAGAGAGAGAGGGAGGGCTCCTGGTGCCCTTTTCCCAGGCTGAGCCCTGGCTGAGCTCCTGGGGCTGTGGGGCTGCAAGCAGAGCTGATGCTGATGCTGCCTCCCCTGCTCCTGCCCATCCCTGTCCTCCTCCTCCTTGGATCTTACAGCTGTGGCTGCAGGAGGTGAGTCCTCAAACACAGGATGAAAGGTGATTATGTCGCTAAGGCTGCGTCAGGAGCTCCTTATTGGTGCTCTCCTTAAAACTGCCCAATGAACCTCCCCTTTCTTTGGCTGCTTCCCATCTTCATCCCTCTCCAAATATGTCTCTCCCACTCCTGGATATCTGATTGCTGCACCCTTGCATTAAGCAAACCAGAGAAGCTCATTGTTCATCTCACCTGCATTAGAGACAGGAAAATCCAGTAGTACCTGGGCGAGCAAGGATGAGCAGAGCAGGGATCTGCATTTATAGCCTTGCTGCGTTCCCTCTTAGGGCTCTAAGAACTTAGCCAAGAGAGAAAACACAAGTATTATTAAGCTGGGAGAGGAGTCAGCATTTCCAAGTGAAAACTTGTTCCGTAGGCACAGTGTAAGCAGGGAAGAAAATCTCATTTCATACAATTTGTCACTCTCCTTTGATTAAGTCTTAGTTTTCCCCATTTTCACCCTCTGTGCTTCCCCATTCCTCTCCCCCCTCAACTCGCCCCGCTCCCCTCTCACAATTCCCAGATTGTGCCTTAAACAACAATACCCCATCTGAAAGGCTATTATGCAGATCCATGAATACATAATTCAAAATCAAGCTACCACAACAGTTGCTCTTAACTTTTTTAACCCCATTGTGTGCCGAGCGGCGACGTCGAGCTGCGACAGCCGCCGACAGCAATATGACACACGCAGGTTTTCCCACAGCCTTTCGCCCCTTCCCCGGCTAATCCCATTGAGGGCATTCCTGCCTGGAGCACAATGCAGGGATCCCTGCCGTGGGCAGGGCACTGGCCACGGCACAGCCACCCCGTGCCAGGGGCATCCCCTGCCACGGCTCGGATCTGGGGGCTTGGGGGGTGGCAGGAACCTCTCTTTGCAGGGATCCAAGTCTGGCTGCAGGAGATGGAGCCGCTGTGTGAGTTTGAACGTGAGAAACATTCATCCATTGCACTGCGGTTCTGGCACAGTAAGCAAAACTGCAAGGCAAAAATTGTCACTGTAAAATAAAACACCAAAAAAAAACCCTATTGCATAAACATCCCAGTGCTCGTACTGGTTTGTTGCTGCCTGTTGGCTTCCTCCTGCCTTTTTAGGCTGATTTTGGAGAACACCAAGAAAGAAGGTTTATAATCATCATCTGCACACCTTCAAACCAAAGCAGATCTTGCAGTTTAAAGGGTAACAGTGTATTTTGTCTTTGCAACCCAGGTAGACTGACCCACAGCACTGTCACTTGAGATCTGGCTCTGCAGAACGTGCCACCCTGTTAACTTACCCAACAGCCCAAATGCATCCTCCGTGTTTGTAAAACAGCCCCTTTAATTTAGTCCATGAAAGATGATTTCTGATTAATGTCAGGCCAGTTTAGTGTTCTCAGTACTTTGCAGGGGTTTCCCAGGCAGCTCTGCTCTCCAATCAAGAGCAAAGAAAAGTCACTCTGAAGGTAATTTTGGCATTTAAATTAAACCACAGCAACTGTGACCCTTTTAGGCTGTAGTCAAAGCCAGTACAGTGACTCTCCTCCCACACAAGAGAATGAGATAACCAACTCTTTAGCCACTGGATTACCAGATTGTGAAAAGCCCGTCTCTAAAATTCAGCACAAGCATTTCTAATGGTCTACAGACAAGTGAATGATGGCCTGATTTTTATTAAGTTTCACACAAAGGTGAATTAGTGTCCTTTGCTATGGCAACAGCAATAAAAGGATATAGAACGACTCCGAAAGGTCCTGGCTGCTGGGGAAATTGGTTGGCATTCTGCAAGCCTATTCAACCAGGAAAGGGTTTCATTATGTGCACTTCCCTCAGGTTGGTGGGGCCCATCACGTGTTTCCCTCCAGCCCACAGCTTGGGATGGGACAAGAAGAGAGCAGGAAGTAGAGAGCTCATCCAGCCCCCTACAACAGTGTGGTTTTACAAGGAAATTATCCTGCTACAAGGAAGGAGAATGAGCATTTAGGCTGATCAATGTTATGTTGCTGGGGCAAGTTCCTGTCCTCTGCTTCTGTCTCAAGAACCTGGCACCTGTGTGGAAAAATACAGTCTTCCTTCACTTCCAGTTCAAAAATACCATTAACTTGCCATAAGAACAGGAGTCTTGAAGTCTGGCATGAACCATTCAAGCACTCCAGTTGCCCTGATCCAAACTGGATTTCATCCTCATTGACAGTGGATTGGGTTAATCACATAAACCCATGCTCCTCATATGCTCTCAGAGTCTTCATGAGGATAGTTCAATTTTCACTCAATCATAGAATTAGATAATAATTTAGGTGGGAAGGGAGGACATTTGGAGGTCAGCTGTTCCAGCTCCCTGTGACCCAAACATGTCCATTCAGCCACCTTTTTCACTCATCAAAATTCTCTTGCAATTTGTCCTTGAGCTTCACCTTATCTGTCATTTTCTTGATAGAGAAACTGCTTGGTGGACTTTGACCCCCCCTGCAGTGCTCATGGTAGTTCTTTGCAACTACAGTCTCTCCATGGAATAATAGAACCATTTAGGTTGGAAAAGCCCTATAAGATCATCAAGTCCAGCCATCAATCCAGCCCTGCTAAGGCCACCAATAAACTATGTCCCCATAGTCTACATGCTTTGTAAATCTCTCCAGGGACTGTGATTCAACCAGCCTGTTCCAAAGCCTGACCATTCTCTCAGTGAAGAAATGTTTCCTAATCTCCAATCTTACCTTTCCTGGTACAGATTGAGGCTGTTTTGTCTTGTTCTACTTCTTGTTACCTGGGAGAAGAAATGGATTCCCTCCTGGCTCCCTCCTCCTGTCAGGGAGTTGCAAAGAGCAAGAAGGTCATTCCTGAGCCTCCTTTTCTCCAGGCTGAGCCCCCCCAGCTCCCTCAGCCACTCCTGGTGCTCCAGACCCTTCCCCAGCACCATGCCTTCCCCTGGACATGCTCCAGCCCCCCTTGTTGGAGAATGCCACAGTTCCTGGTGGGACTGATTAAACATCATCCCTTTTTTTTTGTCTTACAGAAGGAGGAATGATGCCATTGAAGGATTAAGTGGCTCAGCACATTGCTCCTGTCAGGCTTTGCCTGAACACAGCAAAATGGAGCATCAGGGCAGCTCTGACTCTGAGGAGCCTTTGCTGCCAAAGGGAACCACAAACTGCTTTGTCAGATCAAAAATCAGCAGCGAGGAGTCACTAAAGGAGGGTGAAGAGACTGCCAGGAGTGCTTGAGGTCACAGCCTGAGAGCCCTAATCAATGAAAATAAATGGTAATCTTCCCCCAAGGAACTGTTCTGTACCTTTCAAACTCATTTCTTCTGGAGCTGATAGAAGCAGAGGGGAAAGGCATTGACTTTTTGTTGCTTTTTATTTACTCAAATGCACTGTGTCCTGACTGTCTCAGCTCAGACTTCACTGCTGTCTTACCTTACTTGAAATTCTTCCAGACAGTTTGATAAATGATTTGTGAAACGGCCCAGCATCACTTGTTCTTTCTACAGCACTACAATAGAATGTGCTCTTAAAGTGCAGATCCCCCAAATATCAGGGGGAAAAACCCTTTCAGGATAGCAGCTGCACACTGCATGTGTGCTGTGTTTATGGAAGGAGTAAACATGAAAAACAGACACATTTGGTTTTAATTCATTTTGACTGACCCAAGGAGTCCTCCCCAGAGAGAATACTCAGGTCAGCCCATAAATTTTCAAGTAAGTGTGCATGATTTTCTCTGCACGTCCTCTATTAAAAAAGCCAGAAAGATGTGTGGGGAAGGGTTTCTGAGCAGACATTCAATAAAGACACTGACACAGGACTGGTGCCTTGGTGGGCTAATCCACCAGAGAGGCCACTCACTGCACCAGCACACGCCACGGCACAGCTCAACAGCCCCTGTAAAACCTGCTCCTGTGGACAGAAGGACCTCATGTTACCAGAGGCAAGACTCCAGAGGCTCAGACATAACACACTGAATAATATCTTGCCCTGCAAAGAGCCTCCCTGAAGCCAACAGATGAAATCATGGGCTCAGATATCATTCAACGCTGCTATCGCAATTTGATCCACGATTACAGCTCCTGGGAAAGTGTTCCCACTTCTTCCCTCCACCCAGACTTTGTTGAAGGGACGTTGTCATAGAAGATCAAATTTTCATTTTCTCTCAGTTCTTTATAGCAACATAAATCTGGGAAATTCTGAAGCAGATGCCAAAACAGTCCTTTTAATTATAACCGAAATGTTGTAATGTTTTATGTCCTCTGTTGCAAGGCTGGACCACACTGTGGTGTCCTGGCTCTCATGGAGTCCACCTCATCAAAACATTCCTCGTGGGCTTAGCCTTAAGCATCTGTTTATGTGTCCTGCTGAACCAGAGCCCTGCAATGCAACTGCTCCTTTTGCTGACAACAGTGACGATTTCAGTGTTGTTTTAAAAGAAGCTTAAGTGGCACCCAATTCAATTCTCTTACATTGCTTTGAAATTTGAAAATCCTAAATTCACTTTCAACAAAGATGTAGCTGGAAGCACAGGATAGTCCTGATGATCACCAATTTACCTTAATTCTCCAAATTCAAGCCAGCTGCTCTCAATTATATTCCACTGAGGAGGTGATATTGATGAAACTCAGCCAAATACAAGAGCAAAATCCCTTTTTCCAATTTGATTTTTTTCTTAACATCTCCAAAACAGAGTTCCACCATGTGACAACATCTTGAATTAATTGAGCCACGGGCAATCCTTGTTCTTTCTGTGTACTATGAAATGTAGGAAACACAGATGCTGCCTGTTTAAACTGTCAAACAAGTTTCCTGATGGTAGCTATCGTGTCTGCTACAGGCTTGTTGGTTTACCAAATGTTGCGGATGCAAAGTTGGAACATGTGTGTAAAATATTCCAAGCTATAAACATCAGAACCATTAGAAATTTGGTGCAGGTTTGTACCATGATCATGAGAAGAACTGTAACTGCTCTGACAATTTTACCATTTTCTATTTCAAATACAACCATGGTTACTGTGAAAAACCTCATCACCTAAAACAGGAGAACCTTACATGAAACTTCAGGCAACAAAGCAAATAGTTGGCACATATTAAACCTTCATTTTTCCTTAGTTCAAGTTAACAAAAAACCCCAATACTGCAGGTAATTTATGCCTTTCTAGTACTATGACCCTTGAAAAATAGGATTAATCCAGCAGGAACACTGTGAACAATCCCAGATGATGCATCTAATGGCCAGATACCACCTTTCCACACACATTTCTACAGGTTCCATTGCTGAGAAGGACACCAAGTGTGAGATCTTTAGGGACTAGACACACCAAAGGGACTAGTGCAGGTGTGCAGGAGAAAAAGGGACAAGGCCATGGGTGAAAACTTTCAGAAAAGGGGTAAAATAACAAGATATGTGGTTATTCTACTGAGCTTCTGATGCCAAAGGTGACACAACTCAGGCAAAGCACTGAGCTTATAAATTCATGTTACATCCCAACTTCCCCCTTTTTCAAGAGACAAGTGTTTACAGCTTGGCTACAGTACAGGTTGTGCCTTGATCCAGAGGACTTTTATTTCCAGTAAAAACAAGATGCACAGACAATTATTAGTTATATTTTTAGCACCACCAGAAGGTCCAGGAGATTGTAAACCTGATTTTGCTTACTTTAAACCACACTAATGAACAATGGTATAGAGAGGTTTGAAAAGAATCCCAGATGTTGGCTGGAAGAGGAACTGGGAAACCGTTTTATTCTTATGTCAGAGTCAACTTTTTATTAAATATTAATGCCAGAATCGAACTTTTTATTAAATATCCAACTACTACTCCACATCACTAGTGATTGTAGGACTTCTAATGAGGACAGTCTACTGGCTTTTAAAGCCATCATACAATTTCTGCTTGATGCAGAGTAAGAAAAAATTAATATTCTCAGTGGGGCCCACTCAGAGGAGCACTCGGGCTCAGTGAGGGCCAGACATGGATGTGTTGGACTTCCCTGACCTGACTTTTGGGGAAAGTGGAGTCACTGCTGAAGGCCTCAGTAAATCCAGAAGGGTAGGAAACCATTCCCACGGGGCTGCCCAGATTTGTCACTCACCTGGTCACACTCGGGGAGAGTAATTCAGTGCTGGGATATTGTGAGACTGTCAAAGCACTTTCAAGTACCAGCAAATTGAAAATTAAGGTGCCCGTGGGGAGAGTCATGACATTGTGAAGCTGCAGCTCCGAGGCATTTTGGATCAATGGACATTGTGCTGCTCACAGGACTTAATGAAACAATTACAGCCCTCCCGTTGATTGCCTTTGTTTTCCCCCAGGAATCAATAGATTAGCCACTGTAAATGTCGATGTGTTCCCGTCTCCAGGGTCACTCTGCAAGGTAATAATGAACAACTCGCAGGGCTTGGCTAAATATCTTCTGAGCTACTGCTAGGGATAAATGTCTCAATTTCTAAGAAGTCTAAAGAACTGAAAGACGCTCATATGTGCAAAAGAAAAACTGAGGACACAGCAACAACAAAAAAGAAACGCAAAGGAAATGTGCATGGGAAAGCAGCTGTTAAAAAGCACCAAATCTTCAGGCATAAAAAGTGCATTCCTCTCTGCAAATGGGAGGTATATTTTGACAACTTCACTCCTTTGATTGGGGTTTTGTTATGAGAGTTCTGTCTTTACAGGAACGTTCATTTTTAATTTCAGCAGGTCTCGTTTTTCTATTTAATTGTTTTGCTTTTTCCCATTGTGTAAATAATATTTTTATTTTACAATAAAAGGCAATAAAGGAAAAATATAAGTTTAATGTATTAAAATATGACAAGAAGAAGATACAGAAGCTCCAATTTCATTATACAGCACCAGGTTCCTAGAACCTCTCCATCCATGAATACAGGAGGTTTGAGAGGATCACCTGGAGCAGGTATTGATTGGGCGTGAAGGGTATCAATAAGAACACCGAGTTGCATGACCCAAGGCCAGGCTGGATGGGGCTTTGAGCAACCTGCTCTAGTAGCAGGTGCCCCTGCCCAGGAAAAGAAGTTATTCCCTCCCTCTACTAGAGCCAGTTTACTAAGGAGTATGTACAAGACATCTGGGATTTTAGGGACTACAAACATTTCAGGGATGAGGATAATCTCAGTTTGAGGGCACATGCAGCAGGTGATGCAGCAAAGCCTATTCCAGGTTTCTGGGCACTGCAATAATGAAATAGTAGGAAAAATAGTAAATAATTTAAAATTGGGAACCTTGGGTTTTTTCAACTGATCCGTTTTTGCTTTCATCTTGAGCAACAGAGACTAATGCATTTGCAAAGCAATGCCCTTGGCAATAAAGTGTTGCAGTCTCCTGACCTCCTGGTTATTAGAAACCTTATTTCAACAGCATTTTCTGCCCTGCATAGGTAAGAAAGAGAATGTGACAGAAAAATAAGGTTAGGAATGAAAGAGGGATAAGGAGAAAACAGAAAACTGATGTGCATTTGATTTTTTTTAGCTCTCACAATCAATGCACTGCAAAACTCACCACTCTCTTGGCAATGAAGTTATTTATTTTCTGGGGGACAGGTGTGAACTGAGCATTGGTTTTTCCAAATAAAATTTTGTATTTGACTTAAAAATCAGATGGCTTTGAAAAGAGATGCCTTAGCAGGTCAATGGAGAAGGTGTCAGTAACTGAGAGTGCACGTGCTGAGTCCACTGTCGGTGAGAAAACAGATTATTTCTGATACCCGAAGAATGAGGAGACTTCACTCCTTTTGGAGACAGCGTTTTTCCTGAGATGCACTGATTCAGCTGTTGCAACACCAGTGAGAAATACAGAGCAGCTGTCCAGATGCAAGCAATAAACAGTATATTAGACATTACTATTATTATTAATGCTCTGACTGCAGTTTGATGGGAACATGGAAAGAAGCAGCACAATCAGCATTTCAAGACAGACAATTCTGCCATCTGACCCCTCCTTAACTGTTCTATGAATCTCAATTTCAGTAATATACTGGTAGTATAACTGATCTATCAAGTCTAGTGTTATAAAATCTCTACTATTTATCTTGAAATAGCTTTTAATCCTGATTTTTAGCAAATTTGTGCTTCATTCAACTAACAAAGCACAGAACTTTGTCACCCCCACCTGATAATGGTTTTTTTCTAACACACCACAATTAAGAGCAATTAAACTCTGTTTGAGAAGTTAATAAAAGAGACCCAAGAAGATCTGGATCCTCAGCCAAGAAATAACATTGGTGCTACAGTGACCTGCGCAGGCTGGAAATGCCATCTGGTGGCTGCAGGTTCCGAGCAGTTAAGGAGAGAAAAATTAAGTTTGCTGCTAAAAATTATGTTTTCTTCACCATATTTTACTGAAGTGTGGTAGATAAAAAGCCAACCTGTATTAAACAGAAAAATCAGTTAGGATAGTGACAATTATTATTTTGAAAAAGCAACATTTATTTGCTGATGTAAAACACTGAAATTATTCTTACTTTGATTACAGGAGCAGCTGGCACCAGGGCACCATGATGAAAAAGTGGATCAGTGGGGCAATACTTGAGAAAGCTCAATAAAATACCTTAAAAACATGAGTTTGGGGAAGGTAATTGGGATTGGGGAGTTTAGGAAAAAAGGAAGAGGTTGACTTGGCAATGATCTCTAAACAGGTCTGGTGCTGCTGCAAAGAGGAACCGCAGCGATGGCTCTGCATATTCAGGCAGGACAAGCCAAACCGGGGCCAAAACCAGGATGAAAATCAGATACTGGGTATAAAAACTTTCAGTATTTCCTGCTCCAAATCAGTCCAAGGAGCTTTGTTAGAGATTAATGCAAACAGTGAGGCTCTCCTCTCTGAGGGGTGGTGGATGCTCTTCTGTTCCTATGTGGACATCAAATGAGATTTTTCAACATAATTCATGTGATTCCATTCCTTAACTCCAGGTTTTTGCCATCAATGCAGCACACAGCCCTTAATTTATTTTTATATTCCACAATGCCCCATTGATTCTTCCTGGACAATGACAATCAGATGTCACAGACAATGGGAAATGAATGAAATCTGACACATTTATTTTAAAGCCTGCAGCAGACTAAATTATAAATAAATCCTGCTTTTTCTGCAGCACAAAGGTTGCAGACTGACTGTCCCCGTGGACTCTGCTCTCTTCTCACTCCTTAACAGACTTCCCAACACTTTCTTTTGTCCTGATAGCAATCTCTCAGCAGGACTTTTGGCAGACACATGTATTATGTGTCAAAACTGAAGTGGAAATAACTGATGGGAAGCACAAAAATCTGATGGGAATAGTTATAATAAGGAAATGAATAAACATCAAAACAGTAAAACACAACCATGAAGAATAGAGCCAGAAAGCTTCTGAGCTGCTCCTTGTCTAAGATGATCAGCAATCCCCACTGTTTTCAGAGTTCAGACAGTTTAGTATTAATACAGATAGCATTAATATATGCTGTACTTTGGTTTGTATGTTAATTTAATCCATTTACATTCCTATTTAAATACTTAGAGAAACCAGAGCTCTCACAAAATGAGCTTTAAATGTGCTATAAACTGCATATGGCAGATTAATTTATAGAATACCATTAATTTAGGAATCCACTAACCACAGCTAGCACGTGGACACTACATTTAATGTGAGTGGCTGTTGTACATCTGCTCCTGTAAATGCCTTTAGGCTTATACTGCATATTTTAACACCATCCATTATCTTTGCACTTAAGCAGGTCTGTTCCCAACCGTTCTGTTCAGTAAGTGCTTGTATACCTGGAGACTTAGTCACTGTGCTTTTCAACAAAACCTCATCTAAAATAAGCTTTTTATACCCCACCTGGTTGGTACACTCAGTGGGTTCAGAGCCGTGGTGAGCACAGCTGGGTAACACTGTGTATAAATGGTCTTATTTATCCTATTTGTTTTCCACAGTGCACCTTTATTTACCCAGTGGGACTAATCTCTGTCTCATAACTAAGGGCCATTCACCTGTTAATTCTCCTCTGAGCAACAGCCACCTCCAGTGCCTCCCTCTGTCACTGAGGGTCATCACCAGCCTTCTCTTGGTGTTGTCCCTGCGGCACCTTCCTCAGATGATGCTGAATCCAAATGAAGGAACACGGATCACTGGCCTGGCCTCCTCAGGACAGACAGCCACACTCAGGGCTTGGAAACTCTTCAAAACTTTGACTTGACTTAAAAAAACAAATTAATTGGCAAGTGAAAATGCAATCTGGCTTTTTTTATATACCCAGTATGTGAGATCATATGCAAGAGGCTCTGAAGGTGCAGTTTTATAAATATATTGGGTAAAAGATGTGGCTATAATGCTTCAGGAAATGCTGATCTCCCTGACAAGTGGTGAAGATTTCTGCCCTAAATATTGTCTACACCTTCCAAATGCAGACTCTTCCTGTGACAGGGCTGGGACATAATGAGAGGAGCCATAAAGGCTTGAGTGAGACAGTGGAGATGGAAAGGCTGATCAGGAGAGCACATAATACCTGTCTGGAGGATTATCTGGGACAACCAGGATGAGAAGAAACTCAGAAATACATGGCTGATCAGGCTGGAGCTTCAGAATGATCACCTGGCAAAGATATTCACAGAACTTCAAACAGACTGATGGACACAGACTCCAAAGGAGCAATGCAACAGAAAAAGTCTGACCAATATTTTGAGTAATGGTGGCACTGGGCTTTGAGAAAAATCTTCAGGAATCCAGAAGTAGCTGGAATTTTGCCTCATTCAGCCAGAAAATGAATCACTGTTTGGTTATCTTTATGCACATACTCCAAATATCTGTGTTGCTGGTTTGAATCCTTACTTCACAGACAGGTTTTTGTTCAACCAGCTAGAAATAGTACAGCCTAAACTCAAATAAATAGCTAGTCCTACTTATTCTTCATTTGTGAAAAGCCTCTTCATTTTATTTTATTCTATCCAGAAAAGAATTATAAATTACATTTCAAGCATAATCTCTTCATTAATCTGTCTGCCTACAAATAAAACTTAGTTCCAAAATATGGTGCTGTGTTTTGAACACGATTTTGATGACAGATTTTGAAGATATCCCTTCTAATCATTGCTACTCTTTGATAGACTTTGATTTTGTTGCTCACTGGACATTTGGTCAACCTCCAGGATAATGAATTTCCTACAAACTATTACAGAAGTCACACTCACAGCTATTTCTTCTTGTAATAATTCACAGAGACTGGAAATAACTTTATTTTCTACACTTGCAAGTCAAACAGGCCTGCGGAAAAGCAATTCCAAACTCAACATGCAGGTTCTTTTGCATTTGCTGAAATGTGTTGGTGCTGGAAATGAGTAAGCCCCCCACTTATTCCCAATTAAAACCCAAAGTGCTATTTTTTAGCTCTGGTCACAACTCTCCATTTTTTTACCATCATATTATGCTCATTTATCAACACACGCTAGAACAAGGCGACCTTATGTTGGGGATTAACTCTCACAAATCAGTTAGACCAATAAAACTCTTATAGTTTGTACTAAATCAAATATTTCTCAATTCAATAATTGTCAATGACAACATTCTAAATAAAATTGTAATAGTGGTGAATTTTCAGCTCCACTGAAGTCACTGGTAAAATTTACAGAACTTCATCCTCAGCCTCTATCCCCCCCTCTAAAACAGGGACAGAGGTATCAGTCCTGAAAAATACTGCACCAGTCTCCTCCTAAAATAACACTGCAGTGAGTCAGATCTCAGCAAACTACATCAGGTGAACTCAATGTCTGAGTTAATCTCAGTCTTGACTTTTTTTAAAAAATATAAATATATATTAGGTTTGAGAAGCCCAGTTTGCTGTGGTGCTGCAGTTCCAGAGAAGGTCAGAAAGTGAAAGCACCATTTCAGAATTCACAGGAAATGGTCATTTACCTTGAGTGGTCACACTAAGGACAACTTCAAGCTGTACTCAATTTTCAGTTTTACACTTATCTCACTTTTCTTTAACTTCAGTCCTTAAAAGCTCCTCAAGAGAAACAGAGCAGCAGATAAAAGTCTAATACAAGGCATATCAGTAACAAATGTGGGCACAAGAAGATGGAGCTCTCCAAGAACTCTCAGTGGGGACATTAGGTCTGCTCCCTTGACATTTAACAGAAACTTTAACTTCTCCAGGAGCTCAGCAAAGCCATCATTAAATGGTTTTCATAATCTTTAGGATTTTGCAATTCCTACTGGAATTCCTCAGTGCCTCTTAACTGATTTTACATCATATGAGAAAGGTTTTCTCATTATTTTTGTTGCAAGCCATATGGGCATCACCACTTTACAACACATTGTGTAGGCAGAAAATGTTACACTATTGACAGGTCACCGAGTGGCAAGAGGATTTTCTCCACAGAAAGGAATTGTTCATAATAACCTTCATGAGTATTATTTAGTGGTTCTGCCATAGCCATAGATTTAGATCAGACATGGACAGACTGGATGGTACAGAAACTTCTCAGTACCAAGGAACAGATAAACATGTACCAGATATGATGCTGACAGAAATGAGCAGTTTTGTTGCAGACTGGGAGTAGATCAATACAACACACTCCAATTAATAAAAAGTAGAATTCCTTTTTAAAGTTGTTGAAACTGTGCTGTTCATGAATAAAATTACAATGACCAAACAGATACAGGAAAAAAAGTTAAATTTGCAATGCACTTGATTCCCCGGGGAGATTCTTATGCCTTTTCCATATAAAAATTACTGATTAATAACATGGTCCAAGTGTTTAAAATTCAGTCAAGCCCATGACTGACAGGAGATGTAACTCTCAGAAGGTAAAACTGGATTTGGTTCCTTTCTGGGGGAAAACCACCCACATACCCTTCAGTAAGAATCTTTGTTCAAAGGTTAACAGGAAACTTCAAGTTGATTCAAGGTAAATACCAGCTCCTGTTATCCCAGAAGATAAGACACAAATGCATTGGTAATGTTACCATGCTGTAATACATTACTGAATTATACAACTGTGTTAATTCCCCAAATTCCTACAGCTTGTATGACTTGATAGGGACACAGACAACATCTGTGTATGAGATAATAAAGTGCTTTCATAAAGGATCACAACTTCCTGTGTTTACAACAGAAGTATTTACTAAAATGTTATTAAATGTTAACCTGTGAGCTGCTGCACCAGAAACAAAACAGTCAGTAAAAATGCAGGAAAAGGATATTTAAGTCTTCCATACAATTCTGCAGAAAAAAAAAATTGCAACACAACCCAGCAGTGGTACCTCATGTCTTTTTAACATAGTTCTGAAATGTGCACTGAGAGTCACAGGATAAACCTTCCAAGCTCTATTTCACATTGATGATGTGCATTAAAATACCTACTCTCTTTAGCAAAGGATAAGGCTTATACCAAAAAACACTGTGCCACTTGGCTGCATATCTTTGGTATATTTATAGTGCAACTGTTCTGCTTCTTCTCTGAAGGGAAAGGTTTCCAAAGCACTGCATCCCCTTCCACTGAGAACCTACCAGGAACTCCTACACTCACCACGACCTCAGACACCAACCTACTGCTTTAAACAAATGAAGAATGTGCAGTGAAAAGAATTTCTTCCTGTTTTCTTTAAACATACTATTGAAATAAAATTAAACCATGCCAGACTTCACGTGAGAAAGGAACAGCACATTTCAATTCTCTTGCAAGATTTCAGGAGCACACAAATGTGAGCATAAATTTCATGGCAATTTTTAACGACAGATATCCAAGGTGCTACTTGAAAACATTTGTAATTCTTATTAATCTAGATTTAGTCAACCTTTGTCTCTACAAAAAAAAAAGACACCTGTTTTTCATTTTGCTTAGATACTCAGAATTATTCATAATGCATAGAAAGGCTAGAACTACTTAATTAAAATATATTGCAAGCACGTTTTTCTAAACTTATATTGCTAAAGCTTTGCTGTATTGTAAGATTTATTGGAGTTGGCCTTTATACACAGTACCATGTACTCACAGAAGCCTGGATATATACCTGTATTTCAGACTGCTATTTGAGTGGGCACACCAACACACAACTATGGTGCGTATCATCCAGTGGCAGTGCAATAAAATGGAGCGCCATTGAAATGCCATTTCATGAGTTTTTTCAACTCCTAAACAACAACATTCTTTCTGAACAGGTCTGTCCAACCAAACTTGCATATTGCTGAACGTTGGCTTCATCACTTGGCCCCTTCCTTCTCTTCTTGTACACACTGTAAGGCATCACGGTCCTCTTGTGGAGCACCCTCACTCTGCCCAGCTCCTTCAGGCGACCTTCATCCACTGCAAGGCAATCAGAGAGCACCAAAATCAGTTATGGGCAGTGCCCACGTGATCTGAATTTATGCCACTCATTTCAATATGCTTAATGAAAACTGCGTGAAGTAAGAACACTAATCTGCAGGTGAAAGCAGAGCTGAGCTACAGGGCAGTGTTCCTGAATCATGGCTGAAAACAAAACCTGTGCTTGTGGTGTGTGGAAAAATAAACCATGCATCACACATTTTTAGTGGTGATATAAAGCACTCCCGAAAACACCCTCACTGCTGTATTTAAAAATTCACATTCACTTAGTGCTTGCTGCAGCCACTGCCAGAACTGAAACCCTGCCTGGGAAAGACTTCCCAACAGAACTGACCAAAAGAGATTTGATGTTACTCACTTCTTGCCAAATCCATCAGCACCAGCTGGGACAAGAGGATTAAAACCAGCAGCCTCCAGGCTTTGCCTTAGAAGAGTATCAGGGCAGTGAACTGGCTGCTCAGGTGAAACTCCCCAGCCCTCCAGCCCCAATCTTTTTTCCCCTCATTTATACAGAGTTTTGGCTTTCTCAAGCACACTGAGCTTACATGCCCCTACCTCAAGTCCATCCCAAGCTCTGCAGAATGACAGAGCAGTGCAAGAATTAAGTGGGTGGGTATGATGAAATTCCTCTTCAAAGCAATTACTCTTCAAAGATAGACACAGCACAGTTGAATCTTATTAACCTCAAATACAGACCCCTTGTGACTTCATTTACTCAGAATCAAACACATAAGAGGATCATTGAACAAGTTGTAACTTCCTTATTTTTATGCATCCAACTGATGCTCCTGCTGCTGAATAATAATGTTATATAGCTGCTGTGTGTGAGAGAAATTGTCTCTGCAGTGCTAGAAAACTCTTTAAACAAAGTCAGAGACTGTGCCACACACCTGAGGCCACTGCAGGATGAATTAATAAAATTATTACAAAATACTGGTGAAAGAAACCTTGGACTTCTCTGAACATCAGGTTTAAAAAGTCACCAATGGAAGAATGAACTTAAACACAGAATCTGAAATAAAGAGTTTGAGAAGAGAACCATATAAATTAAAACAGCAACAGAGAAGAGATGCTTACTGGGGACAAAAACTATGCAAAGACTCCCTTTGGGACTTTCTTTATGCTTTTAATTTATGCTTTATGTTTGAAGACAAAGGAGGTCATGAAATGCTTTTCCTTGCAAGACATTCTGAAGAACCTGCCCTTATTTTCCACAGAAATGGTTTATGAACTTTTTTCTGCTGATTGCCTGAATTTAGTATGTGAAACTTAATGAAGGCTGCTTTAGCAAGTTTTTTTAGAATGACTTCATTACTTTTATCTGTGTTTTGATTCCTAACATGAAAGCAAAATGTGTTTCTTAAGATTTAACCAGGAAAACATGGTTTGAAGGAAGAAAATTTGAGTAGTACTTGCTAAGATTGTGCTCTCCACTAATTATTGTTGGCAATTGCTTTAGAAAAACACCAAGTCAAAAACACTTTATGGCTTTCCCTCCTGCTTTGAAATCCATTAGGTTTTTGATGTGTGGCCAACACCTTCCTGATATCCCAATAGGTTGGTTTTACTACCAGCCCTTCTGCCTCTTCTATTACATCCTCCCCCTTCCTG
This sequence comes from Pithys albifrons albifrons, assembly GCF_047495875.1. Taxonomy (NCBI): domain Eukaryota; kingdom Metazoa; phylum Chordata; class Aves; order Passeriformes; family Thamnophilidae; genus Pithys; species Pithys albifrons. Next base: position 5,374,658 of record NC_092466.1, on the reverse strand, counting down.
AAAGTTCACCAAGGAAAAATTTGCAAGTTTTGCTTCTGCAGGTGACACAAGTGTAAAGTTATTTTAACTTCTTCAATTAGAAAGTTTCTATTTACTGCACCTCTAGGCTGACTGTAGGTTTGTGTCCTGAGATGGATTTAGGCCAAGCCCAAGCTCGGCAGCTTCAGGCCAAAAGCACTTTCAAAGCCATTCTCTGCTCACTGTTTGACACTCATTGATATCAGAGTCCCAAAGTCTGATGCTCTGCATGAGTTCATCTTTTGGCTTGTAGTGCTCCTGGCCCCAGACTGGATTTCTTGGAGTAACTAAAGCTACTGTACCTTTGGTTTCACCACAGCCTTCCTGGCTCAGCTGAACTCTGTTCTTGCTGCTCAGCATTTCTCCCCTTCCTCCCTTTTTGCTCACACTGCTCCAGCTCTGCAGCCATTGGAAACTGCTGGAATGACCAAGCAGATTTGGTTCGAGGAAATCTGCTCAGCACTGCAGCCAAGTGCTCTCTGGGGAGAAGTCAGGCTTGCCAAACCCTGCTGTAGACCAGCCCTTTCTTGGACAGGTTTATAACACAATCCTCAGGCAGGAGAAGACTCTCCCAGAGCAATCCAGAAAACACCAATCTCTTGAAAAAAATCACTGTAATATACTTCACACATGTTTTAAGCTTAACACAGTAAGTTCTGTGCATAAACTACATATGGAGAGTCTCAGTAATGAGTTTATCAACAGGAAAAGTTTAAAAACACACATTCTTGGTCTTAAAAATTTATGTTTGATTGACTGTATTTGTGTTTGTTCTATGCATCAAAGTTGATTCCGGATTCTTCAAATAAGGTTTGAAAGGCAGAAAAATAACAGTTCAAATGTCTAAAATGATTACCCTCTTCTTCCATTGACTCTCTCCCAAGTAAAAGCTTTAATAATAAAAATAACCTGCTGCAAAAGTACTTTAATATATATAATTTAAACTCCATCTGAAAAATAAACCTTTTACTGAGATGTTAAATATGAGTAAAATAATCTCAAGTACATAGTTAAGCTCTTAGAGAAGGCAAATAGGAACTTGTGTCACCATCATAACAAATCTGTAAGTCAGAATTCAGCCACCTTCCAATTGCTGCTGCTCTGGAGGCAATGCCATAGGAATTCAGGAAAGTATTCCCTTTATGCACAATTTAAACATAAGCAGAATAAATTTAATATCATTTAATGGAAAATAAAAGCAGATTGGGCTCTGGCACAGTTTAACAAAGAAATTACTTTCCCAATAAGAAAAATATCTGCTCCTGTTGAGTGGCACATGATAAAATTTGCTTTATATTTAAGAAGATGCCAACTGAATTCTAACAGGCCGTCCCTGTGTGGCTGATGCTGGGACAGAGAAACAATCTCAATTCAAATGCTTTATCAAATAAAATGTCTTTTTGAAAAGAAGACAAAACCATCTCTATCAGTAAGTATTACTTCCAAGCTTTAGTAAAGAAATCTTAGTTACTAACTTGCATTTCTAGAAAGACACTGTGATCATATAGTGGCACAATATGTAGGGCAACTTTAATCATTACTGTAATTACTGAATGCAGTACTGTTTCAATTAAATAGTTTTCTAAAAAAGCTTATTTCTTCTCATTTTTTACCTCCTGAGCTGTTGATTCTCTACAGGAGAGATGCTGTCACTTGACATAAAAAACACAAAAGGTTTTATCCCTTAATTCAGTTACCTCTATCAATAGTCTGGCTGGCAGATACACAAACTGCAGAGAAATCAGTTCTGTAACTGAAATACCTGTAATTTTACAAAACTGGACAACTGCAGATGCCAAGAAATATTATCCTGTAGGTCTCAGAGCTAAAAATACAGGTGAATTCTTGTTGAATAAATTACCTGCCACTTCTTTCTCTTCTCTCCTATACTCCTAAAGCAGCAAATTATTTATATTGCATCATCTATTGGAATTTGAATATAGGAGAGATTTCACATATAATTCAACCTTGCCACTGTGACCCCATAAAGACTGCAAAGAGGTGTTCAAATTTTGTGTTCTCAGCCCCATGCAACTGTTCAATGTAATTCACACATGGAATATTTCCTTTTTTCCATTTACAGGAAAACAAGTGAAGAAGGAATTAAAAATAAGCAACAAATTTATTGTCTTCCTTGTTTTTTACATGGGAAAAAGGACAACTGCCAATTTCCAAACTACCCCACATTAGTCACGGGACAATATTTCTTACATTTTCTGCACAGAATGGACTCAGAATTAGTAAGGAGCCTTACTGAGGTCTGGTATTTCCAATTCAAAAAAGAAACGTGGCACTCCTGCTGAATTCTGGAATGACACTGTTTCTGATCATAAGTTTCAGTTCCTTAAATGCTCCTCCTGCTCCCTGAAATATGAAAGTATTTGGCCGTTCTCACTTTGAGCTTCTGCATCCACACTACACAGAGAATGTGGATTTCATTTTTTAACCCATAGGAGGATGAAACAGTTCAAGAAAGAAAAGAAAAGGCAAAGAATCAGCCCTAAATAAAAAATGCCAATATTTAAAACTGTGCCATTAACCCAAACTTGTGATTCGCTTTGAAAGCAGATTTGAAGGAAACTCCCATGAAAATAACTCACAGTATAAATCAGTTTCCATTTTACTTAAAAATGGAATCTCAGAAGAATTATTATCTCTAAGCATAAAATGCACAGAAGAAAAAGTACAAAGATAAACAGCTCCCAACTGCTGTAATTTCAGACTGACAGCCCTAAGGGTGTGCTGGGTTTTTGGTTTTGCTTCAAGTTGTTCTTGCTTTTTAATTTTCAACTTTGAAGCACTTGGGACTTGCATGGTTTTTAAAAGATGAACAGAGTGTTCATATTTTCTGAATGACAGGGAAAAAAAAAAGTTTAAAATTCAATGTACAGGAAGTTTAGAAGTTTCATGATAGCCAAGCTTTCAAACTAGGTGTAAAAATGAGTGAAAGAAACCCCATCCCTTGCTGGTTACACCACAATTTATTTGAGAAACTTGACAGCCTTGTTCCATTTTTAAAGAAAAGTTACATCTGGTTTACACGACCTTGTCACAGTTAATGATCAATGATTTTAAAACAAAAAACTGTAAAAGGAAGAAACCAATTAACTTTTCAAATTTTAGGACTGAAATACAGGAGACAGTAATTAACGAAAATAGAAAATTACTCCACTGCAGTCAGAAGCCAAATACATCTGACCTTTGGATTTAAGCTCAGTTCTTACTCAATGTAAAGAATTCTTGCTTTTTGTTCACCACCAAAGTATAGGATGCCATTCTCAAAAATAAAAGAGACAAGAAGTAATACCTATTAATAGTCATATTTACATAAAACAGGGAGTTGAAATGTGCTTTTTCTCATGTTGCTTCTTCCATACTGGACTCATACATTAAGGAATATTAAAGACCCCTATGCCTTGGGGCATAAAAATACTAACTCAAACCAAATTAAAAGTACAGTTAAAATGAAGCATAAACAACAACACACAAAAATTCAATGAAAAGAATTCTTAATTAAAACCAGAAAGCACAAGTCACAAAGGAAGTACAGTAAAACGCTCAGGATATTCTCAATCAGCCAAATCTTTGCAGTTACTCTAACAAAAAGGAAAAAAAAAAAAGAAAAAAGGAACTTTTGAAAGAACTGATCAAAAAGAGAATGTTTACAAGTGGAAAAATGCACCTTATCAAAACATTACTGATGATCCTTAAAACATGAGGACAGGGGAATTACACAAGTATAACTTATAGGGATCCTTAACACGGGCAAGGATAGGAAGCAGCAACAAGGGGAAATCCTAGAGACATCTTCCAAACAAAACTTTTGGGCTTTGTGCCTGAAATCATACAATTGCTTTATGATTTGCAATTCAATGCTGAGAAGGAGCAGCCTGATCGCTGCTGAGAGCCGCTCACCCCGCTGTGCCACGAGGAAACAATCACTCAGTGTGCTGGGACTCTTATTATTCCAGTAGTAAACATGAACAGGGGCCAATGGAAAACATTTCCTGTGAATACAGCAATTCAGAGCAGCTCTTGGGTTCAGTGTAATTCACTGCCAGCAGCAAAGGCTTCTGGCTTACCTGCAAACAATCCTGCCCAACACCACAGTCCAGCAGTGTCCTGCTGGTCTGGACACATTGCAAAGGGATGCACATAAAACAATAGATATCAAATTCACAGTTTATTTATGAGGAGCTCTCATATAATACAATTATTCTATACTGCAATTTATTATCCTGAAGAATAACTAAAAAATGACTACTGAGGGACAAGGTTTAATGATAGACCACAGAATGTTTAGGTTGGAAATGCCCTCTAAGATCATTGACTCCATCCATCCCCCGAGCACTGCCAAGGCCACCATGAACCCAAGTCCCCAAGTGCCACGTTACAGAATCACAGACTATTCTGAGCTGGAAGGGACCCACAAGGATCATCAAATCCAACTCTTAAATCAATGTCCCACATGGCATTTAAGTCCCTCTAAGGATGGTGACTGTCCCACTGCCCTGGACAGCTGTGCCAGGGCTGGACAACCCTTTCAGTGAAGAAACTTCCCCCCATATGCAACCTAACCCTCCTCTGGCACAGCTTGAGGCTGTTTCCTCCTGTCCTATCAGAGACTGATATGATATTTCTCCAAGGACTTGCTTTTTAGGGGTGTCGTATAAAAAACCCCCTAGTAGTACCTGGGAAAATATTAGTTAAATGAGACTGAACAACTTAAAACAGTATCCAGTGCTTTCAAAGTCAAGACACTAAGACAAAAACAAAATAAAAGTAATATAATCCACTCAATGGCAAGTTGACAAAGATAACTGTTTCACTTTTAGATGCTCTTCCAGAGGACAAAATGAACTAGTCATTTCCTTTGAAGTTGTATCTCTAACACTATTCTGATGACTTCAGATACAAGAAATGAGAATGTGAGCTGCCAGTGAAGAATATTAACTGCATACCCAGCACACTTTGGGGTTTTTTTCTGTTTTATCTACATTTTTGGTTATCTAATCAACCTCCAGCTACACTTTCAGCTTAACTGGACCATGCAGACATGGGCCAAAAGCAGAACCACAGCAGGTTCAGCTCTGTTTTTGATGCATGAGCTCTGGGAGACACTGTTCCTGTGCATGTTCTCCCTAAACCAGCTTTCCTGACTCAGCAGCTTGCACAAGATAATCCTGCAGACCAGAACTAGTTAAGGCCAAGTTTTACCAACTCATTCATGATCAACCTAATTCATGACCAACCTAATTTATGATTAGGCATTTCTAACCCAACAAGCACTTGGAAACAGCACATGAAAGCAACTCTAAGTCACTTGTAGCAGGGAATGAGAACTGCACACGTGTCTTTCCAGAGACTTTAGCAAGGTACTTGTCATCAAGAATATAATCAGAAGAGGCTCAGTTAATGGTAGGAGAGACAAATTAAACACGCTATCAAATCTGTAAGTTAAAGGTGGAGAATACTAATGCATCTTAAATACAAAAGATTAGGGATGGTGATGATGGTGGGGATGACAGGACAAGGGGGAATGGCTTTAAGGTGAAGGAAGAGTTGGATGTAGATTAGATATTAGGGAGAAATTCTTCCCCATGAGGGTGGGCAGGCCCTGGCACAGGTGCCCAGAGAAGCTGTGGCTGCCCCATCCCTGGGAGTGCCCAAGGCCAGGTTGGACAGGGCTTGGAGCACCCTGGGCTGGTGGGAGGTGTCCCTGCCCATGGCAGGGGGTGGAACAAGATGAGCTTTAAGGTCCCTTCCAACCCAAACCATTCTGTGATTCTATGAAAAGACAGCACAATAGACAAAAGAGGATTATGCTTTAAAGAGTTACAGCTCAAAAAAAGGGGAAGGAAAAGCTGAAAAAAAAGAGTTAAATACTATTTAGTAAAATATTTGAACAGTACAGAAGTGAAAATGGCAGAGAGCAGCAAGAGGATCTTTCAGAAAGAAGGGAGAAGTCCTCATTAAGACTGATATGTGAGGAGGAGAACAATCAGAGACGAGAGTCAACCTGAGAATTACAAATGCAAACATTTCCACGAAATAGGAAAAACTGAAGCAATTGGCAGTAGCTTATCAGCTAAATAAATCAGATTCCAGCAATCAATTTACTGGCTAAATTAATTAAAACATGGAATCAATTATGGACCACGTGGCAAGCTGGGATGATGTCACCAGAGCAGAGAGTGAACATTCTGGAGGCACCACAGATGGTTCCAGAAGGTCTGACCCCAGCAGAGGTGGCTGAGCAGGGCTCAGCACATGCCTGTGGTGTCGCTGCCACGGCTGCTCTGGGCCTGGGCCTCATTACAGCTTTCAACTTTTATCACATTTTGAAACTAATCCCATATGCTGGTTGTCCTCAGCATGAAATAAATCTGCATGATCTCTCTGCTTTCCCCATGTTATTTGAGTTTTAATTTCTGCTCTTGTGCTTCTAACACCTTCTGCATGTGGAAAATGATTCCTGGTAGGATTTGGCAGTCCTTCCCCTTCCCCACAGTCCCCTGAACCATCAGCAACTCCTCAGTTCATTTCTGGTCCAGTCATCAAAAAAAGAAATCAACAAAAAAACCAAAGGTAGAATTACTCTGCTAGAGAATCCAGTGTCACAACATTCAAAAGGTGAAGGAGTATCTTGAACACAAACTCATTTAAGATTCATCTCTTCAATGCAAAGAGAAGCAAAGTATGCCAGGATATCTTTATTTTTCCAAGCAAAATCCTCAAAACAATTAATTTCAAAATACATTTGCTCATTACACAATCTCTATGATGGCAATTTTGTATTAAAACATGTTTTTGAGGTTTTTGCAGTCCAAGCCACACTAGAAGTGAGACAATGCTGCTGCTTGAGGGGCACTGGTTTACTCTGCTACATGTTTGTCAGAAGCAGCTATATTCAAAGTATCAATAAATACAAACTTTTAAATCAGAAATACTCTTTAAAGTTTGCACTTTCTAACCCACACATCAATTTATGCCCTGCCAGTTCCTTAGGACCCACAAATTAAGTGACTAATGCTAACACTGCCATTTTGTTACAGAAGCACTGCAATATTTGAGCATATTTCTGCATATGAGGCCAAAACCCCATGCCAGTCATTTCAATTTAATCCAGACATACTACAAAGTGAGAGAAAAATCTGCCTGGCTACACCTTATTTGCACTATCCTCATTGTTTAAATATCTTGCACGCTCAAGGATCACACTGGATTTAGAAATATGCATTCTGATGGCTCTAAGTGTTCATAAACTTAATTAGAAACAGATACAAACTTGTAGGATGGGTCTGTTCTAGAGGTACTGCTGGAAAGAACTGGTATGTCTGTTTTTTCTTGGTTATGGAATTCAAATTTATTACCTATAGCTCTGATAACAGTGGAAAGTTAGTTGTTTAGAAGAATTTAGTAAGTGATCTGTAATAGTTTATTTAAACTGCTTCCCAACTCTCCAAAGTACACAACACTATCTTAAAAAAATTATAAACAGCAATTGCTTTTGAGCAAACCAGCAATTTCTCCCAAATCAGATGATTGCAGAGTTCTAAACAATTGGTTTAATGTTTTCCATCTGGGATAGTTTCGCCACCACATTTTCATCATCTCAAGAACTTCAGTGCATTTACCCTTGTAAACATTAATCTGCATCACACCACCCTTATAAACATTAACATATACTGGCTTTTGCATTAATCCCCCTGCCTGGATTCAAAGATGCAACACCACACGGATCCAGCCCTTTGCCAGGGACCTGAACCATCAGACCTGACCAAAGGGTGACCACAGTTCCCTTTCAGGACACAAAGGTGTGATTGTGGCTTTTCTGCTGAGAGAGAGAGGAGAGGTAAGACCAGGACCATGGTAATGCACTGTATTTTTAAAATATATTGTAAAACTAAACAGCCTCTGCACTTGATGAGGGAGGGGAAAAAAGTCAACAAAATACTTATGTTCACACTCACAATAAACATAAAACATGTCTGAAATATTGTTTAATAGCAAAGAGTAGTATCCAACTGTACATAAAATTAAATGTTTGGAAAAAATACCACACTAGAAATTACAGTTATTGAAATAGTTGTGACAGATTATTTTTCAACTGAATACATTATGAACAAAAACATATATTTAAAATAAACAGAGTTTTGTATAATTGCCCAAGTCTGAAGATTTCTGGGTAAGAATTTTAAGTTTTATTTACTAGAACTAATAACAACCCACAGTTTCTTGCAAGAATCATTAAGATGCATAATGCAATTTCTAATAAGGATTCAGGGGTTGTTAAATACTGGTAACGTTGTTTGCCTTTCACTACTCCAGCTTACTATGAGCAGCAGAATACAGAGAAATACACAGGTATATTTCTGGTGAAAGAGAGTTTTTTCAGCTTGTATTCCTACAAGTTTTAAAAATCTGGGAGAAACTTGCAACAAAAGTTACAGGATTACTACAGAAAAAGACTGGAAATCTTAAATAATTTTTCTTAGTTCAGCAACTCAAGAACTAGTGATCTGCTATCATCTCTGCCCAAAAATAATTACATCAAATGGAGTTTTTTACAGAGTGATTCATGTGTGCCTGAAGTGAGAATTTTCTGACCTCTGCACAGCTCTGTGTAGTGCCCCAGGACTCCGGCATCAGTTGCTGGGCTAACACTCCTGGGGAGGAGGAGAGTTCAGGCACAGATTTTAGTGTTGTTTTGGGGTTAGGTTTTGGTTTTCCCCAGAGAAAAGTTACGAATTGTATGTGAACATGAGGCAATTTTAAAAGCTTTATGGATTTCAACATCTGTCCCTTGTGCAGACACAGCCTGCCCAGTTCCTGGGTGGCTGCAGGCTGATCACTGGAAGGCACAGGAAAGACAAATCATCTCTTGATTCCAAAGTCTATCATAATTTTGGCTCAGACCAGCTGGAAACAGACTAAATCCTAAATTCTTCTAAGGACTTCCACCCTGCTGGAAGAAGCAAGGTCTTTATTGCTGTGTGGACGTGGCAGATGCAAAGTCTGGTCAGCAGCAAGAGAAAGGAGTGGAAGGTGGTTGCTGACTTGTTTGGCTTTGGCCTCTCTTTAGGTTTCCACATCTAGTTTCTTCCTACATAGTGTATCCAAATAACAGCCACCCTTATTTATCTCTACTCATATCTATCTAGATGTTCAAGTTTTACACATTCCAAGAGGTTGCTCTTGCCAAGTCCTTCTTCTCATTGTTCTAATTCTATGAACAACTGCAAAACTTTCTTCCCCATCTCTCTATGTGTGTCTCTGCCAGCTTCCTGTACCCTGAGCACACCAGAGAACATCCCTTCCAAAGCTCCCCACAGTCTGACTCCATTGCTAACACCAACAGGCAGCAATGCAAGTTCTACCTCTGACTGTGGGACCTGATAGTCCAGACAAGTTTATCTGTTTCCAAGGAGGCTGCTTTGTGTCTCCCCATTTTCTTCATTTTTTCTACACCCCTCACACCACAAAAGATTTCTCCATAAACTCTTGAAAGACAACTTAAGTACTCTTTGAAACTCTCCTTCACTGGGATGTTTACAAAAAGTTTAGTTTAGTCTATTACTATCTAGTCTATTAATAAACTATAATTTGGTCTACTACTATAATTTACCCAGCAACCCAGAAGTGCTTTTCCATTTCTTTATCCCATCCTTTTGCTTCCATCATGGTTTGTGTTAACCATTCTCTGGAGCAAAGAGTCTTGCCTCTAAGAACATGCAAAGCAAAGACAGAGGGGCCTGTGTTAAGCCTTTGTTATGTGTAACTTTTCAAAGCTGGAGAAAATACTTTCATTTTAATTAATGTGTTCCATTCAATTCCACTTTGATTTCACTCTATCATTAGATATACAGGAAGTTGAACAGCTGTGGATTGGCTTAGCCAATTTATCAACCCCATCAGACAAATCAGTGAAAGCAGAAAAAGGCCTCAAGTCCTTTTGATGTGCAGCACTTGCAGTTTCTGCAGACACAGGAGGGTAGGAAGCAGCTTCCACTGCTGAGATGGCTGTGGGCCATCCCTGGAAATTGGGATTGAGCTGTTTCACTTGGGTAACAGCCCCCTGTTCACCATGTACAGGCCACATTATGTGACACAGTCATGTAACTATGAAGGCTTTGAATCACTTTGAGATTGGGACTGTATCTGTCCTCATCTGAAGCTGCTTTTTAACGGTCTTGACAGTCCAGTGCTGATGGGAACAAAGATTTGCAGTTTCCCACAAATTTAATTACCATCCCAAAAGTAGACTTTCATAAACATTTTCCTTCATGAAGACATTTTTCACAGGCTTCTCCCAGGACCAACAAGTTGAAAATCTCAAGAGATGTTATAAAGACACATCACTGGGTTAGTCTCAGAAAAATGGAAAGTGGAAGGACAAAAATACTGCCAGGATACCAAGTCAATTATTTATAGGTCAGAGCACATAACATTCTTTCCTGAACCTGCAACTGGTAAATCTATTAGGTAAATTTTATTTCTTTTTTTAAAGGGAAGGAAAATACATTCAAAAATAGCTGAAAATTATGAAGAAATTAGTATGAGGTAATGTTTCAGAAATTTTGACATTACAGACAGTATTAGAAGACGACCATTTCCAGAGAGTGTTTTATTGCCCCAGGCAGCAATGCAAGCTGCCCTGTTCCTCCCAGTCCTTTAGTGGATCTGGTTATTGCCCTCAGTTTCTAGGCCCTGCTCCTGATAAATCATGATCTGTTTAACCATAATTATAGGCAGTATTACAGAAAGCTGATTCAAGAGGAATAAAGCACATGATCATTCCTATTGCTGTTTTCAAAATCCACTGTAACTTCATTAAACTCATATTGCTGACTATTGTAGAGAGTCAAGAATTAAGAAGGAAACTGATTTCACTGCTGAGAAATGTCTTCCTTTGAGCAAGCAACTACTTAAACCCCCAAGGACTGCAGGCTCACAGCAAGCCCAGTGCACTGTGATGTGGAGCTGAGTTTTAATTTCCTTAAACCACAGGACACAAGTCACAGCTCCAGGACTGTCTGCAGTGAGATGTTCTGTGCTGATAACGATGCAGAACTTTATACCCTGTGGTTTCCAAACCAGTGGTTTGCCACAGGGATTTCACACAGTCGAGGAGATGCTGCCCCTTTGCTCGCAGGGGGTTAACACCTCCAAAGGCAGCAGTTTAGCTCTTCTGTCTGAATACCAAGAATATCCTCAACACCACTGGCCTCCAAAACCACTCCCTTCTTCCTCCTACCTTGGCGATGTCTTTCCAGTTTCCTCTACCCAATCTAAGGATGATTCCAGTGGATCAAAATATGATCAGGTACTGCTCATTTCAATCTCTTCCACACTGAGAATACTCCATGAGGATAAATACTCTTACCAACGAGCACCCAAATGTGCTCCCCAGTCTCCTTCCCACCACATCACATGGTTGCCTGCACAATCCCTAAAGAACATGCTCTCTCTGCACAGAACCCTTCAGGTAATCCTGCTACTAAAACTTTAAATCAGAATCTGTATCTAGAAATTTATCTGAACCTTGCTATGGTAGTTCTTGTAATTATTATTAGTGTTCCAGTTGAGCAAGTAACAAGCACAGGACGGAACAAAGCAAGGAACTCAACAGCATTTTCAGAACTTCACAGTCCTGATTAAGCCATCTATTCAAATTCCTTTGATTTATCTACATCCTGCCCTTCAAATAGTTAACAGTTCACTGCCTAGGGAATGAAAATCCTACTAAACTACAGTACAAAGTAAAAAGAAAAAAAGGAAAAAGAGTAAAACAAAAATGTAAAAACAAGAAGCTGTGGAAAACTACTGAAACTCAGAGACAGGTAGATCTGTATTTTGGTGTTCAGAAAGAGACCACGGCTTCACACACTCTTGAGCTGAGTAACACCACATATCTCTGATCAATATCACAGCCACACCCCACTGTTATTCACGGGAGAAAGAAAATTTCAAAGAAAGAGTATTCAGCAATTTGCAATTAATAAGTTAGTTTCCCTTTCCCACAAGTACCACTCCAAGCATTCTCTAACATGGCCCCCTTCAGACCTGCCATTATATGTATTTTTTCCATTTGATTGCATTGTTTTACAGTGGTATTACTGTATTATGTTCTGGCCAGTAACATTTTCAAGCACTCTATACTATTTTACAGAATGTGTAAGTCTATGTCCCATCTACTTCAAGATGTTTTAAGGTGCTTCTGCTGTTGGTTGTATTTTTCACATTCACTGACAGATTGTTAAACTAAATCTGCCACTTTGTTTCTTAACAAAAGCACTTGATGCCTTTAAGCTTCTTCAGCTCTTTCCTGCCTTGATTCCAATTTCCTCCCTTTATGCCTTCACCCAACTGGAATGTGAGGAACAATTATTTGATTGGTTTTGTTCATGCCCAGAATAGCAAATATAATTATCTGCAAGGCAGCAATATGTGTTAAATTTTGAACTACATACAGTCTATAAAACAGCATGCACTTAAATTTTGCATTGCTTATTTTGGGTTTCAGAATAAAACTCTCTTGTTTGCTGATGTTTGCTGCAGGGGTTGTGATTTTTACATTTTTATCTGTTTTATATTTTACAGATGAGATTTTCAGGATGCTTCAGCAGCAGATGATACTGACACATTACAGAGACAGCCCAGTTTACAGGCCTGTCACTGCTTGTAACCTCACCTGCTTTTCCATCCTGGTTGAACCGGGAGTACTTGCTGTGCTCGAGCAGGGGCAGGCACTGCTCGATCGGCGTCCAGACGTAGGTCTCTGGGCACAGCAGGTCAGAGGGCCTGTACTGACCCTGCAAAGCACAAAAGAAGGGAAAAAACAAAAAGAGAGCAGTCACACCAGTTGCACAAGAACACCCTGGCCACAACTTTGCCTGTTTTCCAAAGAGCAAGGAATAGTTTTAATCTGATCTACACCAAATGAGTTCTCAGGGAAATCACAGGTTTTAGTCATTTCGGCACCATCTCAGGGACAGAAACTGAACCTTGGCACTTGATGAAAATGTAAAATTAACACAACACACTTCCACGCTATCCAGGATGGACTAGAGAAGTTTTGGCTTTGCTTACTGAAACCCTGTATTTAAGTTATCCCTCTGGAGTTCTGCTGAGCTGGTGGTGACAGTAAAAAACTCAGCACCTCCAGAAGCAGCTCATCTCAAGTGTTGGCAATTCTACCAAATAATGGAGACAAAAAAAAATCTAATAGAAAAAAACCACTTAACAGTAAGCAGGATGCTTTTATTACATTAGTGATGGAGCATTTCATTCATTGCTACTTAAATAGTAACATTTTAATTCATGGAGTTTTTCCTGGATTGGCTTAAAGGTAATGATTAGTGAAATTCTACCATTTTTTGTTGATTTATTAAGAAGATATTCTTTGCAGACATTCCCAGAAACTAAACAGACATAACTATTTTCCCTTCAGCTATGTGGAAAATCACCACCTCAGCAATAACAACCTCCTCTAATCAGATCTTCATTTGATTTAAAATAAGATTATTCAGCAACCTATAACTTAAGTCAGAAATCTTATCTTGGAGCCATTACTCATTCAATCCATACCCTCTCAACATCCTGAGCCATATGGTGGCAATATCAAATGAAACTTTAAATTGCAAATATCATTACATGTATCAGCTTGAAAAACTGCCATACAGTAAACTGAATGAAAAGTTTAAGGACCTCAATTAGAAGTTAAAAGCCCGGGTGTTATCAGAAGTCACACTGCAGGTGATGCCATTATAAGTTCTTCATATCAATTACATTACACAGGTAATTATGATTATCATCTTGAGATGAAGTTGAGTTTTTTTTCCAGTATCTATTATGAAAAAAAGCAAGATACCCTTCAGTGAAGCTGAGCAATGTTTGGGAAGGGACATACGTAATTATCCTGACTACAGCCTGGAGATAAAGATATTCCTTTAGGCACACCCTTATGTAGCAACACCCCATTCAGGAGGATCAGAAGAAACAATTTTTAAATTTGCAGGGATTCCCAATTCTTTTTATACTCTTACTGTTCCAGTCTTCATAATATTTACAGAAAACCAGTATTTTTTTATGTATCTCCCACCAACTGTAAATTGACGAATAGAAAATACAAGAATTATCTCTAATAAAAACAGTCCTGACTGTTCACATGAAAAAACCTAAAAATAACCAAGCTTCATGCTGAACCTTGTCAAATACCTGATGTTCCCTTCTGGAATGGTTTGTATGACTGATTTTCTCATTTGAAGCACACTCAGGACTGACTGGTGACTACCGTTGTTGGTTTTAGTTTTTTTAATGAAAGGCAAATTTTTATATTAAATTAAAACAATATTTCTTCAATTCCATGGAGAAGTTTAAACCTCAAGGCCTCAGAAAATCCTCTAAAGCCAGAGAATGGAAGTGACATTATTAAACAAACCACTTTGAAATGTTATGCTCTCTAAACAGAAATAATTGAATGGTATGTGAAGGCAGTGCTTAAAGAACACTTTTAGCCACCATTACTGAGATGAAACAATTTAAGGACTTGGGGAAGGGGAGAAAGGCCTTTTCAGTCATATTTAGAAAAACAGTACATAAACTGCCTTACTGATTTAAAGATATTTTCTCAACTGGCCAAGAAGGCAGAAATAGCCAAGGAACTACTTTTCACAGCTGTCACTTAAGCACAGAAAATACAAGGTGGCAAATTAGCCTCTCCTACAACACAGGCACACTCATGGCTGTGAGTAAGGACAGCCCAGGCTCTTGGTTATCCCAGAAGATACTGCTCCAGCATCTTGGAATCTATGCTAAATTTCCCTATTCTCTAATGTCATAGTCTGTCATAAAATAGGATATATAAAATTAACTGCATTGCAGAATTACTGGTTTGGTTATAATGATTAAAAAGGGTTTCTTTAACACTGAGCAACAGAGTAACAGGAAAAAATGATTATTGAATCCATCATTGTAGGTTCAGTATTTATTTTAGGCATCCAAACACCCTACTTAGGAAAGAAAAAGGAAGAAATAATTCTGAGGTGGCTTCCTTTAGGTGTTTTCTTCCCCCTGAATTTAGAACCCTGTTAATAAACTTCCCTGAAGACACCCGAGGCTGCAGGGATGACACATCACTGAGCTGGGACACACAATGGAATTGGAGGTAAAAATGAAAGGAGCCATTGATGCTCCTCTTTGATATCCTCCCTTCCTAAATGTGCTTCCAAACATACCTAAGTAAGACAGTTCTGCTGAAAAGGCATTTTATTTACAGGACTGGTTAAACCCACATCCCATGACTCATTCCGAGGTGAGTTTCCCCAAGACCAGCATTTGCCCTGTGCCTGTATTGACAGAATTAAACAGGGAATCCACAGAATTGGTTAAATCAAATGAAATGATGTCTAAGGGCTTTTACCTCTCCCTCCATCCTTTCCATGACCACTTACTCTCAATTTACTTACGTTCTTCAAAATATTTAAAACCTCAATATGAAAACAAATCACTATGAATGCAATTTATAGGGTTTTTTTCCCTCTCCCCTTCCTCCTGAACTGTGAAAACATCTAAACCTGAGAATCCAGACAGGTTCTACCTCATGTCAAGGAGCACCTGCACTTCAAGGAAAGTGTTCAAATTTCATTACTCACTCTGAAATGATTACATCATCTAAAAAAACTGCCTCTAAGCATACTATTTATATTCCTTCTTATTCCTGATATTGCTGATTTGCAGTGTACAACAGCATAAATCTAAAATAAAAAGGGGATCTCCCAAAGGGAAGTGCTGCAGAGGGATTTATCACAATAGAACTTAATCAGATTTGCAAATCTGCTTCTGAAAATCATTTCTCTCTGACTTCAGATTAAATCAGCATTCATTTCAGAAGTCATTCTGCTCAGAGCAAAATTTCACAACTGAAAACATTTTGCTTTCTTTTATCTCATTACAAAAAATCTCTTGCACAGTAGCCCTGTTTAAGCTGTCCAGACCATCTTGGGACTATTAAACTACAAGACTTTAAACAAAAAGTATCATCTTACAGACCATCCCTAAGCACTTGTCTCAGGTTTCAGCTTCCCAAATCCAAAACCACCTGCTGATGAAATGCACTCTGTCAATATACAACAACTGCACATATTTCTGCCTGTGCATCTACATTTTGTCAAGAAATATCCAAGAGATAAAATGTGCTTTTATGAACTCTTTTTGGAAATAAATAACCATATATTTACCTAAAATTTAGGTTTTTGGACGCTGTTAAAAATTTTTATGGACACTCAAAAACACTCTTCATAGATGCAATATTAACATATTTTGAACCATTATGAGAGTCACTGCAGGTCATACCCATGTCTGTGGAATAGTCAAATATCCCATTTCTAACAATTAGTAGATAATACTCTGTGAAGACTAAATGTCAGTATGAGCACATAGTGTTCCTCTGCCCACCCACACCTGACCTTCAACAGTTTGCAGTACAAGGCCTTCCAAAATCAGGTAATTTCAGGAATAATGGATTTTGCCACAGCATAATGCTGAACAATTGCTTTTACTTCCATCTGCAAACTGGAGCTCATTCCTGTCTCTGAGGCAAACAATTGTTGCCTTATTTCCCTTCACTCATCATTTTACAGACAAATATGGTTCAGGATAAACTGAAAGAGAGTTTTAGATTGAATATCAGAAAGAAATTTTTCCCTGTGAGGGTGGGCAGGCCCTGGCACAGGTGCCCAGAGAAGCAGTGGCTGTCCCATCTCTGGGAGTGTCCAAGACCAGGTTGGACAGGTCTTGGAGCACCCTGGGCTGGTGGGAGGTGTCCCTGCCCATGGCTGGGGGTGGGATGAGATGGGCTTTAAGGTCCCTCACAACCCACCCCATTCTGTGATTCCATGATACTTCCATCAGACTGAAGGGACCTAAATCCTCTGCTGCTCTACTAGATAAGGTATTCTACACCTTTAACCATTTTAGTCAACCTGTCCTTTATCAAATTTGGCTTTTTCTTCTTTGAATTAGGGTGAAAGAGTCACAGGAGGAAAACATCCAAACTGCACAGCTCAGGAGCAGGACAGTTCCAGGTATAATAAATATATAAAGAAAGTTGAAAGAGAAATACTTGACTAATGTATCAAAGGGCTTGATTAAAGAGCAATACTGAAAGTCAGAATGGCTAAGACATTCCTGAGTTTGTGGTTTCTTCTACCAAGGCAACTCATTGCAACATAAAGGTGACTTCTTGTTTAATAAAAAATACCTCAAAGACATTTTATTTTCACTAATGTTTGGGGCATTTTTGCTCCTATATAATATAAAAGAAAGAACCTTGAAGTGCTCTTTCTCTTATACAATTAGACATGCTGCACTTTAATTGGAAGCTTCTGGAAATAAATTTTACAGTGAGGCTGCCAAGCCTAAATTAATACTTCACACCATGATGTTTTTTGTTTTACAGTTTCCAAATTAGGATCGACCAGAACGTCTCTGAACTTTTGTTCCACAGGAAGGGCAAAGGTTTTAATGAGACTTCAGTCTGGAGATTACTTTTTAAATATTTTGTAAAATCTGAGGGATTTGGTAAGCACTTGAGATGAAAAACACCAGCAGAGTTTGTTTTTCTAGTCTAACTAAAATTTAAAATGTAAAACTACCAAGAAAGACAATAGTCTCAACAACGAAGAAGGTCAAGCACCAGTAGCACTGAAAAAACAAAATAGGAAGGTTAAACACACATTTAATTCTTTTATCAGGTACAGTTTACATCTGTGTTCTATTTTTTCATAATAAAGGCATTGATCTTTTATTAAAAGTGAATTAAGACTGCCTTCATCTCCATTTCCAGACAGATGCTTAAAAAGAAGCGTTCTGGCTACATAAACAAAGCAGCCCCAAACCATCGCCTGTGACCCATCGGAGCCCATGGAAGGGCACAACAGACCACGGGGTTACTGCATTCAGCTTCCCCCGAAAGACAACCCCTCTGGAATCCCACAGCAAAGTGCTACAGCAGAGCCTTGCTCCCTGCTTTCAGTACACAAACAGGAATAGACTTTATGGATCCCCAGGAGAGCCCATTCCGAGTAACTCGAGCCGCCGTGTTAGTGCAGGCGGAGCCCGTGCTGAGCCAGCGCCGGCGGGACAGAGCTGGACACCTGAACCCCTCTGTGCTTCCAACTGTCCAGCCACTCCCATGGGATCCACCTGTACCAGGCCTAAAAGACTTCAGAAGCCACCCCAAAACTACCTACACACAGTCACTCCCATCCTGTAGTCACTGTTTTAAATATCTTTTTAAGCCACTTTATGTATGTATGGCCAAACTTTGCGAACGCAGATTTGGGAAGGGCTCTCCCCACGTGGGTGTGCCCTGTGCCTTCCAGCCTGCACAGTGGATGTTTTAGGTGAGGCTCAGCGTGCACAGAACTGGCCTCACTGTTTCAGTCCTGAGGTCCACCTGCCACAGCTGAGCGAGCTTGGACAGTGCCAGGGAAGTCCTCGGGACTGTCACAGCCCCCAGTACTGACCAGAGCTGACCCTGCTGAGCATCCGAGACCTGATGGGATGGGATGGCAGGGAGTCTTTAACTGCCTGGGGATAGTCCCCACTGAGACTGAAACTCACAACCTTGAGATTCAGAGTCCAGAGTGCTCTCCTTTACACCACAGGACTGTCCAAACCATTATAACCCCCTTTAGTAATTGCCAGCAAGCAAACAGCTCTGTGCATCCATGAGACGTGGCTGGAGGCTTTGGATTTATCATCAAAAAGCATTCAGCACACAACAGTCAGGACAAAGAGCAGTTACATCCTTAGGTAACTCAGATAATAGGTTGGGTTTCACCAGGGGCTCCACCACATGTGAACAGGCTGCCTGGTACTCCAGTGCCAGGATCCAACAAGCTGATTTTATCCAACTGCAAACTTGAAATTCATTATGGACTCTACATTTTCAGGACTCCAGAGCTGCATTCTTAAGAGCTCAGCCATCTTTCTTTCCCATTAAAGACTAATGTGTTGTAATCCTTCAAAGATGTTACAAATAATAACCAAAATTCACTTTGCAGCTCACAGAACTCAAACTACTTTAGAGAAGTACATGAAGTGTTAGTCCCTGATCTTCTCAAAGCTGTTCTGATTCTCATTCTTTCAGTTACATCTTCAGACCCTGTGTAATTGGAATTTAAAGGCAGCAGGGAGCTGTAAGGTGCTTCCCAAGGCACCTCAAAGATGGAAGCTCAGAGCAAATACCCAACTTTTCCCATATTCTCTGGTTTCCCATAAGTGAAACGTAAATATAATTTGAAGTTGCATTTCCAAAAGAAGTATAGAATCAGAATGGTTTGGGTTGGAAGCATCTTCAAGATCATCTCGTTCCAACCCTTATTTAGGCCAATTAATTGATTATGACATTACAGTTTTTGGTATTTTCTTCCTAAATGTGCCTCATGGACCTTTAAACTGACTGATCAAAGCAAATTTGTGCATAATTTGACAATTTTCACCTCTTTTCTGCTTATTTCCCAGTTCCATGTAAAGTATAACAGAAATAACTGTTAATAAACTGTTTCCAAAGTGAAAATACTTCTGACACTTGTTCTCACATGTCATACAACTAGTAGGAAACACATAATTTCCTACAGTTATTGACTATATATTCATACTTAGCTGTTCACTAAATAAAAAAAGAAAGGCATTTCAGAAGGTTTCAATAATGGCCCTCAGCTAAACAAAATATTTCAGGTAAGTGTAAAACAGATTAAGATAAGGAGTAAATTCAAAAAGGAAGGCAGCCAAGTTTCATTCTCAATATCCCAAAATTATCATGCAATTATTTGGCCGTTAACTGCCTACATGCCCTCAACCCATTATAAAAATGGAATTAAATTATCTTAAATTTCACTGAGATTTAAGGTAAATCTCACCACTTTTTTTGTCTATGTGCTCTGCAAAGAAGGAATTCCAAAGAAATACTTCCCTCTCCCCTCAAAATACCTTCAGAAACTGTTTTCTTTATTCTCCCAACACATGCTAATCCTACAAATCTCCTGAATTGTTTGATTCTGCTGTTTTCATCACTCAGTGTACACTCTAAATAGCTGCTTTCATCTGGTCCTCTTTCACAGAAATTATCCAAACTATTGAACACTTCCTAGCTTGTTTTTGAGACTGGGAACAGCCAACAGGTGTCTGAAAAGGCTCATGGGCTGTGAGAGAAAAGTTTGCTTTGCACTGAGGGGAAAAAAAGGAACATTTGGGACAGGTTTTGGTTTTTTTCCTTTCCCCTTTAGTCTCTCACTCTGTCCAGCTTGAGATGCAACAGTCCAGATTTAAAGACGAGACACAGCTCTGGGCATCCTCTAACAACTATTTCAAGCATTGCTCTCTCTCCTCCAAGACTTCCTGCCAAGGGCTTGTTCCTTCTCATTTATAAAGAACAGTAAGTGAGAATATTCCATTACTTGTTCTAAGCAACTAAAGCCACTCTCCATCTGAAGCCACCCTATCAAAGACACTGTGTCTGGAATAAAGTCAAAGGAGGAAAAAATTCTGTATGTTCAGGAGTGACAGTGTCAAAACTGTACTTGTATCATCTCCTTGATGAGTAGAGATAGACACATACTTAGATGAATACTTCTGAAAAGATAATTTAAAGATAACTTTGCAGGGGGCAGCTGTCAGTCTTTTATGTTCCTGTTCTTTGCATTTTGGGATCTACTCAAGCCAGTGTGTGTACAGTAACATTTCTGAACTGGGACAGAGGACATGAAATACCTGTGCCTGTTCCCACTCCACACCTCTGATTCCTTATCTCTGAGTAAGAAATATGGATGGATACACAGACAAGCTCCACATTAGTGATTTTGAGATTTCAGCAGCATTCACTGTTTAGATTAAACTCTCTGGGCTGAAATTGCATATGGTGTTTTACACTGTAGAGCCAGAAGTACAAACATTACAAAATGGTCCCTTCAAGAGCAATAAGGTGCATTATTTACCCTGAAACTGCTATTGTAGTCTGGTTCCAGACTTTGGATGGCAGAACAGCTGATTTATGGATTCTCAACTGCCCTAAATTGGCTGACTGTTTAAATCCAAAGCTGAAATAATAATACCCCAATGACAGACAAGTATGAAGACAACTCCTGGAAGTGAGAAACAAAGGGAAATATTACAAGTATGGAGCTTTTAAAAAAAAAGTTTACATAAAATTAGGGCCACTGTTTAAGCACATTTTCTAAGTACTTTTACATCACCAAACTATTAATGTATCTATTTTGCCTTCTTTACATTTCCCAAGGTTCCTCTTTTTTTGTATTATTTATTTTTGTTTGTATCTGCTAATCTCTGCTGTACACAGTGGTATTTCATTAAAATAGAGTATTGAAATTAAGTTTATCTTTCACTGTTGTTACATAAACTTTGCCTCTGATGTACAAAAATAAGAGATGCTGACATGAGATGGTACTTACAGGAAAACTCCACTGGCTGGAATTCCTGGTTGAAATTCCACAGATGCCACCAAGAGCAACAAAACATTACACAGCTTCAAATATTGCCATTTTATATCTCTCATTCACTAATATTTAGAAGCAGTGATACTAAACTGGCAGAATAGTGACATCAACACAAGACTGAGGTTCCAAAGAAGGTTTCTAATTCAAGGTGTAATTGTGCACATTTAGAGACTGAGACTCCCTACGAATTCAAAGAGCTGTTATGTTCAAAACATTCTACAGGAAAAATGATTCTGTGATTCCAAATAAAATATACAAAATCAGCTAATACTTACTGGAAATTTCCATTAAAAATTCAGCTGAGAACCAGCTAATTAAAGATGGTACCACTCAGATATTCTCCTGGAGCTGGAAACTTGTCCATAGAGAAGCTACTCAAGAATGCTAAAAAAGTAGCACAGTTTGAGAAACCTTGAGCAGAAAACAATGAGAGGGACAAGCTCATACATTAAAGGATTATTAGCTTCCCTAAGTTTTAGCCAACTTTTTCAAAAACTTGGTATTTTAAAAGCATATTACAGAAAAAAATGCAATATGTGTTGGTTTTTTACCGCAAAAAATCAAAGAGCTTGGGGCAATAAAAGTTGTATGATTACTGAAATGGAACTTGTTTATTTTGAATCTGCAGCAGAAATTCTTCAGGAGAGCCCAGCATTAAAGTTGGAAAGTGAGACCAAAAAACAACTATGACCAAAAGATAAAACCCAAGTAGGGGCCTCAAGAGGAATGCTTCGTTAGAGACACACCAGCCCTTGTTGACTTAGGTCTATCTCAAAAGGAGTTTATTTTGGCAGCTGTGAGAAGCAAAAGGAGGAAAAAAAAAAGAAAAATAATTGAGTGTTTCAATCATGTGGATCCCATATCTCTCTCTTGAAGGGCTGCCATAAACTGACAATATTTTCTGAGTTCATTAAGTTAAATATATGAAATTAAGTATTAAAGTTTATTTTCTTATATTTAATATGAAGTGAAATAATTACAGGGGAAAATATGCACAAGTTAATAGATCAGGACCAAGCTTTACCCCTATACACACAAAATGGTCTCACTGATATCAAATAGCTCTAAACATTTATTAATACCACACTAGCTGGAGTTATATCTAAAAGAACAGCATTCCTCTGTGGCTTACAGACATATTCCACAGGAAAACTAAAGGAATTCCCTGTCAAAAAGGCTCCTACTATATCCTTATCAAAGTAAAAACACTACACACCATGTTTATTTAGTAGAAAAAATAGGCATAAAATTAAATTGATAGAATTTAAATGAAAGTGAGCATGTTTTAATGTTTTTGTGGTTTTTTTTTCTGTACAACTGCACAGGGAACTAAAAACTTAAAATTCACCAGATCTAAACCAGCAGCACAACAGAAATGGGAATGAGGAAAGGGTGCATCATTTTTATGTTCATTTTACAAAACTACTGATCATGGTTACGATGTACCAAACAGTAAAACAATGTAAATTAAACATTTTAATATTTTGTGATAATTACAAGAAATTATTTTTGACAGTTAAGAAATCTCCTACTCTGAATCCTGTGACTCACTTCAACTCCAATCTGGTTTTTCCCAGCTTTTAAAGGAGCAATTCTAAAGGACAGCACAAGAGGAAAGGAGGTAAATTCTATAGATTTCATTTTCAGGCATCTATAAAGTTTCCAATTTACTCTTTATCCTTGAACAATGCATGGACTGCTCTTGCAACTTAATGCAGCTGCACATTGTCAGCTTCTGGATTAAAATGTTCAGGCCTGAGCACCAACAGGGCACAGAGAAACCTGTTTCTTCCTGCCCATCCATTTCCCTGGATTTCTAACAGGTTTTGGCAATTCCCTGCCTGCATGTCAGGCCTCAGAGCTCCCCCCTGCAGCCCTGAGTTCTGTGATGACTCCCAAGTCCACCTTCCCCAGCAAGCTCCAGTGCTCACCAGTGTCCCAGCTCCCCACGCCTCTCCTGGTGTCTCCCATCAGAGAGTTCTCTCTGGAGCCCCACACCTTCCCTTCTCCCAGCTCCAAAACTCAACTCTTCATCCGACTCAACCCCTCCTGAGCCCCCAGACACTCCGAGCTCCTTGTTCTGCCCAGCCCTGTGGATCAGCTCTCTCCATGCCTGCCCAGACCCATCCCACCTCCGGGAATATCCCTCCTGTACGAGACTCCCCCAAAGTCCTGCTCCAGCCTCTGACAGGGTTTCAAAAAACCCAGCCAAAACCACACACGACTTGCCAAAAATCCATCCAGACTAGACTCTGAGGGCAAGAAAATAAGACCTACCCAAGGACGTCTGGGCTGATGGTAGCCTTATACTGAATAAATAATTTCATATTTCACCTTCATGCCCCAGCTACCAACTCAGCCTGTGCAATATTTCAAGACATAATAAATACCAGACTAATTGACAGCTTTGCAAATTGTGAAACGCTGATATTCACAAGTTGAAATATACTCCTAATTAAGAATTCAGATGTGTGATGTTGGCTTAGATTAAGATATACTATGTGGGATTTTTAAAAGCATTTATAGGATTTATGCCACTAAATCATGTTGAAAAACAACGTCACTTTAAAATCTGCCACTCCAGTTTTTTTCATTTCTATTTGCTTTCATACATCTGAAAGCAAGAAATAATGTTCTGAAAACTATAATTCAAAATAGTACAAGATTTTTAACTTAAAGGCTTTCTATGAATACATGGTACACTAGACAAGTTTTTTTTAAGTCCAACAACAATAAAACTAGTAACAGCCAAATAATTTACTTGTAGTCATTCAACACTGAAATATCCATAGCCCAGTACAGAAGAAACAAGTTCAACAACATGCAAATAGGTGTTATAGTAATTTTGAGATAGAAGAAAAGAGTAAAATTGTAGGACAAAGGGGAGAGAACAGCACAGGAAAGTTTATCAGTAAAAACTTCATTTTGCAGGAGATTTTGAATAAATAATATTATGAAATTCAAGTTAAAGTATCCTTAACACACACAAAGAGATATTATTCAGATTAGAAATCTGAAGGAGACAATAAGGCAATGATAAATCTCAGTCTTTAAGTGTCTACAATTTATATTAGCAGACCAAGCAATGCGCCTCTGCCAAAAAATCTGAACCTACTTGTCTCTCTTACATCTGCAGATTAAAAACTGAATAAATAAATAAAAAGGCTTGCATTACCACAGTGTTCCAAGCATGTGTTAGAACTTAAAGCTTAACAGCAAGCAAAGCAACAGCTTTGTACTGATCTGTACCAAAGATCAGCAAGTAGATCTGCACAAGAATTCTGGACCATCAAAACAAATGGGCTTTGAAAGAAGTTTCATCTATTGTCCTCAAAAATGTTTATTTTCATAGTAAATTTCATTCATGAAACTAGCATTCTAATTTTAGGTCTGTTTTGTTTGTCAAGTGTTTGTTAAACAAGTTTGCTTTGTTTGCTGGGAGAGGAGGGTTTGTAAACAAAGGCCCTCTGTGCTCTCCCAGGAGTCCGTTCCCAGCAGGAGAACATCCAACCTCACCTTGGGACCATCCCGGCATGGGGAGCTCAAGAACCACAGGGCAGAACCAGCCCATCAGGGATGAGGCAAAAGCCTTAATGCAGAAACATGCCAGTTGTCACAAAGCTGGCACGTGGCCTCCCAAACTGGAGATGTGCAAAGAGAAGCACCACCATGCCAGCCCCACCGCCCACACAGACATCCCCTGGGAGAGCCAACAGCCCCAGAGCTGCAGGAACGGGGATCTGAACTGCCACCACAGCACCCACCAGCCCCCCATCACCCTGGAATCAAAGAACCAAGGCATGGTTTGGGTTGGAAGGGACCTTAAAGCTCATTGTGCTCCCTGTCACGGGCAGGGACACCTTCCACCAGCCCAGGTTGCTCCAAGCCCTGTCCAATCTGGCCTAGGACACTTCCAGGGATGGGGCAGCTACAGCTTCTCTGGGCAAACCTGTGCCAGGGCCTGTCCAGCTTTATAGTAAAGAACTCCTGCTCAATATCCCATCCAACCCTGTCCTCTGGCAGTATAAGGTTTTTAACTTAAAGGCTTTCTATGAATACATGGTACACTAGACAGTTGTTTTTAAGTCCAACAATAAAAGCCAAATAATTTACTTTTAGTCATTCAACACTGAAATAGCCATAGTCCAGTACTGAAGAAACAAGCCCAACAACAGTGGCACACACATGCAAATAGGTGTTACAAAATTCTGAGATAGAAGAAAAGAGTAAAATTGTAGGACAAAGGGGAGAGAACAGCACAGGAAAGTTTATCAGTAGAAACTTCATTTTGCAGGAGTTTTGAATAAATAATATTATGAAATTCAAGTTAATGTATCCTTAACACACACAAAGAGATGTTATTCAGACTAGTTTTCAAACTCCTTATACTAATGAATTCTCTCTCCTTAATTATAAACAAAGTATTAAATTTGTAATACTGGACTTCTTGCCAAGTAAGTTCGTTTTTAGCACACAAAGCTGAACAAAATGAAATTACAGTAGGAAATGTTGTGGCAGTCATTCTGCACACAGCTCTGCATTGGGCAGCAATGTCAGCACACAGGGGAGTGCTCCTGGCTCTGTCCAAGTGCCCAACACTATTCTCATGGCTGGTAACAACACATTCACTATTATGCTTTCATCTGAATTACTGCCATTTAAAGGTATACAAATGTCTACTTGCATCTTCAGAAAAACAGCCTGTTTAATGTTATGGATCCCCAAAGTCTTTGAGCTGAAGCATCAACACTTCAGTTTTCTCTTAATGCCAGATGTTTGGAAACTTTTCTTCATAATCACCTTCACATTAAAAACTGAGTTTGAAGGCAAATGGGCTGGAATGAGTAACTATACTACATGCTAGATTAAGTCCTGATCTTCCCAAAACCTGGTAATTCAACGGGGTATTAAACATACATCAATACAGGATTAAGGGACTATTAAAATCAGAACTGCACTTAAAAAGTCAAGCACTTTGCTGAGATTCTAAGTTTACAGTCCTCACTTTTCAGAGTTAAAATAATTAAAAATTGCCCAGGCAATCCCCTTGCTTTATTTCAAAATCAATAAATGTGCATGTGCATCTTGAAATGTAAAAGCAGCTTCATGCAGTTCCCTGCATTTTAAACACACTTTTAACACAGAAAACAAAGTATCATAAACAACTGAATGCTTAGCATCACATGCCAATAAATATTGACACAATAGAAGTTTAAATGACTAAAACTTCAGTAAGTTTGAATCAAAGTCAGTTTAATGCAGATCTACATGTTTACAGGACAGTGGTCATAACTATTTCTGCCTCCTGTTCAGCCTTGGTGGTACCTGAGGCTGCTCCAACATGCAGGAGCTGCAACTGGGGGGGGGGGGGTACTGTGGGCTACTGGGGGGCTACTGGGGGTCATGGCTTGACAGAAACCTGGCACGTTCCAACTCCACCACCATCCCCTGCAGATTTGGCCCAAAATGCATAAAGAGTTCAAAAATCTCAGGGAAGGAACAACACCTGGAGTTTTAAGAGCCTCTCAGGAGAAGGTTCACACTTTCTTTTCATTGTTGCTGCTCTAAAGACGTGCAACCACCACAGAGGCAAGAGGATGAAAGAAAGTCCATTTTACACAGAATTGAGTCTGTAGTGTACTAGAGATTTGAAGTATTTTCATGGCAGCTTGCAACTTTTTTGACTTAATACTATTGGCTTGAGGGATATCAGTATCTTTTTTTCTTGGATCATCGCTAACTTTTTCTCACATCACAAGTAAAGCAGGTAAATGAACTATCATTGAAAACTTCCTCAGAAGGTGGGGCTGTCAATACAGGCACTTAGGGCTAACGAGCCATCAATGCAATCACAAGAAGACATTCAAGGTGTAGTTTCTTTATAATCCTCCACTGATAGAAAATCATTTTGTGCTTATAAATCCATTAAACCATCATCAACAATAAACAGCAAAAAACCACACTGTTCTGAAAAAGAAACCAATTTATCTTCTACAGTAAAGTTTCAGTCAGGGCTTACAAACTGGACTCTGTTGGAAGCACACAACGACTTGTGAGAAACATAAAATATCATCTTGCAACAATTCTGGCTGCACAGGTGCTGCCCTTGGGGTCCTTTCTCAATGCCACACCCCGTTCAAAAGGCACTGTGTTGGAGAAGCCCCAAAGCCTCTCCCTCCTGACCCTCCTGCACAGCAGGCTCAGACTGCCCAGAGAAGCAGGGGCAGACGTTGGGAAGGGCTGTCTGGCTCACACTTGGCACTACATTTTATTCAGATCCTTCACTGTCACTGTATCACAAATGGAGGATGCAGAGAGTAGCAAGTCCCCTCAAAATATACTGTAACATCTCTCCACCTTCCTCTTTTCCCCTTGAATGGGAGATAATTAAAAAGCAATTAATAGCAAGGCACACAGTGCCAACTGGTAAAGACTAAAATGGAAAGAATGCAAAGAAAAAAATAAAAATCCATAAATCATGGCTGAACCACACCAAGCATTTTAGCACCAAGCAGCACTTGAGAACAGTAACCTTAATAGCTTAGATAAATAAATAAATAAAATAGATCAGGGGAACAAAAACCTCATCTTGTCTTCTGTCCATTCATAGAACAACAACCCATTTTCTGTTGGAATGAACAGAGAATTTGGGTCCTATGTACTTTTGCTCCACGAACCCATCCTTCTTCAATTAATTGACAATGGAGTCATTTTCAAACCCTTTTTTTTGTCATTCCAGCTCAGTGTTCTTTGTGAAAACATTTTTATGCTGAACAAGAAAAGGGGAGGCAGCAAACAGCATCATATGCCATTAAGACAGATAGTCTACTCCCTTGAAATTTTTCTAGAAAGAATCCTCAAATTCCCCGACACATCTAACACATCAAATAACTGCTCTGAACAGTTTCAGTCATTCCTTTTAGAGCAGTTCAGTTTTTCATCTGAAAACAACTAAACAAAATAAAGCTCTTGGCAGTGCTTAAGTCTCACAGGACAAGCAGAAACCTCAGGGCAGTGTCTGGAAACAGCAAGGGAGGTTTCGTGTGGTTGGGTTTTTTTTTTACTTTGCACTCAGAAGACAACAATTCACCAAAGTCCCAGGTCTCCACCATAAGGTAACCTTAGAAAGCCTTTGGGAACTGATTTTATTAGATTAAGAAAAAGCTTTAAAGAAGTTGTAACAAAAATATTTCGTTCCTCCACTGACCCTCCTGCCTGGGGTCCTGTCTGAGCAACCTCTGAGAGCCCCGGTGCCCCCAGGACAGTCTGTGAAAACACAGCACCACCCAAGAGCCTGACAAGGCTCCACAAACCTCCACCACTGTCTCTAGGACCAGTTAAAGAAAGCGCAGGCTTGGTCTTAAATTAATTGCATGTGAATAACGGTGGTGGCCACCACAGGATGACATGAAATGAGCTCTTCCCCCTACCAGGGCTATGCTGGTGCTGTGAAAACATGATTAATTACCATCCTCTGCAACCCAGTACTATCACACCCTTGCTCTGGGGTTTTATTCTTCATTTATTACTTTCTTTGAGCTGCCACTTCCAGTATTTACAATAGTACTATAAATAGTTCTTTACTACAATAGGGAAGATAAAATTCATCCAGGAGATGCCCATAAGCAGTGTAAGGAACAACCAAAAAGCCCTCTGTGTTTTGTTGACTCATTTAATGCAATATTCTCTCCGGAAAGAAAGAGAAATGCAGCTTTTAGCACAGACTTAGCTGAAGCAGAATGGGCAGCAGAGACATTCGAGAGCAAATATCCATGTGCCTTCACAGTCACGTAGCCACAAACCTTGACACTAAAAATAGCTCAGCCCACATCCAAATTTAGTCCATCCTGAAAACTCTGTAGTTGCACAATTCCCATTTTTTCTCCTTGCCTCCAGAGCTCACCATCTCCTTTAGTACAATGAAGGCAGTAACTCACATTATACAAACAAATGTCAGAAGCTGATCTCACCATCCCAGGGCCTAATTTTAGGCACCATTCTCTAGGACACAAATACACTGGTCACTGAAACTCTTCCAGATTGCTTAAAAAAATGACAACAAGCTTAAAAAATGACACTTGGAGAAAAGAAGGAATTGAGAGGTATTTCTGGTGGACAACTGGTTGAGGGTTTTAGCAAGAATGAGAAAAGCCCATGAAGAGAGATGCTGGCAGCTATCAGGTTTACAAAGAAAGGTGTTGCAAAAAACCCCACAAATACAACAATAAGAGAAATTATATTTACTACTCTTTAGGAAGAAGAGTTCAGGTCAGATGTTGAGAAAAAGAATTTCAATGGGAAGACCACTAAAGCACAAGAATATATAAGTATATAACCACCAACACACAAACACATTGGTTGTGGTACAAAATTGTAGTTGAACCTGTGCTGCAGAAAAGGGATGAACTGCACAGTCTGTGATTCCAATTCTTCCTCCTGGCTCCAAATCACTCCCCTCTACTGCATTCTGGGACTCTCATTCCCATCCAAATACTGATGCTGAACTTCTTGCAAACTAGACTGTTCTAGCACTGTGTTTAATATCAGGATTGAGGATAAATAATAGAACCTTTTGCTCGTTAATTATACTTTCACTTGGAGACTCAGTACAGTCGGCAGCTAAACAAACCCAGACAAAGAAAATAATCATTCAAAGTAATGAATTGTCATCTAGATTAAATGTAACACTCCAGAGAAATGTACTGAGATACCTCTGTAAAATTAATGAGGTCTTAGTTAAACCAGGCCTTATTAAAGTATCTCCCATTAAATCTTTCCTGGAAAATTGGAGAGAAAACATCTCCTGCAGATTAACTGGCTTGTCAGCCAGAGCCTACTGTAAAGACCACAAGTGAAACACAGCAGAGCCAGGAAAAGCAGGAGCTCCAGCCTTTCAGACCACATAAATTCCACTTGACAAGATTGCCTAATTACAGCTAATATCATCAGCAAAATTGCAAAAATAAGAGTGGTTGGATTTGAAGTGAGATGAGAGATCCAATATTCCAAGTGTTGCCACTTCCAATAAATGTGGTGCCCAGGTAAAACCAACCAGTGTTTCAATGACTTCAGTGACACATTTGAAGTGCTGACTTTTCCCTGGGACACAGGAACTTGAATATTTTGCTCTGAAAACTGGCATGGCTGTGAACAACTTCACACAGGGACAATGCCAGGCAAAGTGAGGAGCATCTGCATAAATATGTTTTAACCTTTTGCAACACACACTGTAGATGTCCATCTCTCCATATTCAAGTTCACTCACTTCTGGGAATGTCCACAAAGAGACAAAGACAAAATTCAGAAGTAAGAGGTGGTCAAGTAGTGTTTGAAGACCATTCAAAATGATTAAATCAACAAAAAATGAAGTGAAGCTGATTTGTAGCAGCACTATATTAATTGGTTTGCTTGGCAGAAGCCTTAAAAATGCATTTAATTCCAAGCATTCTTACACTTGCTAGGAAAGACTAATGTTTTTATATATCTATAATTGGAAAATTCTGAAATGGGAATTGTGACCTCATTCCTCAGATGAAGGAGAAAAAAGAAAGACATGTGAATTGTGAGGTATATTATTCCCCCTCAAAACAAAAAATCTCATCTCCAAGAAAACCAACCAACCAAAACCCCACACCTCTTTTGTGTCTGTATTTCCCAGTTTACAGTTCTCACTTTCATTGCTAATGGTTGCTATGGAGTCCCCAAACGAGCCTTCAAATAAGATTTAGTGTAAGTCAGCAACAAGCAGTGAATTTATGACTGTGCAGAATCATGAATTAGACATGATAGATTTCTACCAGCCACTCTCATTCAGAAAATGCTTTGCCTCAGGTTTATTAACATGATCCTGAATAAATCTTGTGAGCAGCTCCTTTTGAAAGAGACAGGCAAGTTACCTCTAGTAACTCAGAAAACATCCACCAGAAGAGAACTGGCCAACAATTTGACAAACCACACCTCTTACTATTGGGTTTTTGTGAAAATAAGGTAAAATTTTAGTTTGCTAAAGTCTTAAATTAGCAAAATCACCTACTCCTATTTAATAACATTTATTTCTCCAGTAGAGAGAAGAAAAGCACCAAAAAAAGTTTATTCAAGTTGAAGAGATTTGTTTTGTAATCAAAGACCTGTGAAATAAAAAGTTAGAGATACACAGATGAAACTGCAGAAAGGCCATTTCTCACATGCAACTTCACTCTGAAAATTACTTTCAGATACAATTCCTTCAATGCTTGTACAAAATACACCCCAATATTTCTGCTTTGAGACACGTTTATTTTCTCAAGGGACAGTGATGAGAAAGAGATTTGTTCACTACAGCAATAGAACAAACTTAAAAGCCTACAAATAATACAATCAGGCATAAATATTATTTTCACTTCACATCTTAAACTTCAAGTAAACAACTGAAAAGAAATCCAGATTTCCAATATTGGAAAAATAAAGCCCCAGGGACATGTTCACTTTTCTCCCAAAGGAGTTCTAAATGATAAAAAAATAAGTCCTAGTTCAAAATATTTTACCAGGAAAAATAAAGTTAAGCAAAAAGACACAGCTGAGATTTGTGTTTGTTTCCAGCAGAAAAACAGAACTGCAATTGGTTTTAATCCTATAAATGCTCTGTGAAATTTGGCACAGCTTCAACACTTGCACCAGGGCAAAACTAATAATTTGCCAATTACACACAGTGGAAAAAACCCAGCTTAGGATGAAAAAATAAAGTGATTGAATAATTACATTCACTGTCTTTACCTGCTATGAAAACAACATGGAAACTGAAATTCTGCTTTAAATAATAATATTTTCAGTGGAACCCCCCTGTCACCATTAGTTATGGCAGGAGCATCTCCTTATTTCTGCTTGTTGATGCCCTAATAATGCAGTTTTCACAACCTGCCTACAAATGTCTTAAAACAAAAAGAAACACAGGAAGTGGCCTCAAACACTTTGTAAGCTGTTAGAAGTAAAAAAAAATAAAAGCTTTTAAATATTTGTCACTAGCATTACATCCAGAACTACAGAACTAATAATTTCTCGACCATGGTATTTCTATTCTGCCCCACATTCTCATAGTTATTTATTCCAACATGTTGAGTTCCATTTATTTAGTGTGGGCTTCCAGATAAGGAGAAGGGAAAGAGAAAGCTTTTATGGAAGAAAGAAACTAAAGGAAAAAAGTTTAAAAAAGAAGAGGGGAGCAGCTGAAGGGACACTGCAGTCCTGAATATAACACCTGATTGCTCAGATCCAAAGCAGACATCAGACCTTCTAGTCAAAACACAGTTGATAAAATACATGCACAGAGATAAGGACTTTTTGCACCCGTTATTCCTTTAAGGAATATTAAAGCAGCTTAATTTTCATAAGCACTTCAAACATACACTGAATCAATCACCTAAAATCCTTTTGGGAGCCTTGGCTACTTTAGAAGAGTTCTTAAATTCCCTTTGGGTTTTAATGCCTGAACTCCAGTATAATTCAGAGTAGTCTTTTCCTCCTCAGACCCCACCCCAAACCAGCATAAGGAACACAGAGGGTAAGAACAAATCGGTGCCCAATTTCAGCTGCTGATGCTCATGGAGAGGAGGATCCCAACGAGTGGGGAAGTGCAGTGAAGAAATGGAAGGAAGGAGGGAGGGAAACAGTTCAAAGTGATGTTAGCAAGACACACACAAAACCAGGGATTATCCCCCCTACTTGTGCAATTTATAATTTTCAGGGCTTTATTATGATATGTTTTTGTCCCTATTATTTGCTGTTTCTTTTCAACAGCCTTGCCAAAAAAACCCACTGTGTTGTCACAGCTTTTATTGCTTCCTTAGAGTAGATGATGGTTTCACAATGCAGATACTTCATTTCTTTATCACCAAATGGTATTGCAAACAACACCCTGGCAATGTGTAACAACTACTGACTTTTGGGGATATTTAGTTGACTATTTATGACTTGGTTATACAAAGAAAAAAATTGTTTTGCACTAATTGGAATGCAGATTTATTCCTACAAACCAACTAAATTAATCCTGGAAAAGCCACTAGTTGATGTGCTAAGACTTGAGCAGAGCAACTCCCATCCTCCAAACTGCTCCCAGCTCATTGTATTTTCCCATTATCAAGCTAAATAATAATACCAGTGAGCAAACCTCAGCTTATTGAAAAGGTTAATAAATTCCACAGTCAGGCATGGGGGGAAAGTCTGGACAAGCAAGGATGAGCCAGAGCTGTGTGGATGTCCAGGCTCCCACTGGAGGCACTGCACTGCTGCAGGGGGAGTGATGCTGAAAGGCCTGAAAGCAGCCAAAGAAATTGGCTCTCAAGTGCCATAAAATTCCAGGGGCACCACTCACGGCCACAGTCAGTCCGAGGTATTTAGTTTGAGAATGATTAATCACAGTTGAATCAGCCTTTTGTTTCTTTTTTGACATTTCAGAACCCTTTCTAGTATTCCATCTATCTGAAGTCTGGCCATGACTTGATACCGAAGGAGACTGTTTGAAATAATTCCATTTACTTTGGCCTGCATACAAGTCTGGATAAAGGTTTCAGTCAAAACACCTCTTCTCATCATAGAATGGTCTGAAAATGGCACACAGATAACACAGCAAGAGGACATTAAATCTGTTGTGCACTTCCAAGTACACTGGGAGTTATTTACCAGCATCAGAGGAGTGGCTTCAGGGAAAGCAGATTATTGACCAAAACAAGTACTGATACAAGCTGCAAATGCTGTGTTTGCATGCAAATATTGACACAGAAAAACCCTCACAAAACCCAGGACTAAGGGAGCTCATGTAGCAAACGTCACCCATAAATCCTCCCTAACACAAGAACTTTGGAGGAGAAAGTGATTTAAGGTCAACAGAGACCCAATGGCAAATATAGCACCAAGTACACTTACTATTTACACCAGAAACACAAACCCAAAACCTGTTTAATGTCACCCACCACGAAACCCAAAATCAGCATCAAAGGACTGCAATGGAAAGAACAGGAAAGCTCTCAAAGATTTCAGTAGAGATTGGAAAATGTGAACTATTAACATAGAGCCATGGAGTAAAATTTTATACTTGAAAGATACAGGATAAAGCAGAATATTATTACAGAAAAAAATCCAAGGTCCTCTCAAGCATCTCTCTTATATGGCTGTTTGCTGAAGGTGCTCCTTTTATTTCTGTAATTCTGTAAATATGTTTGTAAACAACAGACCTTAAGTGAAAATAACAAGTACACGCACAGGACTTAAAACGTATCAGAAGCAACCCTGAGACCAACCTCATCTGAAAGTAAAATACTTTCTTATACTTAAAATTTTATCACATGCTCCAAAATGCATTAGGAAAAAGACTTGGCATCTCATGACTCCTGGAAAATTTTCCAGGAGTCGACTTTCCAACATAAGAACCACCACATCTAACAGAGCCTGAGAAGGTTTACCACAAGGTCGTGAATTTCTTCAGAGAACCATTTTAATGTTGTATTACCCTAACCTACCCTGAAAAAATGGAACAAAGCCAC
Organism: Pithys albifrons albifrons; assembly: GCF_047495875.1. Taxonomy (NCBI): domain Eukaryota; kingdom Metazoa; phylum Chordata; class Aves; order Passeriformes; family Thamnophilidae; genus Pithys; species Pithys albifrons. The sequence goes on along the minus strand of NC_092466.1, from coordinate 5,339,605 downwards.
TGCTTAAGGTTTTTCCTTGGATTTTTCCATATTAACACAGTTAATAGGACTACAGAAATCCTTTAGTCTCAACTGAATGTAGATTTTATTTTACCAGTATATAAATATTAACCCATACATGGGAACAAATCAGAGAGGCTGGGAACTAAAAAACAGTCTATTATCACAATATATTCCCTACTCCATCTTCAAGTAATTTCCCTAGGAGTCCACTGTTTTAAAATTCCATTGCAATCAATGCAAAGACTGCTTGGGAACAAAAGGAATGGGAACAGTGAGTCAAAAGGGAGCTTTATTTTTAAAAACCTCTATAATTATGTCTGATCCATGGGCTAGATGATACTCTAACCATTCATCTTCCTGCCAGAATTCTCCAGCTCTGCTACTGAGCCACAGGAATCCTGAGTTGGGGATCTGCTGGCAGGACACTCAGGACATCTTCCACTGGATAACACACTATTCATGCCACAGGTTGTACCATTTGTGGAATGAGAATCTTTCAGATGAGAAGGTCACATACTGACCTCCAATAACATCTTCTCTGCCAGTTTAGCCCCTGAACTGCTCAGCTGAGGCTAAATATATTTAGCAGCTGCTGAATATTATACCAAATTAATATTATTCCAAATTAAAAATTTAAATTATATCATTATTATACCAAACACCAGTCACTGGTATATATGATCAGATATTACTAGTGCTTTAAAAGAAACAATGTTTGACTCTACATTCACAAAAGAGTGAGAAACCAGAAGAGATGTCTACAGCTTGCATTGCAAGAAGGTACCTCTGCAGGGCAAGGCTTTAGTGACTGCTGTTGGATATTCCATAGCTCCAGTCCTGGAGCCATGTGCATTCCCAACCAAAATGTCAGCTATGCCCTCAATATGCACAACACTAAACACCAGCCTTGCACTGCAATAGGAATACAAGATTTCCTTGAACAGATTCCCAATTAATCCTACTAGGTCTTGTACAGCAGCCTGAGTTTTACTCCATGCAAAGGGGACACTGCCAAGTTCCTTCAATCTACACCCTAAAGTCACTCTTCCTCATAAATCCCAAGTCATCCCTTTCTAACCAGCAGGAAGAGGCTCAGCTGTTGGTACAAAGCAGTAGCCAAAGCCAGGCATCCTTGCTAGAAGTTGTGCAGTACTGCATGGCCATCAAAAACCAAATGCATCAGCTTAGGCATTTTCACTGACCAGGAGAAGGAAAATTTTCAAGTAGTTCCCAAATTTCATGACTTCATTGTAGTTAATTTTGTATAATTCTATGTATGTATGTGTTCAACATAAGACACTGCTTATGCAGAGAAGTGACACTGTGTTGAGCCTCCAGTTCTAAGGACAAAATTTCCAAAGAAAATTGCAAGCAGAGGATAAAACCCCAGTGGGCTTAGCTTCCCAGCTCCTTCTTTATTTTTTTCCTTCATTTAATTTCCTTACCTGCCATCAGTTTAACAACAGTTGCCTACAGCCCCTCATTCCTTCCACTTTAATACCATTAGGGGAAGGGAGCCTCTCACATCTCTATTAAACTACAATAAAGCAAAGTCTCCAGCATGTAATGCCTCTAAGCCAGCCAGGCATTACTGCAATTACTTAATCTGCAAAGTCAGTACTTCCCCACCCTCCTTTAGACTCCCAATCACTTCACAGGAGCAGGAGCATTATCTGACACATCTCAGAGCTTAGCCTTAAAATGTGTTTCCGGTGTGTTATTTCAGTGAGGGGAAAGCGGAACTATACACAATTAATGCCAACTTGATTTGCAATTGCAATAGTTTTGGTTACTTCTAAAACAAATATATCTAGGAAAAGATAAAATAGAATGAAACCCCCTGCAATTCATTTATTAAATTATTGCTCTCCCAACACAGAGCACTGTGTGTGTCTGTGTGTGTTCTAATTTTCTTCCTCTAATTTTCTTTCTTCTCCTGCCCAGCCCCAGCTTTTTACCTATCTGAGCCCTCTGCCATGTGCAGGTTTCTGGAAGACTAAAACTGATATGCTACCAAAGCACAGTCATATCAGATAGTCATTAAGTCTGAGCAAGGGAAGAAAAAGAGCTTTTTTTTTGAGTGAAACAAAAAGTAAAATACTCCTACTACAATTTAATCCATTTCCATTACTTAAGAATGAAATGTAGAAGCATCGTGGGAATCTTATACTCTTGATGCAAACATTTTCAAATAGCAGCACAGGCCCAAAAGCACAGACACCACATTATCATAAATAATTCCAATGTATAGTGGCTCTTGAGGTTAGCAATGAATCTTTGTATTTAAATAGTTTGCTGGCTACTTTAACACATTTATTTAATCCATGTATACAACGTTCATGTTTTTAATAAAACACTACAAGCAGCTGAACCTGAAGTTTCTTGGCCATGATATCTTTCAAAACTGGGACACTTTTTGCCAGAGTTGTTTCTTTTCTTGGGTGCCCTAATGAACCAAATGCATTCTCTTCACAGGTCTTGAATCCTGCAGGTTGTAGAATAGACAAGGGATGTTAAATTGCAGTGTCTCAACATGAACAAACCATCCCGAACTTTTAAATACCTCTGAAGAGAAAGTAATCAGAACCTGGTGATGTGACAGCCTTTAAGATGATTTAAACGACAGGCAGTGCTTTCCAACTCACCCATTTGCTTCCCTCAAACTTAAAGACTCTCTTTGTTTGGTCAGCAGATTCACCTGATAAATTCAAGGTGCCAAAAGAGACACACACACAGACAAACATCTTCTAACAAAACCAGAGGGAGGGATTTGTTGTTATTTCCAGAAGACCGAATCATCATGGTATAGACTATAATAAAGCTGAAATGGTTTTTCCTTCACAACCATCACTTTAATGAGCCTCACAATTTTTTGGCTATTGGGAAACTAGCTGAAAACACTGCAGATTTTTAGCACACTTCAAGGGGGGGAAAAAAGAGATTAAAACCCTGCATCTCTTATTCTAGATTTTGTGAGGTTTTATCTTTCCACATTATTAACAGACACAAATGGTTATGTGTAAATGTTCAGTACTTGAAATTGTATGTTAGTAATATTCAAAAGCAATGACACACAGTGAAAAGGTACCACATTCACAAGACCTAAAAACACATAGGAAAGATACTCTTAGGCACTCAGGTCTGAACTAAGCTGAAGCCAACAGGGTTACAAAGGAGTTTGGTGACAGGGTGGTTATTTTAAACATCCTGGGGGTTGTCCTGACCCTCTCCTCTAAAATCTGCCACCTGGCTCGAAGCTGCTGCTCACCAAACTTCTCTCTGGTTTCATGAGCAGAGCAAGTCCCCATCTTTAACAAAAAACAAAAAGAGGAAAAGCCCAAGCACAGCCAGGACCACAAAGGATTTTATCAGTGCCTCTGTCACCAAGCAACAGCCCCACAAACATGCAAACCTAAAAAAGGGAGAATTTCAGTCTGTTGGAAGAGATACTGTAAACACAAGATAACAGGTAACCCAATGACAAACCATTATCTGACAGCCTTGAAAACCCCTCTCTGAACTGTTCTTAAGCCAACTTGTAATAAATAGCACATGCAGTTAAATTTAAAAAAAAATCCTAAGCCAAGTTAAATAGTAACCAACATTCACATTTAACCATCTAAAGTCTACATGAAAATCCAAAATGACAGTTACAAAATATTATCTTGCTATGAACACTGCCCAGAGCTTGGAATAATTGCACACGAAGGAAATAAGTACAAACACACTTTACCTTGTATCTCATTTTGGGGCATGAATGAATGTAGAAACCCATATAATAAAAACAGAGATCAGGAGCTTTTTCATGCAGTTGCCTTGTAAAAGCAATTTCCCTGTGAAAGGAAAGAAAAGACTAATTACATTTGAATATGATTCTTAAGTTATTTTACCTCTTCATACTGAATATTTAACAGCTACCTGGCTCTTGATCTATTTAAAGGACAAGACTTCTAAAAAATAAAAAATGAAGATCATAAACTCCAAATGAATGCTTAAAAAACCCCTAAACATAATAAACTGAAAATTAATACCTAAAAACCAATCAAACAAATCACCAAAAGGCACAACACCAAGTCAGGCCTACACATACATTCATTTTTGTGCTTTGCCCTGCCAACTGCCTGACTTGAAATTTAAATAAAAATTATTAAGAGCCTCTGGTTTCTTGTTAATATTCATGTACACTGGAATTCTACAGAAATCTGACCCAGCAATTGCACAGAGAGACTAACATGGCTCAGGAAAACATCAGCACATTTTCAAAAAATAAGACTCAAGGATAAGCCTCTTCTCTGTTCTATTATTTATGCTCCAACAATTTGCACTGAAAACATCCATCTTTATGCAACAAAAGGTATTTTTCACCCATCCCATGTTTGTTGGTATGATTTTCTCATTTATTTTGAAAGAAAAGTGTCAATGTATCCCAAAATAAATTTGCTTTTTATTTTACTCGCACAAGAGAAGCAATATTATTACAAAACCAGTGCTTCATCTATAATGATAATTTTTACAACATTTCTAACTTTGCAGATCACTTTTGTAACAAATTTGATAAAAGATGGATGTTGGCTTTTGTTTTCAATGTCAAATAAGATGTCCCTGCTCATTGCAGGGTGGTTGGAGTAGATGTTTTTCCAACACAAGCTTTTCTATGATCCAAGATATGAATACCTGCATATAGGAAGCATATACAAATAGTGGAGGTCTTTTATAATTTAATATTAAATTAGTAATAAGGATATTTAAATGCACTGAAAATTTAACATTTCAGTTGCATGTAGTTTGTTGAGACCATCACAAGTTTGTTATAACTCTGTATCTATATAAACATCTGTTCAAAAACAGGAGACTGCCCCACAAATTGAAGCTCCTCCACATCTGAAAACCCAGGGAAAACAGATTCCAGAAGTGAGATTTACATACCACCGAAAAGGCACAAAGATGCACTTCCTATACAGAATCTTCAATCCATAGCATGAAGTTAAAGCAACTCACTGTGTCATGCAGATTACCCTGGGCCTAATTAAACAAACACCTTCCTGCAACTCAAAAGCTGGAATACTACAGGGAAAAACATTATCCCTGCATTTCAAAATCTCTTTAGAATCATAGAATCATAGAATGGATTGAGTTGGAAAAGACCTCCGAGATCATCAAGTCCAACCCTTGGTCCAACTCCAGTCCCTTTACCAGATCATGGCACTCAGTGCCACGGCCAAGCTCAGTTGAAAAACCTCCAGGGATGGGGAATCCACCCCCTCTCTGGGCAGCCCATTCCAATGCCTGAGCACTCTCTCTGCAAAGAATTTTTTCCTGATCTCCAACTTCAATTTCCCCTGGCAGCGCTTGAGCCCATCGTGCCCCCTTGTCCTATTGCTGAGTGCCTGGGAGAAGAGACCAACCCCCACCTGGCCAGAACTTCCCTTCAGGCAGTTCTAGACAGTGCTGAGGTCACCTCTGAGCCTCCTCTTCTCCAGGCTGAACACCCCCAGCTCCCTCAGCCTCTCCCCTCAGCACTTGTGCTCCAGTCCCTTCTCCAGCCTCGTTGCTCTTCTCTGGCCCTGCTCCAGCCCCTCAAGCTCTTGCCTCAACTGAGGGGCCCAGAACTGAACACAACACTCAAGGTGTGGCCTCCCCAACGTAGAGTGCAGGGGAAGGGTTACTGCCCTGGGCCTGCTGGCCACGCTATTTTTGATACAGGCCAGGATCCCATTGGCCTTCTTGGCCACCTGGGCAAGGCTCTTTCCAATTGGACTACACCACCAGATCTAATAAAACAAAAGGACTTGAGCGAACAGGAAGTGAGACAAATAGACTTTAATGTAATGAGGTAAAAATTGGGCTGCAGCAACAAGTTTTACCACAGGCAACAAGGCTTCATGCAACCCAATCAGTGCCCATGACAGCAAAGTGAGCTGAACCACTGCCAGTGTCTCACATTCCTGCAGCCTCCAGGGATATGCCCCAGGTAAGGACCCTGAGCTAAGTTCATGCTCCATCCTTCACTTATCTCTCCAGCCAACCTCACTCCAGGCAAAGTTTTACTGGGAGGATGCTCTAACACCCTTTTCTTCCTGCTTTCCAGGAGTGTGTGCTGTGATCCAGTGCAGGAGAGGCCTCTGCCTCCATCATTCCACACAGGGGCACCACAGAGGTGCCACTGAAGGGCACAACACACAGTTCCCTACATGCCTGGCACTTGAGTCTTCCCCATGGAAAAGGGACCACAGACCTGCAACTCCCTTTTTGTAGACCTTTCATTTATGGTCTGTATCTAAAGAGTGGGAATGGCACAAGAGTTTGTGTTTGGCAAGAGGAGTCAGAGAGACAAACATCCATCTCATCAATACAGAATTCAGAATTAGTATTTCAGTGCCACATAGCCCAGTTCCAAAAGAAGTTCAAAGACCTGTCCTCCTGCTACAGAGGGGTTATGAATACTATGATTGTTTATTACTCATGTAGTAGGGGGAAAGTTCAATTTCCTGATTATATGAACGGGAGTCACTCAGTATTTCTGGATGATTATTTTTGTTCTTTAGCAAGAGTGGTTTTTCCAAGTAGCTTCTTCTCCCCTCATGCTTTACTCACATGCCTACATATTTCAAATAATACTCAAATCCCATCCTTTCTACAACTCAGCAGCAAAATTTCTCCAAGTGGCATGAAGTGGAAGTGACAGCACTGCAAGGCAGTTTAACCCCTTGGGAGTAAAACTGGCAACAGCTTCGAAGGTATCAGATTCCTTTGCGATTTCCTAAATCCTTCCTAACTCGACTTCTTTTTTTCCCTTTTTTGAAAGAAGAATAAGGTTGGCTCTCTCTAAGACTGTTGGGAACTCATTTTTATTGCCTCAAATGCTGCAGAATTTACAAGCTGCTTTTTCACAAGTTGAGCCATGCATTCATGGTGCACTGACAAAGCTTTATATTTATTATGTAGAAAATTTAAAATCATTTTGAGAATTCCTAAGCACGGATCCTGTCAGTCTATTATTACATAAAGTAACATGATATGTGCAAATATTAAAAAACAATTCTTAGGGGGACTTAGTGTTTTATGTGTTTATCTTGCAAGGAAAAAAGTAGTCAAATTTCAAGTATCTTGCATATGTAATACAGTATTTAAAAATATTATAAAAAATAGAAAATCACAGGAGTTCCAGTAATTTTCTACATTTGTTAATTTTGATTAATTCTATAAAATTGCCAGTGCCACTGAAAGGCTCAAAAAATCATACTTCAGACTCTTCCAGGTGCAGACCACTGGAGATGCTACAGCAGCAGCTTCGTTAATTTTCACACTGACTTTGAGGTTGGCCCTGATTTGTGCTGGAACTGGAGCAGATGACCCCAGAGGTCCCTCCTGACCTGAAACTCTTCTGTGCCTCTACAGTTTCTCCTGCCCAGAGAGGGGGTGGATTCCCCATCCCTGGAGGTTTTGAAACTGAGCTTGGCCGTGGCACTGAGTGCCATGATCTGGTAAAGGGACTGGAGTTGGACCGAGGGTTGGACTTGATGATCTCGGAGGTCTTTTCCAACCCAATCGATTCCTTCATGAAAAGGAAACAGGCAGTGACAGCCAACATGAAGGAAATGTTTGAGCTCTTACTAAAGGTGATATATGTGGAGAAATTGCACTTGAGGACTCAACTGATCCAGGACCTGAAGCACAGAGTGGGAGAGGTCCTGCTCTCTCCCTCCCCAGCCATTCTCACCTGCACATTGTTGAAACCAACACTCCTGTACCAGCTCTGCTGTCAAAAGGTTCTTCATTGAGCCAACTCAGCTCACCAACCAGGTTGCTAAAGCAACTTGTCTCCTGCTCAGTAAATTAAACTCACTAAATAGAGGGTTACAATGAGCTCAACACAGAGTAGAGATGGAGAGGAGTGATTGCAGCACCTCATGTTAGCAGCAATGAACCATCCGGCTGATGTCAGAAACTTAACAATGAACTCGATGGGAAAAACTCTCTGACATGTGCATTTCAACAGCTCATATAAAAATTATCCAGAAATCACAAAATTCACATCTACAAAGAAAATATATCTAAGAAGAGAATTAAAAATATAAATATTTTGATTAGGATCTTTTGATTTCCTAGAAATCTACACAAATTCAGACTAGACTTTTGAGACTTTAAATTGCATGTGGTTTATCAGTTACCACAAAAGTTTAGGAAGTAACTGCAGTAAGAAGTTTCTTAAAAAGAGTGTTTGTGCTTTATGTAGGTCCAGTCATGCCATTCACCCACCCTGGTGGGCAACACTAAAAACAGCTGAGATGCTCCACGCTGGATCTCACCTCTCCAGAGCTGCTTCTGCACCTGAAGGAGTGCAGGGCAAATCCCAACAGGGAAAAAAACTTGTGTTAAAGCTTCTCAACTTAGACTTGAAAACAGACATGTCTGCCATGAGGTTCAGACCCAGTTGCTTCAGTAGAACCTCCCTGGGAACATCCCCTGTCTGTGACCAGCCTAATTCATGTAAACAGGGAAGTAAAAAAGGTAAGGAAAAAAAATTCAGATGCACAAATATTTCCACTCACTAAGGGGTTTTTTCCCTTATAATAATAATGGAATCATAAAACTGCTTAGGAAAGGAAAACATTAAATTGAAATTTTGCATACAAGTCTAGTTCACAGTGAAAAGCATTACCCACTATTCCTACCACTTTGCAAGACTACGTTGGTAGTTAATTTAAGGCTTTAAAATTTGTAGAATTACTCTCTCCATCAGCCTTTCTACAGACAAAGATAATGAGATTAACATACCTGAAACATACACTTAGTGCTAGTATAGCAGGAGACTACTAATTCAGAAGACAAGGGGTTTTTAGGTACTCTGTTATTTATGACCTCAGTGTGCATTAAACTATAAAAGTGATTAATTTCATTTGCTGACTGGGCTAAGGAAAAAAGGTCAAAGGAAAAATTATTTCTATTCAAACAAAAAAGGGGCTTTTCCTGCTGAAACCAGGCAATACTAAATTATTTCCAGGGGCAATAAAAACTAGGTATTTGGTTTCTGAGTGTTTCCTTAATCTGTAAAAGCATTTAGCTAACTAGAAAGATACATCCCTGGTCATGGATGACAATTAAAAATTTATTTGGAATGCAACCAACCTCAGAGAATTTAAAAAACACAAAACAGAAAACCACAAATACTTTGCTAGCGATAGTGTTACCAGGATATGTTTAGACTGAAAATAACAGCACAAATTTAGAAACAAGTATCAGTTCTTACTACTACATCCAACCAGGTAAAGAAAAGGTCCTCTTACCGTAATGCAGAGTAGACTCCCAAAGATAAGAAAGAAAAGTCTGGATCGTAGTACAGATAGACAGAGGACACACAGTAGGGCAGGATATCAATGACACCAACAGCAATTATCTTCCCATCCAGCCAGTACTGCTGGTGGAAAGATCCATAGCCACAGTCTGGTCCATTCGGGGCGTGCTCTGCCTAAGCAAGAACAAGAGAGGGATGTAACTGCCTGACAGACTTTCAGCATGAAAACACTTTTAGAAAGAAAGAATTTTAACACACAACTAAATACTGTGAGAAATTTCTCTGGTTATCCATGCTTGGAAAAATGAAAAAAGGGAATTTCACAAGCGGGGGAAACAATATTTAGTTCACCAGATCATTTGTGACCTTTGCTGTGCTCATGATGGGTAAACCCTCCACATCACACATCCCAAACACCAATCTGAAATAGCCCCTGCCATGGAGCATTTATGGTATGGAAATGATAAAACAAGGTGATGCATCAAGTTATTCCTGCATTATTACATGCAAACATTCTGTATACGCCCTTAAATTTGACCAACAAGGGACAAAGCCCAAGGGCAGAAAGGTGAATGCCACATCCCTGTGCCAGCCCTTCCCAAGGATGGCTGTGGTTGGCTGATGTCTCCAACACTTTCTGTCACAGCAAGGACCCTTCTGTTTCCCTCCTCCACGTCCCCCAGCACTGGAAGCACTCCGGCCACAAAAACTGAGTTTCTCACAGTGGCCATAAAATTTACATCACAGGAGCATCTTACAAAACTAAGTGAACAGTTTATCCTTCCATGTAACATTTATTCTTTTAAGGTTTATTCTCTATAACTAATGAAATACCTTTTCTCCAAGAACCTGACACTGTTGCAGTAAAATCCCTGGAACTTCTTTGTCAGCCCACATGTGAGGATCTCCTGCAAAAACACTAAGGAACTTGCTATTGTTGTGTGCTGTGGTTTGGGATGTGCAGTGAAGTTTGTCTCTGGATGGGGTAAAGCACCTCGAGCCAGAAACTGATGCTTCGAGTTAAGAAGAAAATGATCTCCTAATTGAAACTGTATTACACAACCAACTTTGGCATTCCTTTTTCTCCCACGTCAAGTTTACTTTAATCCTGAATTCCACTGTGCTCAACTTAATTATCCATCTAGTCATGTTTTTCACTGCATTGCCAGGTCCTCAGAAAGCTGCTTCTCACTCAATAAATGCGACAATATTGCCTGCTATTACCAACTGTTTTGCATTACAACAACAAAAGGTGGGTTTAATCAAGTATTTTGATACAGTAGCACAGGCTGAAGAGATGATGGGCAGGAGAAGTTACTCTAATTGGTACCACATGTGTCAAAAGAAATCAATCACGTGAGCAAAAATCATTTCAACTAACTCACCCAACCAGTAAGTCCCAAAACAAAGGCCACATAATGAAATGTTTGCATTTTTATGTAGTTATATAGCGTGGAGCTACAAATACTCTAAAAGTGAAATGATTAAACATTTGAGAGCTCCACCTGCAGTATGTGAGGATATTAGACTCAGAAATAGCACATTAAACTTGGTTTTCCCCTTGTTTGGGAAAAGCCTATTTATCCAAGAGTTATGGTTTCATTCAGTATCCTCAACTTCCCAGCAGAGGCAAAGAAATCTTATGGTCAGTGGCAAAACTTTTAAGTAGGGACACAGTCAAGTATGAGATGCTGTCTAAGGATTTCTCAGCACAGGTTAACTTCTTTTCTCAGCTATCAGGGTGCAGTCAGTGAAAGAAAAAATTAAACATCTCCTCAAACCCACAGCCAAATGTGACTGGTAATAGAACACAGACTTGCTTAAGTAAGTTTCAGTTAAAACAGATTTTCTTTCTTTGTCAAAAATTCATCATATAGGATTTAATGGATGTTACAACAGACAGCCTAAGCCAACATGGAAAAGATTTTCACCCAAAGCAAAGACTTCTGAAGTTAAATGAATGCTGTGTCTGAGTGTGACCCCAAACCTCCAGACAGCATCACATGGGCTTGGTCACTGTACTCTGCAAACTGAAGTTAAGAACTTCTGGTAAAGTACAACCTACAGTTATTTCACTAATGCAATTACAGTGAAATGTCATGAACATAAAGGAGTCAATGTTCTGTAACAAACATAATGAGCACAGCACTGATTTCAGACCAAATGTTCAGGGATCCCCATTGCTTTAAGCAAATAACATTTTAAAGAGTAAGATTTCCTCCTCCTTCAAGAGTTCTCATACAATGAAATCCTTTGTAATGCTCGTCACTATTGTGTTTTCTCCCATTTCTCAATGAATACTTGGCTCCTTGAACTTGATTTCCTATGCACCATCCAGGCAATTTGACCTGAAACAGGTCTAGAAAATAAAACATTTTCCTGAAGGAGGTTATACCATTTCCCACTCCTGACATCTCCACTGGGACCATGTTTGTCAAGGGTGATGTAAAATACACCAGTGACATCAGGTGACCCACCAGGAAGGGCTTTCCTTATCTACCCAAAATTATCCCTTTGCCTGGAATCAATTCAGAGGGACCAATTTATTTTACATTAACAGTTTATACTCATATTTCAATACAATGAATTATTATCATCTGATGATATCAGAAAAAAACTAAATCCAGGACAAAACCACATAATATTCTCTCTAATGTTTAGACTGTAATGCAGAGAAAAATACAATATATTCCAGTACATATTAATTTCACCTGTCTTCATATCCTGCTAATGATTCCATGAATGCATTTGATTGCTCATATTTTATAGCACATTATTAAAATTTAAATATTTAATAGAACTAGTATTATATATTGCTTCATTAGTACCTCTCAATGTAATAACTGCTTATAATTGATCTTCAAAGATGGCAACAGCGTTCAATTTTCTTCAAGGCACATTGGTCTTTTTTTAATTTCAAGAGGTGTTTTACTTATAATTAAGAAAAATGGGTCCTGCCCACACTAACCGCAGGATTATCTTTCTCTGGAAGGTTTCATGAAATCTCATATTTTGAACTTTTCCATGTTTCCCTCTCTGTGGATGGAGGGAGGAGGAAGTTGTGAAATCCACGCTACCCCTTACTCAAAGGAAAAAAAGAAAAAAGGCAGGAAACCCTTGACTTCTACACTGCAGTGGAAATTATGTGCCGAATAGCAAAGTGATTAATTCCAGCAGTTCCTTTCCCAATGGCACACACACACACACAACCTACCATATGGTAGATTTTTATCTCTTGGTTAGCAAGGTATTCCCTTTTCGGTACTCCATCCTCCTTTCATCAGGGATTAGTGGAGATGCTGTGAAAGCAGCTGACAAATACGGGCTGTGGCAGCGCTGCAGGTTTGTGTTGAGGAAAACCAGCAATCCAACCCCTTCTCAGGACAAAAGGCCAACAGCATCCTGGGCAATGAGGGAGCCAGATCCTCCCCAGCAGTGACCACCCACAGGACAAGAGGCAACACGTGCAAACTGAACAGGAAATTCAATCTGAACGGAAGGGAAGGAGTTTTAACTCAGAAGATGGACAAACAATGGCACTGGTGGGGTTTCCATCCATGGAGAAGTTCAAAATCCACAAGACTGGACAACCTCCTGCTCCTTAGCACTCTCTACAACTCCCTGAAAGGAGGTTGTAGCCAGGTGGGGGTTGGTCTCTTCTCTCAGGCAACCAACAGTAGGACAAGACAGCACGGACTTAAGCTCTGCCAGGGGAGGTCTGGGTTGGATATCAGGAAGAAATTCTTTACAGAGAGAGTGGTCAGGCATTGGAATGGCCTGCCCAGAGAGGGGGTGGATTCTCCGACCCTGGGGGGTTTTAAGGTGAGAGTGGACGTGGCACTGAGTGCCATGATCTGGTAGTCAAAGTGGGGTTGGATCAAGGGTTGGACTTGATGATCTCGGAGGTCTCTTCCAACCCAGCTGATTCTATGATTCTAGTTGGACCCTGCTCAAGCAGGGGGTTGGACAAGGTGATCTCAACATGTTCCTTCCTTCCACCCTGAACAGTTCTGCGATTCCACATCAAAAGAAAGAAAATCAACTCACTGCACCAAAACATGACACTGTCTACAAAGCTAATTCTGGAAAAGTCTGGAATTTGAGCTACACTGACAACTTCTGAGTCAGGACACTGACAACAAGCTTAAAACACTGAAAGTATTAGAGAAGCTGTGAAGGTACAAGGGACTTCAGCTGCAAGAGCCTTAGAGTGTCACCATGCAGACAACGTGGGGATAACGACAAAAAGAGCAGTTTGCCAGAATCTCTAAGTTAAATGAGTTTTGATTTAATCCTGAACAGTACATCAAATGTGAGTAAAATACAACATTCTACAAAGATGATCCTGGGAATTGCAGACCTGTAACAGTGTAATTTATTATCTCCTAAAAATTATATATCAATAAAATCAGTACACAGTAACGCAAAGCAAAAGCTGACGTGCTTTTGGAAGAGCAAAGATTGAGACTCACAAACATCTTTCCATTCTCTAGAATTCAAAAGCCTCTGAATATGTATAATAGGAAACAAATGAATGCAGGAAAAAATATTTCTACAGACACACCCAAAACAATGGGTATAAATTACCAGTTCTTTCAAAAAGATAATTTTCACAACAGTGTTATGAAATCCACAATTTAATGCTTATCAGCAGTCAAGATGGGGAAAAAAAAAACAAAAAACCAACTAAAGAGCAATTAGAGAATAATTTGAAAACAAAACAAAATTATCCTTTGATTGCATAATGGCACAGCACATCCAAGTGCTGAGGGCCATTCCAGCTGCTGCCTCAAGACAAGGCACAGCCTGGGGAGGACAAACACTAAGATGACCATTAGTGATGATGCCACAGACACTGGCCCAGAACAGCACCCTAAACTCACTGGGCACCAAAAATCAGGATTTTCCTTGTACTCTTCTCCCATGAACCCTCTCCCCTTGGCAACAACAGGGTGCCAGGGCACTGTTTTGGCTGAGCCCTGCAGGCCATTCTCCTGTGCTGAACCATTACCACCATTCCTCTCCCAACAAGGCTGTATTTACACATGTCAGGTGGTAAAATGGCAAATGTTTAAATGTAGTCCCTAAAACTGAATAAAAACTCCTTCAAACTTCTCTTTACATCACCCTGTTTACTGCTAGAAAACTGCCTAATTTTCTGCTACTACATGCTGTATCATTTTTATAAAGCATTCATTTTTTGTGCCAGAACCCATAGACAAAATAGAAACTAAACTGAGTAATAAAATGAGGAAACAAAAAAGACAGGAAGAGTTTGGGTGTTCATACTATTTGCAGCTAATAATAACACTAAAAATTTTAAAAATTGCAAATTGAAAGCACGTAAGGTTTAAATTTTATTTTAAATTATTTTTGTTCAAGAGAGTAAACAGAGTACACACTGCTGGATTTGCTTGTGGCAATTGTTTCAGAATAAAGAATTTCAAGAATCCCTAGGCCTCTGATACATAACCCCTTTTATTTAACTTCATCTAATTGAAGACATCTGCAGTGGTGCCACACAAAATTTAATTCAAGCTTCAAAATGTCAATAAAAAGTGTCTGTAAGAAACAGTATCAGCATAAACCTGGCAGGGCAGTGTGCATCAACATCTACGTAGCCACACAAAATTAAGAATATAATGCCAGTCTGCTGCCTGAGTTGACGAGGTGATAAAAGCCCTTTTCCTATAAAGTCTAATGAGCTCTATTACTCTTCAGCTTTCAGGAATGTAACGGCCAGTGGACTCGACAGAGAAAAGCAACAAACTCTCCACACATGGATTCATTCAAACTGCCACATATCACATTACCAGTGTAATTACTATAACCTGACAATTTCATTACAGTCACGAGGCCCTTAACTCTTGGAGACTAACAAGAAAGACAGTGCAAGAAATCCATGGCAGTTTGCTTACTTGAAATGAAAGAACAGCATCTCTCCTCAACTTTCAACTCAGACTGTAGTCAAATGCAAGTTTGACAAGTTATTTAATAATATGTTCTTTTCATAGAAATAAATCAAAACCCTAACAGACACACAGCACTTTGGTTTCTGTCTTCTACTGCAGTGCTGTGAAATTCACTGGTGACTTATGACCCAGCAAAGGAGTCCTCAGACTCCTTTGAAAACACAACAGTATCTTCCTTACCAGTTGGTGATGACAGCAATTCCATGCCACCCACCCACACCAGAATGGTTGGCTGAGTGCAGAGAGTGGAGAAATAAAAATACATTAATTTCCAAACTTCCATTCCAAACAAACACCTACCTCCAGAGGAGAATCACAGAGGAATCGTGTGAACTGCAGCGAGTGGATCCATCAGGAACAGGAGCCCAACAAGACAGTCCAAATATGCAAAGCAGAAAAACAAACAAAACTATTAGCACTACTTTAAGATACATTAATAGTCAAATGCACTCTTTTAAAATTGTATCTCTGAAAAGCATCATCAGAATTTTAAATTAAATTTCCATAAACAAACTTTCACATTCTGCTTAGAAGTACAAATAGGTATAGTGATTACCTATCCAAAGTACTTTCTTTTTCATAAAATAGAAGATGGTTTTTAGAGATGTGATGTGAGAGAATGATCCCCTTATAATACAGGTCTCTTTAATTTAACTTACACATTACCCTGCTCTGTGACTCCCTGCAACAGAGAGTCTTTTCCCATTGGTACCTGCCCCACCACTAAATCAAGGGGTCCAGGGCTCTCATAATTCTTAACATAATTAATTAACTTTAGATTCAAAATCAAAAGCAAGCCCCTTTTAAGTCTAAAGAAGAGGAAGGGAAAAGAAAATAAAAAAATCAACATCCTGAAAGTGCATTTCAAACCTAGAGTTTTCTTAATACAAAATGATGTGCTGCAGATAATCAACCAAAAAGGCAATATTTTAATGATCTGGGGCTTGTCCAAGATTCTAAGAGTAATAAAATATAACAGTTATTTATTCACTATCATTTACTTATTTGATACACTTCCTTATTGGTGGATTCCACATTAAATATGCTACAAAGTTGTAGGATGTATTTGACCCCGAAACATTCCCTTGTTAAATAACCAGTAGGTGTTACACAGTTTAATTCCCCTTCTTGTATTAGCTCATGATTTAACAAGTCAGCAGTTCACAAACTGCAAAATAATAGTAAACAGGAATTTTTAATTAAAAGTTTGATAAAAAGAATATATATAGACACCCACAAAAACATGACTGTTATTAAGAATTCTATTAAATTCTGAGATTAATCAAAGGGGAATACAAAAAAATGCTGTGATTGCTTGTCAGTCATCCCATTTTTCCCAGGGAAGGGGAGGAGAGGAAGGCAGGAACAATGCAAAGTACCAATAAGTGTGAGCTGCTGGCTTAGGACAGACTTTCACCCTAAGGATGTGAAACTGTCTCTTTTCTGCAGAAAGTGCTACAAAAGCAGATTTTAGAAATGAAAACAAGCCTCTGGTAGATACTGGTATGACTCTGCAAACATTAAACTGGCCCATTGCAGCTCAGAGTGAAGACAACTTTACCCTCTGAGATTGTTTCTAAGTGCATCTGCTGATGCTGAAAGAGTCGGGACTTTGCAGAAGTCACTTCTCAGCCTTTCCCCTCAGACACAGCAGCTGATCTCTGGCTGAATGGCAAACCTTGGGACATGGACTTTATGGAAGAACAATGAATTGCTCTATGGTGCTGATGCAGGCAGGGGACTTTACATTACCTATAATGAACTATTTCAGATCTAGCTCAGGTGGTTAAAACTTGGTTGCAATAATGCCAAGGTCATGGGATCAATCTCCAGTGTGGGTCACTGGCTTAAGAGTTGGACTCGATGATCCTTGTCCCTCCCAACTCAGAATAGTCTGTGATTCTGATTACTGCTCTAAATTACTCAGAGTTTGGAAAAATGAATGACTGTAGTACCCTAATTGAATTCTAGAATTATTTTGATTTGGTGGATAAGGAGAGAAGACAAGAGGGGGGGAAAAACATCACCAATAAGACGTAAAGAAAAATAAAAGGTAATTAAAAAATCTGAATTATTGAGTTATTTTCCTGTAATAAAAGAGCAGAGAGTTATGAATTCCTGCCCTGTGAGTGCACAGTCCCTACAGCCAGTGGTTTTAGAAAGTGCAAGTTTCAGAAAAAATAAACCATGTGTTATTAATTTTCATGTCAGAAGACCCCCAATAGTTCTTAATATGTAACTCCAACTTCATAGTGCAAGTTAAACCCTGTGGTGAGAAAACTGCGCCCACAACACTTTTCAAATAGTTTTATCAAATCTCCAGGCCCTGCTGTCCAATCCCTTGGCTTTGGGGGGGACTTTGCAAGTGCACCTCAGCAGAACTTGTGCTTGCTGGGCAGTGTATCCTGTTACAGCTGCACTGCTTTGAGTTTGTATCACAACCTTAAGGGGAAAAAATACATTGCAAGTCTTCATATAAATTATTATACTACACGTTATTAAACAATTTCCTTAATCAAATCTTAAAAAAAAATCAGAAAACTGTGAATCTTCTCTGATGTCAATTAAGGAACACCAAAAAACCCAAGTTTTTTGTTGTGGGTTTACTAATTTTCTTTCTAAGGAAGAATTTGAATTGTACATAGAGCTGGAGAACTTAATATATATTTTAGATCCATTGATCTCTGTTGGTATCTTCCCTTACTCTCCCCTCCCACCTCCAAATCCACAGCACTTAGAACCCAGGAATATACCTGTCTATACATTTATACAAAAAGAAGAAAACATAAGATTCAGTTCCTAAATTAACAAACTTATCTACCATTGCAAGATTATTAAGAACACAGTTTAGAATTATTCAATAAACCACAAAAGAAATACAGCCAAAAGCTGATGTTGCATGTAAAATAACTCACTCAGTGTGTCACACAAGCACAATTAAAATTCCTTTCACAAAGTCATGTTTTTCTAATTTCAATTTCCAACTGATTTACATAAACTTGAGCCTTTTAAAAGCTATACATGAAATCCACAACGATTTTACTTTGCTGCAAACTAATTACAGCTGCCAGAAAGAATCATCACAACAACAGGGAATAAGTCTAAACAGAATTAATAAAACTAAGAAATGAACACATCACTGAGAATTAAATCAAAGGGAGAAAAAAGGCAGAAAAATAAATGGAGGGTTGAGTTCAACCCAAAGCTACTTGCTGGAGCAAAAGCTCATGCACAGCTTTAAAAAGTGGCAATAAAAGCAGTGTTAACACCTGCTTCCTTTTACAAATGGGGGAAGATATTCAGGTGCTAAACTGCAATGGGTTTCACCTGGTTGCTCAGGGACTTTCTGGAAGTGAAGGTTCCTGATGTCACACAAGGACATCGTGGCCTTAAACAAAACAGCAGCTTTCAGGTGTCATCAGGAACCGGCAAATTATCCGAGCCCTTCACTGCGAAGATATCACAGAAAATCATTAATTTATCATTTTCCCTTTGACAATATCAGAGGTTGCTCATATTTACAATTCACTGTCAAGGAAAACTGAGCACTTGCCCTTTTCCTTGGGGTACAGAAGGGTGAGTGGATCTGGAATTTTGGGGATTTTTAAAAAACTCCAATCTCTGAATGGGATTAAAATAAACCAAGGATTTTGATGGTGGGGTTTTTTTGCTTTATGTTTCATAAATAAAGGGAGCTGGGGTTGTTTAGCCTGGAGAAGAGGAGGCTCAGAGGTGACCTCAGCACTGTCTAGAACTACCTGAAGGGAAGTTCTGGCCAGGTGGGGGTTGGTCTCTTCTCCCAGGCACTCAGCAATAGGACAAGGGGGCACAATGGGCTCAAGCTCTGCCAGGGGAAATTGAAGTTGGAGATCAGAAAAAAATTCTTTGCAGAGAGAGTGCTCAGGCATTGGAATGGGCTGCCCAGAGAGGGGGTGGATTCCCCATCCCTGGAGGTTTTAAACTGAGATTGGATGTGGCACCAACCCTTGGTCCAACTCCAGTCCCTTTACCAGATCATGGCACTCAGTGCCATGGCCAAGCTCAGTTTAAAAACCTCCAGGGATGGGGAATCCACCACTCATTCTAAGTCCTTAAGTCAGAATTCCCAGACACCTAAAATGCAGGTTCTTTGCAGAGGGATCTTCTAAAAGCTGCCAGCAACCAAAATGATAACAGAACTTGTCCAAGAGCACGATAAAAATGTGTGGCTGTTGAGGCAAGCTACAGGTTAAAAATAACCACAAAGGCTATTGATTTTTTTAAGCATTGTCTCACTAAAAAATAAAAGAAAGAGGAAACTAGGTCAGAGAGACCCGAAAGTTTGCAACTGGCTGCTGACACCAGTTTGGAACTGACTGGAACGTGCTCCTTGGTATTTCCCAGGCTACTCCCTCAGTTTTCTGTATTAGTTCAAGTGGATTCCTGGGAGGCAATTAAAAAAAAAACCCTAGGAAAGAAAAAACCCACTGTACGTATTTCAGTAATTTTTTGCACCTTTTCAAACAGTGTATCTTTTGTGTGCAGTGAAATTCTTGTCTTCCAAGACAAATATTTAGTTAAGCACAAAGCAAAGCGAGTGTCCAGCTACTTTCACAGAGGGAACAGAGAGACACTATTTTGCTACAAGTTTGTCATTATAAAACACTCATGAGAAGTTAAATAAAACGCCTGCTTCAGGTCTAAACAGCAATAAACTGTTCGCTCTTGCTCTTTCTGGAAACTACTGTACAGCTTTTATGATCTTTTATGGAAATGTTTTCTGACTGGTGTAGCTGCCACAACTCCACTTCAGTCTCTGGTAGACAAAAACTGCTGTAAAAACACTTGAAGATTAAAAATCACATTAATGGATGAGTATATTGTTTTAAACCACACAGATCAATCATTAAAGTTCACCAGAGAAAGAGGCAGGAATGAAAAAATGCTTAATTTTAAATTTTTACATGGCAATATGTAAAACTCAGTTTGGAATGATAGGCACTATTTTTTTGTTTAGCACAGTAACTGAATACAGTTAAAGAACTAAACTAGCCAGGAGCTGATAGATAGATAGATAGATAGATAGATAGATAGATAGATAGATAGATAGATAGATAGATAGATAGATTATATATACAGATAGATAGATTAGATAGATAGACAGACAGACAGATATACACATGTGTATGTGTGTGTTTGGGTATAAAATACACCAACAGCTTCTATAACTCACTTCAAAGAAGCATTTTTACAAAGACAGCCTTGGGTCAGACATGTGAGGCTCTGGTGAGATGATCCTTCTTTAAGGACTGCTAGAGATACCCCTTATTCGATCCAAATTAGCCATTACTTCACTGGGATCAAAATATTTCCTTCTTGGGATGAAAAGGCCAAGAAGGAATGTTTTGACTGCATACATTTCACCTAAAACATTTGCCTGGAGACATCCACAGCTCCACATCTGTATCCATCATTTAAATACTAAGAAATAAATTCTGACACTTTATATAAAACACAGAAGAGATGCAGGTGGCAAAATGTTCTGAGATATTTGGACATCAACTTCCACATACTTTACAGATCATCCTGAAGTTGGGCTGGGTCACCTTCCAGGTGATTTGCATTCTCCAAGGCCCTCCCTGCATTTCTTACCCAGAAACAGATATTTTTGCTGCTGAGCAAGAGGTAAAACATTTGTAGATAAGGATTGCTCTTAGCAAAGCAGAAGACAAACCATTCCTAAGATCCATAAATCCAATGGTCTCACCCAAAGAGCCAGTCTGTGCCCCTTGGGATTTTATGAGGCACTTAACAAATTCATTCTTCCCATTATCAGATCATCCTTCTATATATTAATCTACACATTTTCTCTCAGAAATACAACCAAATGCTATTAAAAGTTACTCAATTAAAAAACATAAAATACAGGTTCCAAACCTGTATTTATCCATTTCTCTGTGCATGAATTATTCTGACAAAGTTGTATTAGGATTTATAGTCTTTTTAATGAAAAATGAAGAAAAGAAAGGTAGGCAAATCTCCACCCATATAATTTTTTGAGTAATTATGGTACTCTCGATCTGCTGATCAGCTCTATGATTTGTGCTCCAACTCTCTCTCACTGATAATACAGGGACACAATAAAAGGATACTTGGCCTACTCCCTCCTCTCTGTTCATTAGAGAAGTCTCCATTTCTCAGTTTTTCTAACATTTCATTATTTCACTTTTTTACATTATAGCTTGATTCATTTCACAAAATAAATACAACCACCACCAAAGGAGAAACACCAAACAGATGACTTGTATACAAGTTATATAAATCCTTGCAATTGATTACATTTGTGAATTTTATACATGTTGTAGACACAAATCTTGGCCTATAATGATTGTATCTTTCACTACTTAAACAAAACAGCCCAACAAACAAGAAAACAACAACACCAAAGGTAGTGAACAGCAGCTCTGCTGTGCTGGGAACAGGACATGATATGACTGTCATTTTGGACCCAAGATAAAGGTCCACAGACAGAACTTCATAAAGGCCCAGAAGAAACACAAAGAATGGGACAAACATTAAAAGAGATTCTTTTCATGAGCATTTTCACAGCTCCCAAAAATAAGCAGTTCAGGAACTTGACTAACTCAAAAGTAGCCCTGGATAAACTCCTCCAATAGGCAGGGATACACCTATTTTCTACAGTTTACCTCATTTATTAGCTATTTATATCTTACCACTTCACAATCTGCTGAGGTTTCCCCTAATTCTTCTCATTTTCCCCAACTATTTTAAGATAAGAACACATATATTGCTAACCCAGCAGAGGACCATGCATTTACACTGCAGCTTAATAAAGCTTTGTGTTCCCACAGAAGAAAACGGAAAAATCAATTCTTCCACAGCACTATTCAAGAGCAAGTATTATGAAGAAAGCTTTAATTAGAAAATTGTTTGTTGTGTTTTTCCACAGGACACCAATTCAGTTCAATACAAACATGCTGACATAAATATTCTGAAGTGCCACCAACCCTGTGTAACATCAGTAGTTGACTCTGAATCACAGAGACACCAAGCTGGATTTGAAGCTGAATTCCTGCAGAAAGTGGCCAAAGGTTTTTGAGAGGGGAGAGAAGATTTCCAGGGTAACTTCAATTTATACCAGACAAACTAAGAAAAAATGGGATAATGAACAGTTTAAAAAACTATGCAGAAAATAGTTGTAGCTTTTATGTTAAGTTAAAAACAGATTTGAAATCTTTTCTCTTGCAAACTAAATTGATTTTAATTCCAGGAGCAAGGAAATACTTCAACCTGTTCTTATAAAATGATATTATTGGGCAGATAATAACTATATTTCTACCTTACCAAACCCTCTACTTGCCAGGGAAAGAGGAACAGAGGATTGTGATGGTGCTTCCATAGAAAAGGCAAATTTCATCACGACAGTGGTAACACCATTTCTGTGAGTTTCTTCCACTCTGACATTTCTACCTTGCTTTTTATTAGATCAAAGAGAAGTCACTGTCTCACTCAGGAATCAGAACAGCAGGACCAAAATAGAATCACAGAATCATAGAATCGATTGGGTTGGAAAAGACCTCCGAGATCATCAAGTCCAACCCTTGGTCGAACTCCAGTCCCTTTACCAGATCATGGCACTGATCATCTGCTCTCCCTTCTCACATAAAATCTTGATGAAAAGCTGTATGTATTTTACCATAGCTGCAAAAAGGCTTTCTTTCACACTCATTCAGCAATAATCAGATTCATTGTTCTCACTTTTTGTTAATATTGTGAACATTTTTATAACTTTACACATTAGTGTTATTCTCAAATAATCACCAAAATTCTAAATCAATTCCTAAAATTGCCTTGTAATGTAATAAGGTTAATATTAAACCAGCCTAGCAGTTAATACAGGCAGGCATTGTATGTTAATGCAAACCATCTAAGAATATATTCCCAAAAGAACCTGCTAATATGTCCCCTAACAATTTTTGTTGGATTATAAATATAAATATTGGCAGGTTTCTGAATATGAAATGTTCAGCCAAATGTAAATATTCTTCCTAAACCAGAAAATTCCAAAACACAAAAGTGTGCAGGACTCTCCCTGAAAAAAGAAGTTCATCAACCTCACAGAGTAGTTTGCACAGATTAAAAGCTAAATTTAATTTTTAAGATACGAAAAAAATCCTGGATCTTGGCCAGTTTAAAGCCAAAAGTAGACTTATTATTCTGATAAAAAGCCCTGTTCATATGACAGAATTTCATTCCACCTTTACTTAAAAAAATCTTTGGCTTCATAAGGTTTGTATGATGTATTAAAAAAGTCTGGAAAAGAAGCTTGAGGTCTTTCAAACAGTATCTTTCACTTCTCCTCTCAATAATTTGAATCAGTTTTACCCTACTTGGTACCTTCTGTTCTTATAAGTGACTCAGATAATTCTCTTCCCACACAGATTTGGTACTAAAAAAAAAGAAAAAAAGCTTCTAAACTACACAAAAATATATTTTTGTCTGAAATGTTCTTCATTTTACTTCCTGCAGAGATCAAACACAGAGTGCTTTGGATTGAAGAGACAGAGTGTTAGTTCTGAACAGCTGAGAACAGAGAGACCTTCCTGGCCCGGCAGTCACTGGACACACAACAGCCCTGACCAAGCACCTAAACTCAAACCCACCAGCACCACACCAAGTTTCACACTCAGGAGATGCTTCAGAGAAGCTTTTATGTCTCCCCTGGAATGTTTTACTAAGCCTGCACAAGCATGAGGCCAGAGAGGGAGGATAAAGGTGAAGCAGGGAAACACCTATGGCAAGTAACAAAAAAAAAGAGGATAAAATCCCTTGCACTGTTAGCAGTGAACAAAAATCCATCTCCTTCCTATTCAATGCAATTCCCATGACAGACTTTACACCTCAAGGTGGTGGAAAACTGACTGTCCTTAGTGCACCTTTAAAGGCTGAAATACTTTCATTGTAGCAGAAAAATCAAGTCCCTAATCAGACCAGGTAATGCCTGGTAAAAATCCAGTAAACAGCTCAACCTACCTTGGCATGTTTCCCATTTTTACATTATTATAATTAAAGGCACTTCTGTCAGTAATTATAAAAAGGGCAGAGACTTCTACTTATTGTTATGAGACCTATCATTTTACAAAACAAAGTGAAATGGATTTTATGGCTTTCCAGAGTAGCACTAGAGACATCCCACCAAAAAAAAGCTCCCCTTACACTGTTTTGAACTAAAGCCAAAAATTATGATGTGGTTTTACTATTCCACCTGGAAAACAGCCACAGCCTGCGAGGTGTCACTCTCAAGAACAGAAAAGGCTGCCTAGAGAGTTGACCAATATTAAAGCTGCACATCTGCAGCAGATAAAATGACAGCTCTGAGGTGGCAATTTCATTAATTCTGCTAATGAAGAGGTTGTGCCACCTTCCAGAGAAATGGAGAACTGCTGCTTGTTTAGAACCCCCCTGAGTACTTTGAATTATTTTTTAATTTATTAGATTAGGATTAGCCTCCTGTAAACACCACTTTAAGAGCAGGGTTTATCCATATGCAATGTACTCTCACTGAACCTCAGAGAAGCAGCTGGTGGAGGTATTTTTGCACCGTTCCTACTGCAAATGTCAGTTCCAGCTGAGCAGTGTGCTTAGCAATGGAATGGGAATAAAAGGGAGATTTTTAAAACCTTCATGTGTTAAATCAAGCAAGACCATAAAAAATTAAGGAGAAATGCAGAAAAGGTACCAAACAACTTTAAGGCAGAAGATCAAAAAACCACTTCTATACCATCATCCTATTTCCAGTGTAAATCTTAGTCCCCAGTCTCTTTATAAATCAGGTTTAATCCCTCCCTCTTCAGCTCAGTGACCTCTGGGCTGAAGTCTGCAACAGAACCTCAATGAAAAACTCAATGCTCTCCCCAACCGAATGGAAATTGCAATATTTAAATATTTAGAACCACTCTCAGAGACACCATTTCCCACCATTTAACTGTGCATTTTAGAAAGAGGTTTTCAGACAGGTGCATGCAGTGAACTGTACCTCGTTTTCCCCACAGTCAGAAGGTGTGTCCTTGTGTACAGACATCTGATACTTGGCAAATAAAGAAGCAGACTGGTTGAAGGATGATTTGAACTGGGGGTCCTCAAAGGAGACAGGTACTAACCTCACCTTCAGAGCAAGGGAAATACAAGCATTCTATTTTGAGTGCATATCACCAGATAATCTGCTTCTGAAGGTAAGGCTAGTGAAAGATCTCCTCCTATCCACTTCAAAGCCTCTGAAGTCAGTTTGCTATTTTAAACACAGTAATAAGGAAACCTCCTACAGGAGAAAGTCTGACAACTAACACTGAGCTTAAACTGACTGCTGTTCTTTAACTGAAGAATAAAAGCTGTATAATGCTAGAACACTCCAAAGCAGGAGTTTATTCCACCTATTTTTTTAGCAAGCATCTAACAAATCAACTACAAATTTTAGTTTCCTTGTACAGTCTCAAGGACTTCTTAAATGTATTATTTGTAATGGCATTTTACTCATTTCTCTGGCTCAGCAATTACATACTCTTGCTACATATACTATTTTTCTAAGCTCATGATACTTTTTTTCTTTATAGTATCAGAGAAGTAACATGTCTGACAGTTCACCCTTACACTCCAACTGGTCACTACAAGAAGGAGTAACAATGTGTGATTTAGATGGAGTGCACAGGTTACTTTTTGAAAGGCTTAAATTGAAAGTGAAGAGAATAATTCAACTCCTGTGAACCTGAAACCAACAATTTGTGTGCGTGATAAACTTTTGCTCACATGTTGGCCCTGGTCAGGTTAGTTCCTCCTCATGGAGCATTCAAAGCAAAGCCAACAAAACCGGTTATCAGGCTGAGTGCCCAGCTGGATTCAGTTCTCATGAGATTTGTATTTATAAGGCCCCAAACATCTCTCTCCAACAGCCTCATCCTCTCCATCTCTTTCTCAACAGCATCCCTATGAAACATCCATAACTTTTTGGCCAAATATTCGTGGCACTCACAAAGAGGTATCAAAAGAGTTTGCACTTTCAGGATGTTGATTTTATTGATACAGCATTTTAAATGCTCCTGAATACACAATGGATGCAAAATCCACATTTGTTTCTCTGAGAACCAGGACACACAAATGGAGGGGAAGCTTTGCAGACAATTAATTTGGCCTTCTGACCTGAGTTATGGTTGGTTTATCAGGTGGGTCCTTGTGAATAACCATCTGGTAACGTTTATAGACCTGGTAAGACTCCTGAAATGTGGCTTTGAACTGTGAACTTGGTGGAGATGATCTCACCACCCTCACCTTCAGAAGAAGTTAAACACATTTATTATTACAATACATGCAGTAACTGTACACTTATACACAATACAACATCCCAACAGAGACATTTTAACCTCCTGCACAAGGGCCATCACAATTTAGTTAATATTAGCCTATAATAGCCCTCTAATTCTTCAGCTCAATTTAGGCTACTGAAGGCTTTTGTATGTCCACTGAATAACACATATGGGTTTTCAAATTGCAAATTAAGATAACTAAAATGCCTCTAGAAGAAATACACAAACAGTTTTCAGGAAATTATATACAAACAGTTTTCAGGAAATAATACCAACTCATGGTATTGCAGATCAGCATTTTAAAGAGATGTCCTCTATTAATTAGAATATCCTCTTGTAGTTTTATGTTATACTGAAAAATACTTGTAGGACTTGGAAGACTCAGCTCTGTGCTCTTCATCTAAAGATTATGTTTTTATGGCAATAATCCCAAGGGGATTTCTTGATATGTTTGAAATTGAAAGAGGAAAAGGAAGCAGTGTTTCCATACTCAATTATGAGTTAACTGCAATAAGCTGTTTTCAGTCTTCCCATCATCCCAAGTAATTTAAAAAAATTATCTATGAATTAACAATTCTTTTTAGTAAACACAATTTCTGCCTAAGCAAAATCATATGAGCAGCAGTGCATGTCTTTTCAAATAAATTTAAGGTCAGATTAATTTCAAAAACAACATAATTTTCAGAATTATTCTATTTTCACAAGTAGCATTGGTTACGATCTATTAAAAAACACAACAAAACAAAACACTACACTTGACAGCCACAATAAAGAGCAAAGACAATCTGGGAAAACACTGCTGGATTTTCCCTGCATCTTCTGACTGAAGGTGTTCAGACAAAGCCATAATGCTTCTGTTGTACAACTAATGAGAAAATGTGAAGCAGTTAGAGAGATGGATCAATTCCATGGCTTCTAGTCAATAAATATTTTCATTTCCAGTGCCATCACTGAAAATGATCAGGAAAACACTTAATATTCAGTTTTCCAGCTTACAGAAAAAAAAAAAAGGTTTTATGATTAACAAATGCTACAAGGTCCAAAAGTCTTCCAGATTACTGTCTCTAATAGATGTACTGGCAACCAGTATAATAAGCAAACTTTTCTACCCTCACTTTCACAGCTTTCAAAGACATCAACATGCACCAAAGGCGTGCACAGAGCAGCTCTCTTGTTATCTGTTTCATTTTATGAAGTTACTGCTTTCTTGTCAGGTTTCATTAGCATAGATAGTTTAAGTATTTATATACTGCAGAACTAAATATTGAATTTCTCTCATCATTCAACACTTGGTTAATTCAAAGTTTTTCATTTTCAGGTCACGCTGTATGAAATCAATTTGCAAGTTCTTTTGGTAACTCCCCTGGTTTCTACTACAAATGAACTGTGGTGCAAGAGTCCCCTCCTGTGGTTACACAGAGCTCAGCTGCACTCTGTGTGTCTATATTTATTTATATATTTATTCTATATGTATACATAGAATTACAAATATCTATACACGATTACACATATATATCATGCAGCACCACATCTATTTCAGGATTTAATCTATGACTGCTCCATAAACTCACAGACACAGACCTAAGCATTTCAAAAACTCCTTAACTAGACTTTTCCTTCATTTGCCTCCCACAACAGTGAAGAAGAAATTACCTCTAATTTGTGCTGTGCATCATCAGGCAATGACACAAAAACGAAGTCTTCAATGGTTTTAGGTTGGTTTGTTTTAGATTTAGAGTTTTGCAAGAGGAAAGTCTGTTCTCCTCCTTGAAGCTGAGAGCCTTCCATGGTGCCCATCTGGTGCTGAAGGAGTTTCTGGAGCTTTCTCTCCTTCCGAATGTCCTTTGCCTTTCGACACAGTGGTTTGCTCAGATCAGCCCCTTTCCCTACAAGGGCACAGGCAAAGACTTAAACACCGGCATGGAACAACAAACAAGCAGTTCTTTCTTATGCAATCACTGAAAAGAAATGGCTAAAATCAACTCCACCCTGTGATCTGAACTCAGCCTGGTCTTTCACATTTACAACCACCAACACCTGAGGCCAAGCTAATGCAATGATTGTTCTACAGCTATTTAAAGTTATTTAAAGCTAGACATATATATTTATTTAAGGCTATATTAAAGCAGCACTTTAATCTGGAATCACCTTGACCATGATTTCACCTCAAAGTTATGGATATACTTAAAAACTTTTAATTGCAGCGACAGAAACACAACCACAAAACCTCACAAACAAATTGACAGAGAATTCTCTACTGCATTCAAAGCCCTCAGGGCTTCAGGACAAACTCCTGTAGAAAACACACACCTCAGGAAAGATTCTTTTCTGTCACCTGGCATCTGTGGGCACTAAGCAGAAATGCTGCCAAAGCCAAAGCTATTAATGCTACATAATGGCAGAGTAAAAGGCCACAGAAGTTTCCATCTGTGCTTAAAATCATATTCAGATTGTCTGTTTTAAATAATCAACTCACATTTATCAGTCTCTCTTTAGCAGATCAACCATTTGTAACATTCTACCTGTGAAATGGTATTTACTAAAAAGAAAAGCCAAATCAATGCACTGTTTTCCATCTTGATCTATTTTCTGGTACTACAAGAACTTCACTTTTAAAGGACAAATAAAAATTCAAGTGGTCCAAATTCTCAGTGAAGGGGTCAGATTAAATTTGTAATTAGGACACTGATGGAAGATAAAAAGTCAAGATATAAGAATGCCAGTACTAGAGAAAAATAATACATCATTTTCTTCAAGTGGAAAAAAAAGAAAAAAAAAAGGGCTGGTTCCCATGTTACCCTCTAAAGGCACTGAAAGGATGGTAGATGAGCTGGAAGCCAAAAAAGAGCCATATTAAAAACTTCAGAAAGAGAGGAAGAGTGCAGAAAACTACTTTCATATGGGAAATAGTCATACATCTTGCACAGAACCAAAACAGTAACAAACATTATGACAGATGCTGAAGAAGCCTTTTACACCATTACATTTCTCCCAAATCCATGCATTTCCAAAGCACACACTGGCAATTTCTGGGAGACATTTTAAATGGGAAAGTGCTCTGAATGGTGAGGTGCTTTCATCTGAAGTACCAGGAAGAAGACACATTCCCAAGTCCATTTTAAGAAGTAAAAAATAATGCAAACTCAAACAACTGGCTTATCCCACTTTACTCTGCTGAAGGCCTGGATGCTACATGGAAATTGCTTTTTCCAGAACTCTTACGAAAATACAGATTTTTTTCCTTCCTTCTCCTCCTCATCAGTACTTTTTCTAGCTCAAACTGACATCTTTTGTGTTCTCTACCCCCTTCAGACCTTCCAGTGGACAACAGGAACAGTGGGATCCTTCTGCAAACTGGAGAGCACTGGGATTTTGAAAGCTCACTTGTGTTCAGAGTCACTTCACCTGCAAAGACTTGAAGCTCCCAGAGCCACTGCCTGAAGCACCTTTCTTTACAACAGATATATCATGAAAACTGACTCAATACTTTATACTGGGATAACTTCTGAGTATCAATAATGCTGAAACTCCACCTCTTAATGTGCAATCATACAGAACTGACAGAGTTTGTAAGTGTAGTCCTAGGGCCAAGTTACTGGGAAGCTCCTTGTGGCTCACCCAGAAGAGTTCCAGCCTGGTTTCTCCACGACAGCTGAAACGTTGACAGCTCCTCAGGAGCTTGGAAAAGGAGGTACTGTCCCTTTGGCACTCCTCAGACATCCTGCAATGGCACTTGTGGATTTTATGCTTGAGGTTTCCTACATCTCAGCTAAGGGTTTGGACCATTTGCTTCCTCCACACAGTTAAAAGTATTCACCAGAAAAGGACAAACATGAGGGAATTAGGGATACCGTGTGACTTGTCCTCAGGCAAACAAGGCAGAGGAAGAGTTTATTTAAAACAGCCATGATACATTTGAAGAATGAGCACTTCATCTGTATTGGGATCTGCTTCATGTCTTGGATCTTCTGCAAGCTGTGAGTTAGCACAAAAAACTTCTTAAACCAATAAATGTGCATACACAGACATAAGCAAACCTTCTTCTCTATCTGAAACTGTGCAGAAACAGACCATTATTCCTAAAGGACAATGACCTGTTTTGTTTATAAAGGAGTAAAAATGCAATTAAACAATCTTATTATGGGCTAAGTCTGCATTTTCCAAGATGAAAACTAAACATCTTTCTATCTGGAATATTTTAAACTGAATTTGACCTGTAACACCATCTACCCTAAAAAAAAAAAAGATTAATTCAATAAACTTTCTGCATTTATTATTCACTTTTATATTTCCCTTATAACTCTCTTTTTCTGAAACACATTACAATGTTACAAGATTTCTTATCTGCATTTTCAGTGTTTAAAGTTTGACCCAAAGTTATTCTTAACCTCACTCAAGACCTTATCTCACCTTTCTCAAGCACTGGCAGGCAGGTTTACACTCACACTCTTTACCAAAGTCTGCCACCTGCTGTCAACGGCCACTTGGTTTGCTTCCAAAATGAAGTTTACACAGGCCAAAGTTTGTCATTCATTATTTAAAAAGTAAGAGGATTTTGAAAATTTACACAATAAATAAAAATTACATAAACCACAAACGGACTATAAAGGTTTTTATAAAATCAAAATATAAAATACAGTCTTAAAAATTCTGTGATAGCTTTCCAGGAACATGTAACAGTTCTGTGTAACACGACTGCCTTTCTGATCAAGCGTTTCTGAAAACTTTCCTTTTCATTTAGATGCATAAATTGCTTATTCATCTGGTGAAAACTGGATAAAATTGGAGTAAGTGTTTGTTAAGTTAAAAATAACCTCACAGTTAATCCAGCCTGGCCTTGGACACTCCCAGGGATGGGGCAGCCACAGCTTCTCTGGGCACCTGTGCCAGGGCCTGCCCACCCTCACCATAAAAAATTTCTTCCTTGTATCTAATCTGAATTTCCTCTCTTCAGAGTTTCAGGTCCTAGAGAGTCAGTCTTATTTAAGGTGAGGACAAGAAGATAAATATAACTTTTTATTCTAACAAATAAATAAGGTAAATTACAATAAAAAAGCTTGACTGAGGAATAACTTTGATACTGAAAAGAGTGATCATACTATTAAAATCAATATTACATTAAAATTATTAGTATTATTATATTAAAATTCCATGTACTTTCCCATAAAACTCTAGATAGGAATAAGAATTTGCTCCCTTCAGTTTTTGGCACAAGAGAGCTGTAGCACTGCATAAATGCCTCAGAAGTAAATGTGAGATTGTTTTACTTCTTGTACATACTTATTGCACTCCCTTACAAGAAATTAACATGAAATTAACATGAAATTAAGTTCACAGCAAGACAAAAAGGAGAAATTCCTACATAATTTCCAATCTTCTAGTGACACTTCTTTTTTAATCTAAACTTACTCAAAATCTGAAACTAAGAAAGCTTGCAATCAGCTGAGAAATCTCACCCAGAAATTGTCATTCTTTAGAGAGGACCAAAAGAATCTGCGCTTTTTTTAAAGTCACTTTTATGATTTTCTTTAAGTCTACAAGATAACAACACAACAGATTTATTTCCAGTGCTACTTAGATCTGTGGCAAAGAAAGACTCTATGAGAAAGTGTGAAAAGTGCAGTCTTAAGTTATTCACAGGGCATAAACAGCAGAGTTTATATTACAAAATAACCTACAGAAATTAAGAAATATAAAAACAATATCTGGGCTGTTTTTCATGGGTCTTTAAACTGGTTTCTCGACACTGCACAAGAAACAAGGCTAAGCCCTGACTAACTCAGTAACCAGAATTCCTGCAGCATCAGCCAGAACTGTATCCAGCCTGGACAAACAGGGAGTTGGACAAGATGATCTTTATGAGTAACTTTCAATTTCAGATAATCTATGAATCCATTAACCATATCCCAGAATACACAACATCCCACAGAAGGAAGGAAAAGCTGGGATGTACATCTTCTGCACACAAAAGCATCCTGAGCTGGGAACTGATCCCAGTGTCTGATGGGATTCTATCATTCTTGACCTGATTGCAATCTAAAGAGCTTACAGAGAACTACTGGCTGTAGTTATGTACTCACCATAGCTTAACTAAAAATAAAAATAAAAAAATATATAATGAAAATAAAATGAAAAAAATTTGTAATGAAAATCAATGTAACTTTCAGGAAACACTAAGAAAACAAGTAAAACTCATCACCTCTCAATTTATATGTGGTAATTGAACAAACTGGGAGTAAAATGAAACAATTACTGATTCACTAGGCAAGGTAAGGAGGACTTGAACAACATGTGAAATCATGACAGAATATTCCAATGGCTACAGAAATGGGGCTACCTGGCTTAGGAGGTGCATGAGCAGCTTTAGCTGCCTGTGAGGGTTCTGCAGGGACCGTTGTGTCCTTGTCTGCACAGAGCTGGAGAGAATCCGATCCCACCTTCTGCACAGTCACCTCTTCTTTTGTTTCCCCTGAGTCCTTATCTTCGTTCTCCACCCTCTCAGTGTGATCCACAGCCAAGGGAGTCAGCTCAGACTGACTGACTTGAGACTCACTTTTGCATGGAAAATCACACGCAGCCGCATCCTCTATGTGGGAATCCATTGGCTCTTCTGGAGATAATTAAAACACACAGGAGTGAATTTCTCTCTGTAACCACAACTTACACTTGGCCTAATTACAATTAATACTATATTAAATCACTTCCAAAATTACAAGTCTTTTCCAACAGATAGAATCATACAACTGATTGGGTTGGAAAAGACCTCCGAGATCATCAAGTCCAACCCTTGGTCCAACTCCAGTCCCTTTACCAGATCATGGCACTCAGTGCCATTGCTAATTTCAGCTGAAAAACCTCCAGGGATGGGGAATCCACCCCCTCTCTGGGCAGCCCATTCCAATGCCTGAGCACTCTCTCTGCAAAGAAGTTTTTTCTGATCTCCAACTTCAATTTCCCCTGGCAGAGCTTGAGCCCATCGTGCCCCCTTGTCCTATTGCTGAGTGCCTGGGAGAAGAGACCAACCCCCACCTGGCCAGAACTTCCCTTCAGGGAGTTCCAGACAGTGCTGAGGTCACCTCTGAGCCTCCTCTTAAAAAAAAAAAAGTGTTTGCAACAGTCTGAAAAGTAAGTTTCCTTTATCATCCCGAATTATGAACACCACCTCATTTTTAGGAACAGTTTTATTTTCTCCACTAAAATGGGACAGTCAATTAACCTTGGGCCATAACTGCAACCAAACAATGAGGAAGATCCAAAAAAACCTAACGGCCCACACACACACAAAAAAGGCAAATTATAATGGTTTAGAAACACAACAGAGCATAGTTGGGTTTGGTGCTGGATAAATGGAGTCTGACTGTTCAATCACCTGGGAAAAACCTCTCTGTTTACTCTTCCTTTTCTCTGCCACCAACTGTTCTGCTTAGTCCTCTTCAGGTTACCAGTTTTATAGCAGAAGTTAAAACTGGGTCTAATTCTCTACAACACCCAGATAGAAAATAGGAATGTGCCCAGGAAAATAAGCTGGTCTATGGAAAAAGTAAGGAAACATCTTCAACAGCACAAGTGACCTGCATGATTTGGCCTCTGGGCTACTGAAGTGGTCTTGATGCAAAACACTGCAAAGACAAGGCCCACCCAGGAGTCCATACACAAAATTCAAAGCCTATTTGCCATCTGACCACTCAAGCAGGTATTTAACCCTCCTCCCAAACATCACTTCTGGTTTCCAAACACGAAGAGTTTCTTACCTTCACTCGCTACTTTTGAAACATCTCCTTTGGAAATAAATTTCAACATTTTCTTCAGAACCTTCTTGTGAGATTTGGAGGCCTGAAAATGCAAAGCCTGGCACCTAAAAAGATGATGACTTTTTGTGAAAGACTGTTTCAGGAAAAAAACCACATATCTTAAGGAATGACTTAAAAAATTACACTTATATGTAATTTCTACTTATTTCTTAAGTTTGCCTACATTAAGTGGACAAATATTTTATCAACACTTTTGAGGTAATGAAATTTATGTTGTTTAGTACAGCATTTCAGTCCTTATGGCATGCATTGAGAGTTTACCACTATAATCACCAAGATAAGAGTGCAAGCCTCTCTTATTTATGCTACTAAAGGAGCATTTGTAGGTTACAGACAAGGTTCCTTACAGGAAAACATCCTAAAGTCTGATGACTCTATGTACAACTCCAGAGCATATATTTACTATCCAAAGTCTCACTAAAAGTAGACAAAAGTAGATGTATTTCCAGCAGTAAACACAAAGGGTGGAATGTATTTGAAGTGGTCAAATCTCTTACAGAAATATATTCTGAGCTTCTTACCTTATGGTGTATTGAGGACAACATGTTTGATTCATGATAGGTTTGTAGACATATTTTCCACTTCTGAAAAGAGCAATAAATATGTACTGATTTTTTTTGTTGCTGTTTATACAACAAAACAAATGCAAGAACCTTTTTTATTAAAATCAAAATATTACATGACAAAAGTCCATAAGCAAGTTCTTCAGCTCTTTTCTGCTATCCAGTGTTATCCTTCCAGAAACCATTCATTAAATCTTTTACTGTCTGACAGAGTCACATCACAAAAAGTCACTGGACACATAATTCTACTTCAATTACTAATGGAAACTACCTGTTTTCACAGACCTAAATTTTAAATCTGAATTCTAAGTTATACTGAAACTGACAACATGGCTTTGTATTTTCTTTTTCAACTTACCTTCGCCATCCTCTGTCTATGAGATCCTGGTAATCTTGAACAGTCATTGAATGTGCCCACATACCTGAAATAAATAACACAGCAACACTGAACTGAACATAGAGGGGCTTTAAAATAAAACAAGTTCTATAAGGAGATGGGATGGGAGAGCTGGGGGTGTTCAGCTTGGAAATGAAAAGGCTCTGGGGAGATTTCAGAGCCCCTTCCAGTGCCTAAAGGGGCTCCAACAGAGCTGGAGAAGGATTTGGGACAAGGGCATGGAGGGGCAGGACACAGGGAATGGCTTCGCACTGCCAGAGGGCAGGATTAGATATAATACTGGGAAGGAATTCCTGGCTGGGAGGGTGGGCAGGCCCTGGCACAGGTGCCCAGAGAAGCTGTGGCTGCACTATCCCTGGAAGTGTCTAAGGCCAGGTTGGACAGGGCTTGGAGCAACCTGGGATAGTGGAAGGTGTCCCAGCCCATGGCTGGGGTGGGACTGAAATTATCTTTAGCGTCCGTTCCAACCCAAGCCTTTCTGTGATTACTGCAGATCTGAGTGGCCAGCGGCACTCATGCACAGATGTCTTTCAAGGATTTGGCACATTCGTTAACGTCCTAATTACTGATTTCAACACCCCCATTAAGTGCAAACCCCCCAAACCCACCACAAACCCTGGGATGCAATCAACTCCATTTCCCCGCCTGTGCACGCGTAAAGTTCACCTCTCCACCTCCCACCTTTCCCGGGAATAACCCAGGAGAGCACCACAGAAATTGCTGCTCAGTTGTGTAACAACCACTGGGCCGCAGGGGCTGTTCCAGCCGGGCAGGGGCAGCCCCCGACCCGCCGCCGCCCCCAGTCCCCGCCGCCCTCCCTCTGCCCCGCACCGTGCGACAGGTTGCCGGTGTCGCTCCTGCAGTATCCGCAGCGGTAGCCATCCTCTCCGCCGAAGAACTCCACGATGCTCGGGGAGGCGCCTCCCGCCGCCATCGCCGCTGCCTCCTCAGGGCCTCGCCCCGGCCCGGCCGCGGCCCCCGCGCGCCGCCATCTTGGCCGCGGGCAGCGCGCGGGCGGCGCGCGCAGGAAGCGGCGGCGCCGCCATGTTGGGCGCGGGCAGGGCGGGAGCGGAGCCGCCTCAGAGCGGATTCCCCCCAGCGCGGAGCCCCCTCAGCGCCCCCGGCCCGGCCCGCTCCGCTCACCCGCCGACACCTTGCCCCGCTCCGACCCGCAGTAGCCGCAGCTGCGTCCCTGCTTCCAGCCCTTGTACTCCACCACGGCCCCGGCGGCGGCCATGTCGCTGGCGGCCCCGCGGCGCCCCCGCAGGGCCGGGCCCGCAGCAGCAGCACAGCCCGCACCGCTCCGCGCCAGCCTGAGGGCTCCTCAGCACAGACACCCCCGACACTCCACAACCACCCCACAAACACCCCTTGACACCCCCAAACAACCCCTAACAGTGTCCCCACAGCACTCCGGGTGCCCCTCTGAGCCTTCCAAAAGGAGGGAAGAAATAACCACATCACCTTTTGGTATAATCCTCAAATTCAGACAATGGAACTTTGTCTTTTCTACCATTTTTTAATTTAGAAAGTTGATTTTAATTAATTAAAATTCTAAAGTTCAAACTGTATTTTGAAGCACAAAGCTAAGGATTCAAAAAGAACATAAAATCTTGCACGCCCGTGTACTTTTCTCAACTCGAGGCGATGCTCCTCCAGTTTTCTAGAAATGGAGCTTGATTTTATTCATTTTAAATAAAATAATGTGGGCCCATAGTGCTGGCCTGCCTAAGTTACCAATCAAATACAGGTGGAGTTTGGAAAAATGGACAGGGGAATTCCTATCTGTAAGCGGGACCAAATTTCCAAACTCAAACCTTAATTTCCAGAAAAGCAAGAACAGCAAGCATTGTCAGTTTCCCCTTCAGCACCCAGAATCAAGTAGGACAGCAAGATTATGCCAGCAGGGAAGGTTAACCACGGAAATTCCACTTGGTACTGGTGCCAGGGAGGGACAAGGGGGGAAGGAAGGGAGAAGGATAAAAGCTGATGGGTGACAGTAAACTATAAACTATTTAAAGCAGTAAACAAGCCTGGATAAATAAAGTATATGGTAATAACCCTCTGATAAGTCTCAACTTCTTCTCAGGTTGCCCAGAGAAGCTGTAGCTGCCCCATCCTTGGAAGTGTTGAAGGCCAGGCTGGATGGGGCTTGAAACAACCTGGGCTGGTGGGAGGTGTCCCTGCCCATGGCAGGGGGAGGAACAAGATGGTATTTAAGGTCCCTTCCCACCCAAATCATTCCATGATTCTGAATAAAGCAGCTTACACACAAGTGCAGACGTTCCAGTAAGAATAAATTTATTTCACAATATATACATATAAACAATTTTTGAGGCAAACAATCTAAAGTATTTTCTTTTAGGCACTAGTGGGTAGAAGAAAAAAAGGTAAGATGGTAAGACAATATGCATCAACATTTGGAATTTACAAAACTGCAACAGTAAAAGAATTCAGTTCTATCACTGACAGAAGTTCAACAAAGCAGGAAGGGAAGACAGCCCAGTTCCCTTTAAGTCCTTCTTCAAACTTGCATTAACAACTCAGCTGTCAATAAGTAAAGAAAATAAACACAAAATTAAGCTGTGATTCTTCCCAACATTGCGTTCTGAGCATGGAGGTCAAAGAATTAACTGGTCTATCACTTAACTGACCATCAAATGTAAAAATGAAGGGTTTATTCCCAGTTAATTACTGCATACAAGACTAGGTGATGTTTTGTTCCCTGAACAGAGCAAGAACACAGCCATGGTCCAGATGTTACACAGTCACCCTGCTTATGGTTCTTCTACACTTTTAAGCCACACGTAGTTCCCCTGTAGTTCTTCCATGTGCATAAGGAACTTACTGAGTTTGATTTATTAAAAGAACTTACTTGAACAATTATTCTGTCTCCATTTCCTCTTCATTGCTCTGACAAGGAGGGCTAATCATGGCTTCTGTTATTTCGAAGTCTTCTATGATCTCCTGGTTGGGATGACAGCAGCATGTAAGACACGAGAGCTGAACTGTTTCAATTTAATTACCACCAAGCAAATAATGAAGATTTTGACACTAAACTTCTATTTCCAATTACTGTGTTTCTCCTGCACATTCTGAGCAAGGGACAAAGGAGAAGAGCTGTATGTGCTCAAAACCACTTTTTGTCTTCTAAAGTTTATTACAAACAGCAAACAATGAGGAAATAGTGTGGAAAGTTTCCCCTTCAGAAGCAATACATGGAAGGGAAGAGACAGACCCTG
Source organism: Pithys albifrons albifrons (assembly GCF_047495875.1). NCBI lineage: Eukaryota > Metazoa > Chordata > Aves > Passeriformes > Thamnophilidae > Pithys > Pithys albifrons. The sequence continues at coordinate 5,300,965 of NC_092466.1, read as the reverse complement.
TATTTACACCAGCCTCCTATAAAACAGGAACAGGAAAAAGTCAGTACACCGGTTAAGAGCAGGGAAACTGACCAGGCCTCAGGGATCAAAGAGGGCACTGAGATCCCAATTCTCAGTTTTCTTGCAGTTAAAAACACACATTAGATTTATGATCATAAGGTCAAATGCAATGATCATGTACACAGGAACAGCTCTCAGATGCATTCTTACGATGAGAAAAAAAGAATTAATCCAAAGTATCAAATGGTCTCTGTGGTACCTTCCATTCCTGCTGGGTCAGAGATATGATCACTTGGTTCCTTTTTCCAGGTTCCTGGTTAGAATCCACTCCCTTCCTGGATTTTGTAGGCTCTGCTCAAAATAAAGTATTTTCAGTATTTACACTTGCAACATCACTTTCCACCAGGAACACAAAAGCTCCACAAAAATCAAACCCATTCTGCATGTTCCACCCAGTCTCTATCAACAGCCTGTGCCATACACTGCTTAAGGTATTTCCTTACTCTCAACTCCTAAAAATGTATAAACTAACACTTTTCAGAGTCCCACAAAGACTGAAGTATTTCATTCCTTATGAAATCCCACCAAAGCCCATTGATATCCTGTAGGAATGAAAGCCAAGGCCCTCGTGTGCAGCATGGCATTTCCCTTCCAACTGTTTTGAAGCTGCAGCAGTTCCCAACTCAAGAGAGACAACAAGACTTCTTGCACACAAAGAATTGCTTTTTTTAGCAAAGCGTAACAATGTTCATGTAGTTATTAGCAAAAATGTGACTTGACAGGGAAGGTAATAACCTTTGATTTCTATTAACAGAATTAATTTGTATAAAAGAGCATAATGGTCTTTTTTCAAATATTGATATTTGAAAAGACTCAATCCTTTCAGCTCATCATAAATCTCTTCATGCCTTCAATTACATTCGCTGCATATCCCCAGCTAAAAATATACCTAAGACTTTGTGAACATGTGATGTTGTAAGAAATAACAATCAGGGCCTTTGAAAGCTGATTTTACCTATTACTGGCAATCCATCCTCATCCAGCTTAATTTCTGCGAGACCATCCTAAAAGACAGTGGGATGTAAAGTCAGAGGTATCCAGGTAGGATTATGCACTGGGATTTCGTATTCTTACTTACTACATAATCATAAACAGTTATATGTATTGATAAAGAATCTTCACTGGCACACTCAATAAGAAACTATTTAAATATAGTACTTATTCATGAAGAATGCAGCCCATATAGAACAGTAGGTGACAGTGGATTATGAAAGTTTTGCTTTATTAAAATCATTAGTAATGATTAAACATTCGTATCACTATTTACTATAAACCTGAATTTAGTCACAGTATCTTTGTCAGTTTTTGTCTTTTCTAAAATTAGTTTTATTAGACAAACTAAGTATAGTTTGAGGTGCAAACCTATACATTCCAAAAGAACATAAAACCCTGCCCTAACCTCTCCTACAACTTCAGTAACTCTTCTATACTCTATGACTATTTTTCTGTATCTAAAATGTGAGCCAAAATCTTTTTTGAAAAGCATATTGACAGCAAAAAATTTCACTACTGTTTTGTTGGCAAATTGATTGCAGCAGAAAAATCTAAGAAAAAAATTAGTCTGTCAACCTGGCTTTTGTTCAATTACCAAAATATCACAGACTGTTTGTAGAAAATAAATTAATATTCCTAATATTTAAATCCTAGTTTTTCAACCTTGAAGACATAAAAAAAATCAGCTTATCTCTGGATAATTCCAACACATAGAGTGAGATTTCAAGATCATGCCTTACCCTTACAAGGAAGGACACATGAAACATGTTTTCCACCGTGCGTGCAAATGAGTTTGGATCAATCACAAAGTCAAAGAAGGAAATGGGTGTATCAGCTGGAGACAAAAAAGGCTTTGTTAGAACAAACAAACAGGTGGTGTACACAGACCTAAGAGATGAAGATACAAACTTCAAGAGAGCCAGCACCCCCTTCAAAAGCCAACAGAATGTTTGTCAATTTATTTACGATGCTGCATTCCCAGCTGTGAAGGAAACAAACAAATGCTCTATAAAGTGTATTATTTTCTTCCATCTTTTCCCCCACACAGATCCATATGCAGTGACTATTGGATTGCCTTCTAAAAAATGGCAGGCTCTCATCAGTGAGAGAGGATTTACATCTACTTTGCAGTCAAACAGCCACTAATGAGCGTTCATAAAAAATACATAGTTGGTGTATGTGCTTTGACACAAAGATTTCTACTTGCAAGCTTCACCTCATTTTGTCTCTGCAGTTTAACCACTCCTGACTGGAAAAGAGAATATTCATTTCCTCCAATTAATGCTTAACTTCATCATACTTACGATCATTTTCAAAAAGAGTTTGCAATATTCCCAAGATCCTCTCTACTTCTTTTTCTGTAGCTTCCTCATGAGTTTCCTCCATTTTTTTTAACTGGGAAAAACAAACAGAGATTCACCTCAAATACCCACTGTTGTATTACAAGAATATGCAAAGGGCCTTTTATGAACACAGAACATAAAAGTTGAATTTTTCTCCCTACATGCACCACTACAAACACACTCATGAAAATATGAGCCAACCTGCAAAGAGCTTTAGGGTTTAATTCCTATCTTACAATATCAAGCTGAAAGGCCATGCCTTGGATGTTTCGAGCCCATTAAAGGCTACATTTACTGTTCCACAGACCTGTGGAATTTGGTTACACAGTGATACAATCTGTGAGGTTAATGCAGAAGGTAATTTATAAGCAACTGGGAAACCCTGCAGCTTCTCTTCTTCACAGTAAAGAGTGTAACAATCCTTTCTATCACTATTTGAATTACTATTAAATATTTTAGGAGACAATAATCAAGCTTTTGTGTCTATGTCCTGGCATTATCACAGCCTGAGCTTCCCTAGAGCAACATGGTTTATGTTTTTGAAATTTCAGATGTGAAGTCTCTAAGTGCTCCCAGGCTCTTGCCTTTCTGCCAGTATATCACAGAAATAAGAGGGAAACAGAAGGCAGAAAAAATAGTGGTTAAGAGACCGAATTAACTGCTGTTAACCACATTCCAGGGCAAATGCCACACTCTGTTAGACACTTTTTAAATTAATATAGAACCCCTTGCAAGGTAAAGAAGTTTCTATTTTGTTTCCTTTTAAAGCCCCAGACATCAAAGCAAGTAAGGGCATTTGAACTTGAAAAATCAGTCTGTAAATCCTATTTCTGAACATGAAATTAGTCTGTAAATCCTATGTCCTTCCACTCAGTGAAACATTGCAGTCCACACAAATCAGGAAGCCTAATAATGAAGGCAGAGTACTGCAGAGGCCCAGAAAGGGCTGATGTGTGTGTTTCAAATACAGGTGGATGGCTGTGGAGCCAACCACAGATTGCTTGCAGTAACAATCAAGGATTGTTGTTAACAACACACTGTGAAAAAAAATACAGAGGTAGGGCAGCACTTCTCTGGGACAAATGTCCTTGTTTGGCTCCTGGGTTTAAATCACAAATAAGAACAGCACAAGAATCTATGAATCTTGGCAGCTCCCTCCCCCTTAAGGGTGGGATGTCACTAATGGTTTGTAATTACAAAACCCAAACAGAAAGATTTAGAAGTCACTAGTAATAACTAAGCCAGAAGAAATGGTTCATTAACACTTTACAAACCTGAGCAGGCATTGCTCGTTTTGCTTCTCCTCTTGAAGCTTTTTTCTGCCTCTCAATCCTCTGCCTTGCTACAGGAGGATCAGATTTGAAAGATCCCAACCTACCCAAAATACAAAGAACACATACATGGAATCTGGTTTACACTGTGTGCTGGTTTAAAGGTAAACCAGCAGGGGAAATGAACTCAACATGAGAGAGATTATAAGTCAGAGCTACAATTTAATAATAATATTACAATAAATACAATGGCACCAGGAGAAATTGGTTTTAACTCACAAAACCCAGGAGTATAACCCAGTGTCCTGGGGCACAAACCCTAAGGGGTTTGTTAGCCCTTGTGCTGAGACCCGTGTGGTTCCCCCAAGTCCAAAGCAAAAGGAAGTGGAAAAAACCTGTTGGTGCAGGTGATGGCTGCAGTCTGGTCCAGAGTGGTGGTCTCCTGTCAAGATCCTGCTGCTCCTCTGGATCCAACAAGTGGTTCCCAAGGTCTTCTTACCCACCACTTATGTACCCTCAGGGAGCACCCAGTCCCTCCCCCAGGCCGGGGACTCACACAATGGGTGATTGACTCTGGGAGTCATGGGGTATCCCTGAACTGTTGATGGCCCATTAGCAGCCACGCCCCCCCAGGCTGGGTGTAAAGGTGCTAATGGCTCCCTGCTAATGGTCCATTGTCCTTGGGAAATGAATAGAGGGGGTGGAATACACACCTTTGATCACCCCCACACAGTAATAACTGGTCCCTCCTGCTGAACTAGGACACACTGTATGCTTAGAAGTCTATACACTGAGCAGTGGATCTGCTGGGAAAAGTGTAATGGCTGATACCTAAAGATTCAGAGACTTCTGGAAAGAACCAACCCCAAAAGTTGTTCCCAGTATATTGGCAGACTCATATCCAGAGCTATCAACCCATGTAGAAAATTTGATGCAATTACTCCAACTTTCTTTATAGATTGAAAACTTCCAAACTACTTTTCTTAAATCTAGTTAAGAAGTTAATCAGAGTATATGGATTGACTACCTTGTGCTGCAGTGTATAGTATTTCCTTAAAGACACTTACATATAGTGAAAAGTAGGTGCTCTTCTAAAGTGCTTTAGTGCTTCATCTCCCAGTTTGTCCCAGGCATCACTGGGTAAAAACCCACCAGGTTCACTGTCATTTTCTTCTCCCTCAGTGCGATTGATACCCATAGCTGTCAGCTACAAACGAAAAAGAGCTGCAATTAAAATTCACTTAGAGATAAACCATTCATGGTGACACTTCTCAGGAAGCCCAGCCCCTCAAATACCACAGAACAACTTCTTCAGCCTATCCCTGCATCCACCAGTCCAGACTAACCCAGGAAAAACATCAATAAAACAACAGAAGTCAATGGGGTTTTATATTTCAGAGATCTAGACTTGACCAAAGACTCAGATTCCTTATTGATCTGCTGTAACATAAGGGAAAATTTCCAAGTAGGAAAAAACCCCAACAGCCTGCATAAAAGCCATTCTGAACCGGCTCTTCCACCCAGCCACAGCACAAAGAGACAAACATGCTGAGTCTAAAAGCACTCAGGTCACCCAACATGCTGTCAGTGATACAGCACCTTAAGAACTCTATCCAAAATCACAGAAAACAGGAGACAGCATAAAGAAACTACTTAGCTACTGAGAAACTACAAAAGAGTGACTCTAAAAAATGTGCAGACGACCTTAAGAGCATAAACTGACTGAAGAGTGATAAAGAAGCAGCAGTGCAATAATGCTGGGGGGCGTCTGCATTTTAAGTTACATTTTCCCCTACTGGAAGTGCTTAATACATAGTTTAAAGCAATTAACACCACCAACCAGATAAAGAAAGTTAATCAAAGAAATTCATAGGAAGAGCATTCAATTCTATCAGAACTGCCAAGTATTGCCTGACAATCTCAGGCTTTTGCTTTATGATTCTGTAGCAAACAGGGCAAACCTCCAGAAAAACTGTTGACAAATTCAGAGCCTGGAACTTACCAAGTCTTCTGCAAATGCTGCTGAATCAAATGATGTCATCTCAGAGTGTAACTCATTGGCCTTCTCCTTCCCTAGATTGGATGCTAAGACCAGAAACTGGGCATCCAGAGCAGCCTCTCGTGCACGGCAAACTGTGACAGAAAAGATTTTATGCTAATATGCAATCGTCAAAAAATATAATAATAAAATTCAGCATAAGGACTATTCTGTCATTAGAGCTTTGTAAATCATTTTACTACAATGACCTCCAATGCACTTACTTATGTAATCCTTATAATAATATTTGCATTAAAAAAAAAGGAGAGGGAACAGGAGTGACACTGACAAAACATGGGAAAATAACAAATTAACTTCAAGAATAAATGCATTTTTATCAATATGATTTCTACTTCAAGTAAAATGAACCTCTCTACACTGATATCATTTACGTGTACTTGTCAAAATAAAGGAGTATTTCTAAACAGGAATATTTATTTTTTCATACCAACTTACTCAATCTTCAACTAAATGTATCTATTTTAAATTATATAAAACTTCTGATAAAGTACTTGGATCTCAGCTTCACTCTCTTGTTTATAAGGCATCACACTTGGCCAAACACCTTGAATAAAGATGACAGAATTTGTTTTACCTCCATCAAAGAGTTTATTGGCTTCCTCCAAAGCTTCTGTCAGCCTGTTGCTTTTTGAACTGAGCATCTCCTCACGATTTTCTAGAGGGAAAAGACACCTATGAAATCCTAAATTACTTAAACATAGAAGCATTAAGAAATACTGTATTTGTTTGACTCTGACTGGTGCCCACCAAAGCTCTATCACTCCCCTCCTCAATTGGATGGGGTTGAGATAAAGACAGGGAGAGATCCCTCAGCAGTTACTGCCATGGGCACAACAGGTTTGATGTGGGGAAATTGGTGGAATTTATCAAACAAAATCAGAGCTGGGCAATAAGAAATAAAACAGATTTTAAAAAGACCATCTCCCCATCCCTCCCCTCCTTCTAGGGCTTCACTTTATTCCCGATTCCCTACTTCCTCCTCTCCAGTGGTGCAAGGAGATGAGAAATGCGTGTTACAGTCAATTCATCACATGTTGTTTCTGCCACTGGTTCATCCTTAGGGATAGGAGCCCTTCTCCCCCTGCTCCAGCCTGGGGTCACTCCCCTGGGAGACAGTCCTCCACCAACTTCTCCAGCATGAGCCCATTCCAGGGGCAATAGTTCTTCACAAACTGCTCCAGCGTGGATCCCTTTCCACAGGGTGCAGACCTTCAGGAACAGGCAGTGCCAGGAGGGGCTCCTCTCTCCACAGGTCCCTGCCAGGACCCAGCTCCAGTGCAGACTTCTCGTGGTGTCACAACTGGGGGTCTGTGTGGTTGCTTCTCTCACATATTCTCACTCCTCTCCTCCCTGGCCAAAATTACTGCTGCACAATTATTTTTTTTCCTTCTTAAATATGTTATCACAGAGGTGTTACTGCCATCACTGATGGGCTGAGCCTTGGCCAGGAGCAGGTCCCTTTTGGCTCTGGCAGACATGGGGGAAGCTTCTGGAAGCTTCTCAAATCCATAGCCCCCCTGCTACCAAAACCTGGCCACACAAACCAAATACAAACTCAGAACCTAATCAAACTTAGCTGCTTCATTGCCCATCATACACACAAAAATGCAGAATAAATAGCACATTAATTCCAGGATGATGTAGGCTCCATTTTTACTAATGCTTATGCATTAAGTAAGTCTGAAGGAACAATTTTCCAGGTACTTCAATGGTGTAGGATTTGTATGGTTGAATTTATGTTAGCAAGGATGACTGCCCCATCCCTGGAAGGGTTCAAGGCCAGGGTGGAAGGGGCTTGGAGCAACCTGGGATAGTGGAAGTGGGATGGAAAAAACATGAGCTTTAAACTCTTTCCAAACCAGATTCCTTTTGGTTCCAGTAAAACACCTGCATCAGTGTCAAAGCAGCTACCACACAGGATAAATAACATACAGAAAACTGTAAATTATGAGGGATTTTCATGAAAGGAACAAATCAACTCCTGAAACTACACGCTTGGTTACTTCTATAAACACACAGACTGGATCACAATACACTGTGTTGGGTTACGTTGTAAACCAATCCCGGAATTTTATCAAGTATTCAAAAACAACAAACACACGTTGCTGAACTTGGCAGTGCTACTGACACAATCATCACCCATGATTTTGGGAGAGAACCAGCACAATCCAAACACACACAGGAGAAGGACCAGCATATCTGCCTAGGGAGATGCTAAAACTCCAACGGCACTTTCTGGAGATGCTAAAACTCCCACAGCACTTTCTGGAAAGCCCAATAATAACTTTCTAGTCCAGGCACATACTGGTACCTGCAGTTTCAAACTAAAGCTCAGACACCATAAATGCAAAATTAAAGGACTTTGGTGCATCTCCAGGTCCAAAGCTGACAGTTCCCCTGCACCAGTGTGTTAGTGCAGCTGAATCCCACACAACCTCGCTATCCCTGGACAGGCAGAAGGGGCACTTTTCACAAGGGCATGCAGGAACAAGACAAGGGCAAATGTCCTGACACTGAAGAAAACTAGGTTTTGATTAGGTATTAGGAAGAAATTCTCGCCTGTGAGGGTGGGCAGGCCCTGGCACAGGTTGGGCAGAGAAGCTGTGGCTGCCCCATCCCCGGAAGTGTCCAAGGCCAGGTTGGACAGGGCTTGGATGACTGTGGGATAGTGGAAGGTGTCCCTGCTCATGGCAGGGGGTGGAACTGCGTTATCTTTAACCCCCTCCCCACCACTCCACGATTCTGCGATTCCATACAAACGCTTCCTGGGAGTCCAGTTTCCATGTAAGCACATGCCCACAGTCCCAGCCGCCCGGAGTTCCCCACAGGCCCCGCCCGGCCGGCGCGGCCTCTCCGCCTTACGCTGCACGGCGGAGATGAGCTCGCGGTACTGCCGGCGGATCGTCCTGTTGCGCTCGTCGTCGGTACCATCGTCCATCTCCATCCGCCGCACCTGCTCGCTCGCCCTGTCCACGTCCTCCGTGTTCTCCGCGGGCGGCCGCGGGCGGCCCTGCGGCCCGTCCCGGGAGGTGGATGGGGAGGCGTCTCCGCGGTGCGCCATGGCCGGGCCGCGCTGCGGGGTGCCCGGGGGAGACACCAACGGGCGCGGGCCCCGGGCAGGCTGGTCCCGCCCCCCGGGCATGGCCGGGCCGGGCTGAGCCGGGCCGGGCCGAACCGAGCCGAGCCGAACCGAACCGCTGAAGCCGCGCGGTCCCCCCGCGGGTCTGCCGGGGGGGCTCGGCCTCCGGGCTCCCTCCGCGGTGCTGCCGCTCCCGCCTCGGCCCCGCAGCACACTGGGCTGGGCCGCTCCGCCCCGGTACCGAGGCGGCCGCTGAGCTGCCGAAGCGCTGCTGGCCGCTACATCGCGCCCCGGGGGCCGCTCCTGCTGCCGGAGCCGCCGGAGCCGGGGGGCACGGGCACCCCCATCGGCGGCGGCGGCGACGCGGGCGGGATCTCCGGGATGGGCGGGATCTCCGGAGCGCGCGGAATCTCCGGGATCTCTGAGCTGGGCGAGCTCTCCGAGATCTCCGGCACGGGCGGGATCTTTGGGACGGGCGGGACCTCCGGCGCGGTCCCCGCCGCCGCCACGGGAGGGCGCTGCGGGCGCGGGGATTGCGGTGCGGGAGGCGGGACATGCGGAATCGGGAAAATGGGAGATAAAACGCCTCTGATCTTGTCCGAGCGCCTGCAGTGCATGGATATGATCATAGAAATGCCTGGGTTAGTCATTGAGCAAGGGGCTGTGCTCTGGGAAGTGAAATAAATCGTACAGACATGGAATGGTTTGGGTGGGAAAGGAGCCTGAAGACCATCTGGTTAGAGCCATAGGATGATCAGGGTTGGAAGAGCCCTCGGCATCACCCAGTCCAACCATCCGCCCAGCGCTGTAACCACGAGCCACATCATCCACCTCCCTTAAGCACCTCCAGGGGTGGGACTCCACCACATCCCTGGGCAACCTGTTCCAATACCCGGCCACCAGAACAGTGACAATTTTTTTTGTCTAATGTCTAGTCTGTCTGGTCTCCCTTGTCTCAGCTTAAGGTTCGTTTCCTCTGGTCCTCTCACCTCAAGAGACCGGTACCCACCTCACTGCAGCGATGAGGTTGCCCCTGAGCCTCCTTGAGGCTGAACAAATCCAGCTCCCTCCACCCTTCCTCATAACACAGGTTTTCTAGACCCTTCCCCAGCCTTGTTGCCCTTCTCTGGAAATGCTCCAGCACCTCAATGTCCTCTCTAAAGTGAAGGGCCCAGAACTGAGTTCAGCTCTGGAGATGATGCTCAAAAATGCCCTGATCCTGTTCCTGACACAGAGGATTCAAATGAATCCTGCAAAATATAAATCATAACACATACCCCTTCATTATGTGATTCATACTGTTGTGTTGCTCTAATACTTGTGGTGGTTTTCTTAAAGTGTTTTTGGCAGTATTTCCTAGAACATCTTCATAGATCAGCTTGATTCAGTCTACAGACACAGATCTACTTTGGCTTCCCCAAACCAGTGCTTTGGCTGGACTACAGACTGCAGCTATGCCAAAGCTATCTTTCAAAATACGTGTTTGGAATATTTAAATCTCCAGTAGAAAATTAATAATTTATATTTGGACTCTGGAACTATTCCTTATACTTTGTGTGACTAGTAGAGAGGCTGTGAAAAACTCTTACCTGTCTCAGCTATAAAAAGGGCGCATTGTGCATTACTCAAGAGAATTTACAACCCTGTTCCTGTGATATGGCATCCCACTGACCATTATTTTTGTAGGAAAACATGAGCAAACTGTACAGTAAGCTGCTTTTCAAACAGTTGAACAGCTGGAAGCCAGAAGCAGCATCACACAACCAGCACATTCGGTCTCCTATGCCATTAACTCTGTTTAAGAATTATGTTATTTATCTGAAAACTTATGTACAGCACATGCAGTATCACCTTTCATGTCCCAGACTTCATCTGCCAAAATAAAGCCATTGCCTGCTGTAAGCTGACTCACAACACAGGGCTTCAGAAAAAGGGAATATACAGGGGAATATTGTTAAACTACCCTACATGTCAAAGTATGTGGACTTTCTCCTCTCAGTGAGTCCAGATGTCAGGATGCAAATACAGTCTAAACACATGGAAGTTACAATTTTTTTCTATCATCTGACTGTGTCTAATATGAACTAAACATCTTGCAATATTGCCAGACATCTCCCTGCATTTTTATTTTGACAGTTCTGCTTGTCCAGGTGGTCAGATCTCTGCTTCCCTGGCTATTATTATGTACCTATTCCATTATTATTGACAGCAGGGAAAATGGTAAGTGAAGCAAATGGCCTACATTCAATTGATTGCAAAAAAACCTTGTTGAAATGAGAACACTCACAAAGAGGAATCTTGAAATAAACTTCTCAGATTTGTTAGCAGAGATCCCACTCTGTGCAGATTTCACCATTCCCTTTTGCTCCTCTCAGAGTGCAGAAATGAATGAGGAGTTTCTGGCATTTAGCAGAGGATCTCCAACTGAATTCAAATTCCTAACACTGCATACTTTGTGTATACCATGATCACACTGTATCTCAGCAAACAAAAAACAGCCTCCAATAACGTGTCTTTTTATGGTGCTGAGAAGTGAATTACCAGTGGGGGTCATGGTGCATCCCAGTTTGGGAGTTGCCCAGCATGCTGGTGCTCTCATCTAGAGCTCTTAAAATGTGGATCTGCCACTATTTGATTCAGTATCAATTCTAATCATTTGTCCAGTTCTGGAAATTGCTTTCCTGATGTGAAGATCCCTGATTTGCTGGCAGATATTCTTAGGCACTAATGGAAAAAGACATGTCTTTAAATGAGACAGTTTAGTCACTGCCCAGGAGTATTGCTTATGATTTTAAAGCATAAATGTTTTGCATTTCCCTTGAATACACCACAACAAATGCTACTACTCAGGATGAAGAGATAAAGCAAGAAATTAACTGTTTAAAAACATGGCAGGACTTGTTGCCCAGTGATGGTTCTGACATAAAGTTAATCCTGGTGATCTGAAATGGGGCTTGGACTAATAGAAAACATCAGAAACAAAACATCTGAGATGCTTGGCATTCAGCTGCCAGCTCTGCAAACAGACAGAGATGAGGGGAAATTAATGACTGTAACTAGTTTATAAAATTTGTTTTAGCAATGTAGAAGTGTAAATTTGTATACTTTGTTCTTGCAGAAGCTTTTATTTCTGTGTTTACAGATAATCCTGTGGGAGGTGAAAATCTGGCACCAGATATTCTCAGCAGTGTGGATTAGATTACAGCCCATCACATCACAAGAGACATTGTAGCAGTCTAAGCAGGTATTTTCAGAGGAATATGAAAGAACAATTATTAATAGAACTATGAAAAAAATCCGGAGCCCAATTTGGTGGGATGTCAAGGAAAAAAATCCTGGCAGGATCAAACCCTCACTGGCACCAGAAACTCTTTCTTTTTAAACTGGGAAGGTTTCATTAAGTGAAAGACCAACACCAACAAATGGAAATCATGCTTCTGGAGACTGAAATGCTGAAAACCTTCCTCTTTTTCCCTACAATCAAACAGCAAAAAAAAAAAAATTAAAATAAAAGTAAAATAAAATAAATCTTTGAAAGAGGGAGCAGGAAATATATGCATATATCAATGATGCCTCAGAGTGCAGAATAGCCAGACAGCCTTGGTGGTCCATCCAGTGCATTTCAAATGAAGGAATAAAAAAATTAAAAGCAAATGCAGAACATCAGATTTTTGCAAAAAATTAGTGCTCTAAGGAGCTGTGCCCTTATTTTGCATAACTGCATGACAATTTTTTGGACATTGAAATTTTAATATGCTGATAATTTCTGTATTCACAGACAATGCATAAATTCATGTTTTTATAGCAATCTCTAGAAATTATCACCTATTAGACATTTACAACACCATGCAAACAACTTAAACTTAAGCACTTCTGTGTCAGGTTTAATCCTATCACAGCAATCATTTTTTCATATCCTGATGTGGATATATTTTTATTACATGAGTTTAAAGGCTTGTAACTCACAACCCATTCTGAAAGAAACATTTTTTTCCTCTCTGAAATAGTGTGTTCCAAGGGAGAATTTTCCAAAAGTACTGTGGAACTGAAAATATGCTCTACTTAAAAGAAATGTCTGTGATTGGTGTGGGTTTCCTATTCCAGTGACATGTGCTTTGGGGGTTTATAGTTAAGACAACTCTATGCTGAAGTGGCATGTTTTTTTCCTGAAAGGCTCACACATGTAGCACTCTAACTTCAACCACTACATCCAAGCAAGTGGGCTGAAAGCTCCATCTCATCCACTGCGGGAAGATCCAAGCTGCATTCCCTCTTTTCTGGCCATGTGGCCAAGAGAAAACTGCACAGGCAAAGGGATGATGAATGGAGCAAAGGCAGATTTCTCTTCTCCCCATCCAGCCAGGTAACCTATTGCATTCCTAGACTTTGAATGTTTATTCTGAACTCCAGCAAAGCATTCCTTATGAAGCATGTGGAGCAGTGCTGACTTGCAGTGGTTTTCTTAAGGCAGCTTCAATTTTAGCCATGCTGTGGTTATATACATTTGCCACAAGCTAAACTGATTCATTTCCCCAACCTTTGCTTGCTAAGTCAGGTGAGAGAGACAGCCTGATACTTGGTAGTCAAGTACTGGAGTGAAGATATTCCACTTACATTGGTCTAAGATGGAACTTGTCTCACTGCCTTAAGCAAACCCTACACTAACAACAACAACAGAGACAACACGCTGCACTCACTGTACAGGACCTGTCCCGTGTTATTCTCATCCAGCAACTGAGAATTCCTGTGAAGAACTGATGTGTCAGAGCCCCACAGCTCCCTGGGTCAGATTCCTTACACCTCATAGCTGTCCAGCATAGTGTTCTCAAACATCAGCCAATTCACATTAATAGAACACTTTCATGTGATCCCGGGAGAAAGGGGATCCACACACCAGCTAAGAGTGAAGGAGTGCAGAAGGTTATATAAATCAGGGACAGAGGGGTACATTTGCATTTTTGGTCTAGAGGAAAATTGGGTAAGTAATTTTGCATTAGTTCTTTAAATTTAAAAATGTCTAGACTCAAAACAGTTTACCAATTATGTTTTAGACATTACAGAAAGGCAAAGGGAGTGTCTTATAAAATAAAAGATTTTTTTCTCTGTACCATTTAGAAACAGTGTCTCCTTTGAGGTTCTATAGTTTCATGATCTCTTGTATAACTTGTTTTACAATCCACATACCCTATATAGTATGTCTACAGGATGATGCCTAGTTAGACAATATCTTTCTAAGACCAAGAGACTGATTGTTAAATGTGCATGTCCTAAAATAGCTGTTTTAAAAACATGTTTCAACATTACAGACTGTAATAACTATTTGCAAATGCTGGAGTTTTTAAATGTGGCTCTCTTCCATCGTTGTTCTTTTTTTTTTTCAGAAATAGTTGTAAGGATTTCTTGTTGTTTTTAAGTTGCCATGTAACAACCAGAGTGTGTTTTTCTCAGGCAGAATTTCAGAAATAAAATGAACTGGCTGGTCACTAGACCAGATTGTGCAGATGTTCAACAATGTTCTTAGTGAGAACTGACTACAATATTTTGTCCTTTCATGCAAGTCGAGTTTGCTTCAGGTTGTAAAACACAACACTGAACATCTCAAGGTACAACAGTGCCTCTGGTGAACCAAAACTCTTAGAGATCTTCATGTAGTTGAAGTCACTTCTAGTCCTACCCACTAGAGCTATTCAGATGAAAATAATACATTGCTAGTTTGTGATTAGCAAGAATTTGATTATGTTATTTTTTTGAACATTGATGACATTATATTGAAACCTGTTGTCAACATGCAAGTCCATGGCCCCTTCAATTACTTCTGGATTTTATTATTGAACAGTGTCTGTATCACCACAATGTTTTAGAAACTGTTTTGCAAGTAAGTGCCTTTAAAAACTAAGTTTATCTTCAGGCAGAAACTAAAATCATATTTGCAGACACAGGGTGACAATGGCAGACATGCTCCTATCTGTATTATAAAGCTGATATGTCCTCCAAAACCTGATCTTATCAAAAAGAAAAAAAGAGTGCTTATAGCTTGAATCTTTTCCTCATGACTCAGCTATTCAGGACCAAGCTGCTCATTACCTTGAAGGGGACATTTTTCCCTTTACACTGCCCAAGACACAGTTTGGAAACCTGCTATACATGTCAGAGTTAACAAAGACATTCATCCCTTTATGTAAAATCTTTTAAGTTATAGATTGAAAGATTAATTAGGTAGATGCTAATACATAGAATTGACAAATCTTATTTTAAAAGGATTTTGGAAAGGAAAAAGGCCTGATAGTTGACCAGAAAAGTCAGATGGGGCTATGGATGGATTATCTAATCCTGATTGTTTTTGTTTTAAGTAACCTACCATCTGCATTTACATCTGCATTACATCCATTCATTTTTCCATCTTTAAGGCAGAGTCCTGTGACAATGACAGGCCTAAGGAGATCAGCATCCCTTTGCACATGCTCCAGAATTACCTTGTGGGTATTTTTCATCAAGCATTTTGACCATTCCAGGGCAAGCTGTGGGAATCAATGGAGTCTGGGAGAAAGCCAATCTCAGCTGATCTAAGCTATATAATAGCCTGGTTATTTTGTCAGTAAAGCAAGTTGTCAGTGACTGGATGTGCTTGGATTGTCACACGGGCACTGGTTTGTGGGGCTGATTAGAAAGGACACCTGTTCAAATCAAATAAATGCCCCCAGTTCCAATGTTATACTTCATACTCACAGGTATCTCTGCAGAAGGTTTCCCCCTTTTATTAAAAAAAAATATTTACACTGGAAATTGCGTGCTAGTTATTTTGAGGAGCTTGATGCAAACCAAGCAGGGTTGAAATAGAAGCAATAGTTTGGAGAATTTTCAGAGCAGGCAGCAGCAGAGGGAGAGACATCTCTGGGCAGGTTCAGGGTGTGCAATCTCCAGGCTGGGGAAGGGTCACTGCCTTCATTGTCAGCTTCCATTCATGGAAAAGTTGAAGAAAATTGAGTATATTCCTTTCTTACCACTTGAAGCTTTCTTTAAAATTCTCTTGTGGTAGTATTAGAGAATGATTTTAAGGCAGTAGTGGGGAATGATTGACCTGTAACATTCTGTAATCAGTGGTGTGCTGCTTCTTGCAGTGAGGAAAGCCAAAATAAGCTTTCACACTGACCTTTCCTCTGGAAAGATGGGCCTTCATTCTGGGGCAGGTGGGAGCCACTACCCAGGCTGCAGAACACTCTCAGATCAGCTTTTGTGTTTTCTGATGCTGGTGGAATAACATTTGTAGAACCCTTAAAGTCCATAACAAGTCTGAAAAGAGTAAAATTTCACCCTACATCTATGATCTAGGCTTAGAGCTAAATGAATGGCTTAAATTATTCTAATTGATTCCACGTTCACTTGCAGAAACTAATAGTTTGAAGAGTTGCACTGCTGACAGCCAGGATAAGAGTAGAGCCAGCACAGATTATAGTTTTTATTTTTCTTGACATAATCCTTTGTAAGTACCGTGTTCTAAAAGTCACATGGTGAAACAAAGTTTGATTTGAGTTTTGTATGTTTGCATTAGAAGCTCTTGGATTCAGAATACTATGAAATACAGCAGTTGGTCAAGATCCATATACAGAATATACAAGCCTCAGCAAGCTTGACAAAATACTGAACTAGATAGTCTTGCCAAATTAAATTTGTCATTAAATGCTAGTTAGGACTTGACAGACTCATTTACTTCCCTGGTTTCCCAGCTAGCATATGATCCAGTTTGCACTCTTGGTTCTTGGGCAGACCCAAGCTCTGAGTCCCTGCAAATGGATTTGCATGTGTTTATTTTCTTCATATGCAAACAGGAGTTTGTTGCAGGGAGTTTTATAGGACTCTAATGGGCCTGTCCATAAATATAAGGTAAGAATGATTTATTTTATTACCTAGATGAAATCTACTGAATGTAAGTAATCAGAAGAGATTTCCTGATTCATGCAAACCTGACTGGGTGTATAGTGTAAACAGTTTTTCTTGCTAGCAAAACATAATGTCATAAATATAGTGCTAATATTTTTGTTTTCATATGAACAGCTGCCATATTTTCAACAGGAATATTTCAGAAGGGAACAAGACCAGTATAATTGTGAGTGAGAAAACAGAGCCATGAGATAGTCTCCCTAGAAACTGTGAAATAAAATAGAAAACTTTCTCACTGGACCGACACTATAGATGTTTCTGCAGAATAAATCTGGCTGAGGAATTGACCAAACTAGACGAAATAGCAAATATTTTGAGAGAAATTCTTTGGTAAATATGATTTCACAGCATTTTCTCCATTCCCAAAATGTGTTTCCTTCAGCAGACCTGTAAAAATAAATATTTTTGGGAGATACTAAAGTAGAGGAGGGACGTGTTCCTCAGCTCCGTTTCCTCTGAGTCTGTGAAGTGTCAGCCAGACAGCACCATTTCTGTGCACTGAGGGTCCAGGCTCAGGTTTGCACTCACTCTCCAAAAGAGGCAGAGAGGATGTGTGTGGATCTGCTGGAGCACAAACAGTTATTTTATGTTGACAAACTCACATTGTGAGCAACTCCTGGCTGAAGACAGAAACACAGAGATTGCTGCAGTAAGAGGAAGGAAGTACAAAAAAGTAATTCGTGTGTATCAAACCCACAATTTTTACAGCATAAATTAATAAATCTGCAGGTTTTGACCTCATGTGCCTAGATTTTAATGTGCTTTATTTTGGTTTTAGCATGGTATAGACTGTGAATTATCGAGCACTTCAGGGTGATGTGTATGTGCTCTATTTTTCAGAGCTGTCTGTCACTTCTAATACCAGTATGATGTGAGCTATTGCCTGTATTTCTGTGTGTATCTATATTATATATACAGCATTTTGGTACCATTGAAACTACAGCAATTATTATTATTATCTGTTGAAATAAGTTCCATGCCCACTTGTTACACTGTCTGTTACTCACAGTTTCCATGCCACTTGTAACTGTAAACTGAAAGATTATACTTAACCACTTTCTTGATGAGAAAGACCCACAAGTTTGGAGCATTGCACAGTTTTATTGAACCCATATGAAAATCTCTGCAGGATGCAAGAGGCAGGAGGTTTCAATTCATGGTCTAGATAAAGTGGGGTTTTTTTTCACTTTTTCTGGTAGACTCTTTTTCTGGTAGAATCATTGCAATGCTCCCATCAAGAGGTAAAGTGTGTCAGGACCATTGGCCATGGAAATATTCTTGCACTCTAATAAAAGAGCCTTAACAATTCTTAATTGTCATACATGCAATATTTAGTTCCTGCATGAAGACTTAACAGCCCAAAACCAATATTTCAACCATGGCATTATTAAACCATTCCCACTGGAAAAAAGATTTCAAGAGGTTTGGAAATTATGCTTAAGCTTTTTGCATTAATGTGTCCTACAGTCTCATAATATCTTTCTGAAACTTAAAAAGGTTTAAGTCAACCTATATCACTTTTCACAGATGAATATTACTCCTTTCTAGTTGCACAGGACTTCACCAGGTAATCCTTAAGAGTTTGATCATACAAGAAAAAAGGAGTCACATCGTGGTAAAAGAAGATACAAATCTTTATTCACATGAACTTTAAACTGGACAAACAATTGTAGACCTTATTTTGTGCCTGTTCCTCTGACTTGAAAAATGGTTAGTATCCACTTTTTGGCTATTAGTGACTGGCATTTAGTTCCCTTCATTCTGTCATGGTTTCCTGTTTAAAGCAGAAGTTTTATATTTTTCCATTCACTAATATCTCAAAGTGTTTTGTGATGAGTTAAAAACAATTGATGTAACTGGGAGACAAAAATTCCATATGTGGACTTGCATAAAGCATCAGCCCAGGCCTTATCTTCAATAATGGCTCCTGCTCTAAGAAGAAAAGGACATGCAGTACAAAAAGGCACTTGGATCTTTAATATAAAAAAACCCCAGGCATAAGGCTTGGATAAACACACCTGAATGATGAAATCTTGGGGAAAATCTGTCAAGCTAAAAAATTTGGATGCTACTTTTCACATTGCTTTGGTCTTCTGCCATCATTTCAGAGATCAGTGCTGACTTGTAGTCATTCTGTGCCAAAATTAATTCTCATTTTTATTTTTGAGTCCACATCCAAATATGAATGCAGTCCCTGGATCACAGTGATAGCTCAGTGTGCTGAGGTTATAGACATCCTAAGTGCAGCCAGTGAAGAACTAAGGCAATGTTGCTTATTTCCATTCACTTTCTACCTTTTGTTACGATGTTTTGGGGTGAAAAAGTAAAGACAGTAGATAAATAGATAAATAGCAGATAAATAGATAAATAGCAGATAAATAGATAAATAGCAGATGAATAGAAACCAGCTGCAAAATCAAATTTAATCTGCTCACCTGTTAAGTATAATCAATGTCATGACCTGTACCAAAACATGATATGATTTTTATGTTAAAATCTTACTGACATGAAAATGGAAATTCACATCTTTAAGAACCAGCCTGTCTCCAGACTGGTGTTTTCCAGAATGGTATTGCAGCCATTTTCAGGTCATTTCTGAAGGTTTTCTTCCCAAATTTTCATTCAGTGTTACAATTTCTGCTTTAAAATGTCAGTATGGGGCATAATCATGTGCAACAACAATTATTTTGTGGACATGGTCTCTGGGGAACCTTCCCTAAATCAAAACTTAGATTGAATTAAAGTACTGTAAAGCCTGTGATAACATATTCCTCAATGAAGAAGAAATGAAAAAACACACTTGTAAATTAAGGGTGAACTTCTGAAACTGGATATTGCTCATCTTAGCAGAAAATGATAACATGATTATAAATAGTGCAGACCCAGCTGGACAAGGCAATATGTTACATGAGTTTAAATCTGTCGTTAGGTGAAGCTGATTAGGTTTATGTCTGTCAAAAGGATGAAGACTTGTGCCATCTGTAACAACAGCCAGCAGCTTAGGGAACTTTATCTCCACCAACCACCACGGATCACTGGGACCACTTCCCACCAGCATGGCATTAGATCATCTTTTTAAAAAGCCACCACCACAAAGGCAAACAGCAAGAGCTAAAGTTTGGAGGAGGATAATGCAGTTCAGGTACCATTCATTGCCACAAGATTGTCATAAATACCTGGCAGACTGGCTTTAGCTGACTTCTCTCATTCTTGTTTTGCAGTCCTGCTTGGTTGAATCAAAGGAGTTAAGGGGAAAATAGGTTTATAATTTACATTCAGCTTAAAAATTCATTCATTATATTAGTTTTAATCATTGTAACAAGGGTGAAACTATGGTAATGTCAGTAAGGAAGCATTCTCATTAATAAACAATTATTATCCTTTGGAAAAAAAGCACATACAAATTATTTTAGCCTTACTGGTTTAAGTTCCTTCTTTATTTATTATATCTCTGAGGATACCTCTGTGATGTCACTGTGCATAAAAATTCTTGGCTCACTTTACAAATAATCTTGAGGAAGCATTTTGGTCCTGATTAGCCTTGAAATGGGATGGACTCTTTTTGTGCAGGGCTCAGTCAGTGTAACATGCTTGAGAAAAGTCCCTAATCCAGTACATATTCCATATAAAATATAATCTATCCTCTTAGAACAGCAATGCCAATTCAAACCAGTAACCATTTTCATCCTGTACTGCTATTCTGAGGGCTGAACACTAGCCATAGTTTCCTGCTTAGCCCAGGATTACACAACATGTTAATGGTCTGATCACTCAACTCCCCTGAGCCTCAATTTCTGCCTTTGTGAAATGTCAGCAGTGTTATCCTGCCTTGTGAATCCAAGAAGGACTTGCTAATCCAACTAAATGCTTGCAGTACATGTAAGTGCTGTGCTTCCTGCATGGAACTTTTCCAGGTGCAGAAGGTTGGAGAAATTCAATAAGTTTAGTTTCAAAGTCCGTATTTTTTCATCCAGCCTCACATATTTGTAAACAAATATGGGCACTCTCTTGACTAGAGTTTCAGAGGTTGATTACTCAGTTCCCAGAGTTAGTCCTGCAAAAACCTAATATACTTGCTCGGATGAGAATCTGAAACCTAACCCCCGTCTGGCTATGAAGTTGTTTTGATGTGCAAGTCTCCTGAGAGATTTATTTTCATGGCCTGCCCTCACTACTGATAAAACAGCATTTCTGGAGTGAGAGCATTGATCACTGCTAAATATTCAGTAGCTGAGTTTATAATCTAATTTATTTTCACCCAGTGATCAAACAACTGTCATGACCATATGAAAAAGAGCTTCAGGCTAAATGGCCTGTGAGGATGAAGGATATAACCTGTAGAGGTTATATGCATTTATATATATGCAATATGTAGTACATGCATGTGTATATATATATGTGACTGTGTGGATACACGGTTTTGTACCTGTGTTGGGTCAGCAGCAGAAAACAATAAGCATTCTCCCCTCAGCCCAAGGAAAGTCTCTTGAGTGTTGGAGGCTTTCCAGAAGCCAGAGAACAAGTCCTCCTCTCCTGGGGTGTTTGTGTGGGCATGGAGGGTGTGTTAGCACAAAGCCCAGAAAGCAGCTGCAACCTGCCAACTCCAACATGTCAACACACACCTCAGGCCAGGAAAGTGGGAGATGAAATCCTGCTGCCATCCACAGCCAGGGAAGACAGAGACAGCTGCTCACAGCTGGGTCTGGCCCACAGGGAAGGCAAAACAAGGAAGAAGGAATCTCTTCCCTCCTGAGCAGCTTTATACTCAGCCTCTCCTCTGCCATGCTCATCAGCTCTCAGAAAGCCAGACCTTATGGCAGCTCTTTGCTGTCTCTTGTATTTCCACTGAGTGTCTTGGACAAAGGGCGGAGATAAAAGGGAATGCATGGACAGAAGAAACAGGTAAACTCCAAGGGGAAGGGAAAATAAACCTTCAATGGGGAAGGACCTGGAAAGAGGCAAGAAATAATTCCTCTTGTGATGCATTCTTCCCAGGCTGTGTATGTGCTTCCAGAGATATGCCAGACCAACTGACCCCCACCTTACTTATGGTTCCTTCTCTGCCTCACACAGCATGGATTTCTGTCTCTCTGAGTTGTGTCCCACCATTCCCAGTGCTGGGACTGGACACCACAGCAGGCACACCAGCTCAAGCAGCAGCGCCAGCATGTTCTGGAAATCCACCCCTCACAGCAGACCTCCCACCACTGCTTCCAGAATTTTGCCCCAAGTCAGAGTTATGTTCTTTTTGCCTCAGCTTTGAGCTTTAGGAACAGGGATCCTTCACTTGGAGTGAATGAATGTTTGCATTTAGAGTGTGAAAGCACATGTGCATTCTTGCCAAGCTGGCTATGGACCTGAATTACAGTCATATATGTCTCATAATACAAGTATGGGGGAGATACTGTTCATAAATCATAATCAGCTGTTTGGAAAAGGCAGGCAGTAATAAAAAGGAAATAATTTGCAGTCCTGCACAATGATAGGTACAGACTGGCCAGGTGAGCTGTGTAGTTCAGCCTCCTCTATAGCTCCCAAGCCACTTTGGCTGGTTATGGTGTTAAGAACTTAAATATGAATCTTCATCCAGCTCTCCACAGCTGGCATGGACAGAGAGAGTCAGTGCCAGTGCATGGAGCTCTGTGTTTCATCTGAAATCACAGTCTTCCCACTGACTTCAGTGCTGCATATGGAATCTGGTGGAAAACTGCTGGTATATATGTGGTTTGGAAAGAGAAATGTTCCAATACTGGATATTATTATTTGGATCACATATATTTTATGAAATACTTTTGGCATCACCTTTAAGGACTGGGTCCTCTGTGGTACTTTGACATCTGCAAACAAGGCAGCAGGAGGGAACCAGAATGTGCTTGAAACATTTAATGCTCAATGCACAAGAGAAAAATTATTGAGGTCCATGGATGGAGGCATTGAGTACCATTTTAGACACCCTGGGGTGGCCATACCATCCTCAAGGGACTGGCAGATAAAACAAAATTTATCTGAGACTCATGTCTTCCAGGGAGGCAATTAAGGGATAAGCAGGATGCAATAGAATCACACCTAAGATTTCCAGAATCACTTTCTTTTGTTGTTGCATTAAACCATGTAGCATTATGAAAATTTTGTTAAAAGCTAAAATGACAAATTTGGGTTTTTCAGTTTCAAAATATTCCTAGATACAATGTAAAATAAAATTAATTAGCACCCTGATGTTTCTGTAGGAAGGGGGTCTCCTGATGAAGGTTCCAATAACATTAACTCGAATTCCAGCAGAATCTGGCAGCTGGAGGATGCTGAGGAAGCCAGTGTTCACATCCTAGTTCTGCCACTTGGTGGGCTTTTTTACCTTGGGCAAATCAATTAATGACCAAAGAAATATGTGTCTTTCTCTACACTTTTTGTGCCATGAATGTGGAGACTAAAACATCTGAAGGTGGGAGGAGGAACTATCTGTACAGAGACTAAAACATAGTGAAGTTGTGCAGGCACTTGATGTCTCTCACTGCTTTCTAAAATCTCTTCTAAGGTACTATGCATAATAAGGTGGTTGCATCTTTCTGTAGCTGTTACCACCACCATATCCAAGTCCTTAATTACCATGAGGGTCAAGGAAACTTTTCCAAATACCTTAGCTATGTGAAGAGGTTGAACCCCATCAGAAGTCAAAACACTTTTGGATCAAAGTGGTTTTTTCCAGGTTTCACACAGTAAGAAAATAATCCCTTTTCACTTCCTCCCTGGAAACTGTGTTTGCAACCTGACCATTTCTGGTGCCACAGTGAGACCTCCATGGAGCACCAACATCCCTGGTGCAGGAGTGCCCTGAAGTGCCACGCCAAGGTGTTTGGAAGCAGTAGAAGTATGCCCTTGGGTGGATTTTTCCAGGCCAGGTTGTCATACTGATTGAAAATTAGCCACAAATAGGAAGAACAAGTTTTAACTTTCATAACGTGTTATTTTAAAAAATGCTTTAGTCTCTTAGTACCAGGTACTCAGCATCTCTGTTTCTTCTTGCACTTGTACATTAATTGGGGCAAATCAGTCCAGGCTGGGCTGCATCAAAGAACTGTCTCATTCTCTGTCCTTTAAATCTCAGTCCCAGCTGGATTCAGTGGTGCAGTCCCCTTAGGGAGTTTCTGGTTATCTTGGGGGAAGGGCAGCAAAACGCAGTCCCACAACT
This sequence comes from Pithys albifrons albifrons, assembly GCF_047495875.1. NCBI lineage: Eukaryota > Metazoa > Chordata > Aves > Passeriformes > Thamnophilidae > Pithys > Pithys albifrons. The sequence goes on along the minus strand of NC_092466.1, from coordinate 5,277,036 downwards.
CTCACAAAAATCCAGCTCAGCTTTCGGTTGCCGAGCGACAGCACGGGTTTACAGCAGCTCCAGCTGCTGATGTTACCAAGCAACGGCTTTCCCATCAAGTTGTGCACTTCAACACCATTACATGGTTACTAATTCTCACGGTGGATTATGGTTTCCCTCCCAGACCTTGGCGTTTGTTCCTGTAGAATTTGTGAGAAAGCAAGGACTGAAGGACTGCCATAGGTCAGTCATGCTGGCAGATCTCTGTGATGATGTTGTTATATGCACAGATTAAGAATGGGTTTGCACTAGTTACACCAAGATCAGAGAAGAGCAAAATTCTGAACACCTCCCCTTTCTTCTCTTTCCCATGAGAATAGCTGATGTGTAATAATATGCTCAGTGTTTCAGCAGAGCTTTGCAATCCTTTATGTGCAGTATCAGTCTTGTGAAAGTAAGGAACGTAAGAACATTTTGTCTTATTTTGACAGTATTTATACCATAAAGTAAAATGACCTCAAGCTAAAATGTGTTATATAAATACCCAAGGTAGCATGTGTTCAGTTTGAAAGAAGCTGACATATCTGAGCAGTGTGTGGTTAGTAAGTATACCAAATACTATATAAACTGGGATTAAATTTGATCAGTCTTGACAAATTATGTGGATCTTACTCAATTACTTAACTCATTAACCCACGACATAACTTACCTTTAACCTGAGCTGTGTTTTCTCCCAGTTTGAGTCTTCCAGTCCTCCTGGGTTAGATCCTCTTTTGATCAAGAAAAAATAGTCTCTCCCTGGATGAGCATGAAGTGTGGATGAGGAACCACAGGGGAAATTCCATCAAACAGTGAAAAAACCCAATGTGAGTACTTCTTCTCCCACCAGTTCTATTATAAAATCAAAGAGAATAAACAGAGACATCAGAGGATGTGGAATGCTCTCACAGTTGGTAGTTTACACAAACTGATCTGAGTTTGTGCTGGAGCAGAGCAGAAAAGCATCATCTGCATAGGTGGGAACAGCTTGCAGTGAAAAGGTGCTGCTTGGATAGCTGGGGTAGGACCTGAGGGAATCCTAATTCAGACAAAAGAGTGGGTCAGAAAGCTGACCCAGAGATACAATGCCAGCGTTGTCAGACAGTGTCATTGCAGGTTCAGAGGTTGGAGCACACGGTGGTTTCTGCCAGCACAAGTGGCTCTCCCCTCATTTCAGTGCTCGTGGTTCTGGCATTGGTGCAGAACTTGCTTTGCAAACCTTCCTCAAGGTCAGCAAACAGAGGAATTCTCCTTTGCACGTGTGTTGATAAAAATACACAGGAGATCCTTTTCCTCAAAGTTTATGCCAGAGAACTCTTTTACAAGGCAGCTTCTTCACTTTCACGTTGTGGCATTTTCTGGCCTTAGCTTAAAAATGGAATAGCACCAAATATGAGTTCAGTTTGTGTTTATGAGGAAATAATGCAGCTGGCAGAAATAAGAATGTATTACCAGGCTTGTGTTTTCCTGAGGTCCCACAGGAACCCTGCTCCTAAATTCATGGCACAGAGCCTGAACAAAAAATGTTGCATAATTTGTTGTCTATAAGGCAATGAATTTTGCAAAGCCTCTGTTTTGTTTTCTAAGGAAAATCACACTTAAACTATGATTTGATTATCTTCAGATTTTCTGGAATTCTGAATTGGGCTGGGGAGACCAGAGAAAAGGGGATATTGCAACCACTTTCACATCTTTTGGTTTTTGAACTTCATTACAGATCTTGACTTTTCTCTTTTGAATTTTTCAATGTATAACATGGATTTCCTTCATATATTGAATTACCCCCATGCCACCAAACCCACTCATATGTACTTTACTTTATAACCTGAAAAAGCTCAGGGTGATTTAAAAAAATAGGGGGAAAAACCCACTCAGATAATTTATTTGTGTTCTTTTAAATTCTTCTTTGATTAGTAACAGTGGCTTAAGGTGGTGTAATAATGCAGCTTTAATTGTTGGATCACCAACGTCCTAAAAACAGAAAGGCTTAAAAGGCAGTGCTACTGATGTAGTCCTTGACCTTGCAACTGTGCTTTCCAACTCTTCACATGCTTTATATTTTCAAGCCAAGAGTTTGTAGACCCTACGAAATCCTGCCTTTTAGTCATGTCAGGTATGGCTTTTCCCTGCCAGATTCAGTAGTGCTGCCTCACAGCTCTTCAACATGCAGTGAACCCACATTCTTTGCTGTGTGGCATCAAAAAGCACCACTGGTGTTTACAGAAACTTGTTGATCCCTTGGAGTTGTCACTGATGATAAATATACAGTCTTTTGTTATCAGCTGTCTTTCTGAGGAGCCCTTTGTGGAGGCATCACTGGAACGGACAATCAGAATTAATAATAATAATTAGCTCGCCCATAAACCAGTACTTCTTGCAACATCACATTTCAAAGGGTTTTTGTCATGTCTCCACCCTTCAGGTTGATTAAATGGGAAATTATTTCACCATAAGCTGAACAAGCACATCAACATTTGCTGGCAGGTATTTCTGACAGCTTTCAGGAGTGATATGAGAAAATGAAAGACAACCTTAAACACACAAACAAACCTGAAAACAAAATGCAGAATAGACATTCCCCTCAATACTAATTTTCCCTTGAAAACATCAATGTATTGTTGATACAGTTTCCCTGACCAGTTTTTGTAGTGCAAGAAGCACTGCTTGTACCACAAGCCAAGAAACAGGAGAAGTGAAATACCTTTTAACCAAAATTCCTGTTTTCTGGGGTTGCTTTTGGGAACATTAGCACTCAGTTGATGGCAGGCAGAGGCACAGCAGTCTGGCAGAGCAGGGGGAGGCTGGGCAGAGGAGGAAGAACTTGTTTGCTTTCTTGCCCGGGGTGGAGGCAAGTTGGTGGTTGAGCAGGTTATGAAGGTGGGTCCCTGACAGAAACCTACATTTCATGAGTCTGAGGAGAAGCAGCAGGAAAATAAGGTGAAAACCAGGGAGGTGAAGATGGAAGGAATGGTTTGAAGACATGATCTGGAAGCGTCAGTGAATCCAAAGCTGCCAGATTAATCCTGGAATGTAAGTGCAATGTCAAACATCTTCTCACTCTCTTGCTTTCAGGAAAGCAGTTGTTTCACCATACAAAAGTCTCTGTAGGCTGAACAGACCCATTTGGTACCAGTGAGCAGTTTTTGTGATATATAGAGTTAAAATAATTTTAATAATGACATGTAAATTCTAAAAGATACTATAGAAAGATGATGAAGATTATCTTTTTGTTAACCTATGTTTACTTAATGAATGGATTTTTTGCATGTTTTTAATGTTTATTTGAAATTCTATACATATGATAAAGTAGTTTGCAACCTAAGTTATGCTTGTGCATTGAGAGAGTGATTTAGAAATAATGTATGTAAAAAGGATTACAGTAACATTGTAATATGAAAAGTTATCTTAGCACTCTGCAGTGTAATTCACAGATTATTATTATCACTTGTTTCATTGTTGGAGAATCTGTAATGTCTTTATTTCCTATTTATGACATTTATCTTCATTATTGGGCAGATGGTAATGTGAGAATTGTGTGACAATTGTGAAATTTCATGCTCTAGGGAAAGAAAAGAGTGAGTAGACAGTATGATATTATGTGTTAGTGAAGATTTGTGATAGATGGCACTTTTGCTATGCTCTTGTAATTTTCTGCTTTGATTCCTGTACATTTAAATAAAAAACTGTAAATAAAGTATTTTTTTCTTTCAACTGAATATTGCAAATTTGGCCTCAAGTTGCTGTTCTTAACAGTCAGTATTGCTGAGTTGGTACAGAAATACTGAGTATTTTATGCACTGGAGAAAATTTACTCTGAAATAAACAGAACAACATTATGCCATACATTGGCTTATCTATTTGGGAATTCGATAAGCAAAATTTGCATTTTGCACAATTAATGTACAAGACTCCACCCCAAGTAACTAAACAACTCTATGGGGACTTGGGAGAGTTTCATTTATTTCCCAGTTTATGTTGTTAATGGAAGTGGTTGTGAGGGGACAGCTTAGGGAGCTTTATATTTCCAGGTGTTTTCACATGATGTCTTGTGGGAACAGAAGGAGAACTGGGAAGGAAAAGGCTCAGCAGGTCAGTGGCACAGAAATGCCAGGATATTCACTCCTGGGGAATTGTGCTGGCTGTGGAGGGAAGCACATTGCTCTGGCCAAGTTATTCTTTCCCTCCTGTGCATTTAAACCTTAGTCAGCAGCTCTAACAGTGAGCGAATGTTTTATTATATCAATACATACTTAAGATATTATAATCCTGATCTGCTGTCTTGGACCATTCCCTGAGCTGAGTCTGGAAGGATTTGTGTGCACACACTGCTTTGTGATGCAGCACTTCATAGTCAGGGAACAGTGATGTGAAAACGTTACAATCTTCAGTGTAGCTCAGAAGTGTTTTAAGACTGGGGAGGATTTGGCAGTAATCTCAGCAGATAAAACCTCATGTTGCTAATTAATCACTACAAGTGCAGTCCTGGCCCAGTGATTTCAACAGGAGCAAGTTGAAGCACCACTATATCCCCTGAAGACACTCAAGTTTAAACAGAGCAGAGCTTAAAAGCACAACACCCAACTCCTCTCTCTCTCTCCAAGGCTCCTCTGAAGAAAAACAACATTCCAAGTTTTTAAGAGTGTACTGCAGTAATAAATAACAACATTCCTTAAAATCTTATATCATTTTCTTGGCATTCAAAGTGCAATCTCTCTTTTACGGCCTGATAATCGAGTTTTTCTTAACATATGGCACAGATCCATCTCAAATTCATTGGGAAAAAAGATCAAGAGTGTGTGTAATTTTCACCTGTTCAATAATGCCATAAATTCAGTGAAATTAAATGCATGAGCCCCAAAATAAAATGCCTAGAAAAAGAAGTGAACCTCTGTAAGTGAATCTCTGTTGTGTACTGTTATTATTGAGTACCCTTTTCAAAAAATACAGAAATGAAAGATGCCTGGGGAGACAATTCTAGAACTGCTCAGAGGATTTTTTTGAAATTAAATAATTAGAACTGAGAACATGTTTAGATCATAATATTGTAAGCAGAATGGTGCCTAACAAAACCAGGGAATGATGCCAGTGATAAGGATAAAAAAAGCTATTTACTCTTTTTCTGAGTGCATCCATGGAAAATGGTTTGTTTCAGTGATAGTCAGGTTTAACATTGTGGCTCTGACAATGGGAGGATGCAGCTCAGTTCAGGAACTCCAAGGAATACAAGTGTTTTGAACACAGTTAAAACAGTAAGGTGTTCCTATGGGTTGTCCATCCAAAACAACTTCAGCAAGGAAAAGACCTTGATGCTACAATGGCATGGCATAATCTAAAAACAGAGTAACAAAACTGAGTTTCAAGGAATGTCTTTCAGAATAAGTGGAGCCAGTGTAGGTAAGATAGCAGAGAAACATTAGGAAATAAACACTTTAGGTGTTTTCTTCCCCTGATCTATGACTTAAAATCATTCTAAGACCGAATGTTGGGAGGGGCAGCTGATAGGGTGACTGAAATGACAGTCCTCCAAAATTTCCAAGGGTTTTTGTTGTTTTATTTCAGTCTGTTTTTTCACAGAAGACTTAGAGCTTTTTCTTTTCTTCCAGTGACCTCTATCTAATTTCTGTGTGATACTGGACATCAGCATTGAAATGGGCAATGAGAACAGCAGTGCAGAAAATGAGGTGAGTGTGACAGTGGGATTGTGTTTTCCTTCCCTCCTGGCCTAGAGCAAATCTTGCAGAAATTGGTCCCACAGGCTGCTCACCCCACATTTATCTTCTGCTCCCCATTACACTCATATTTAAGTGTCATTAATGGTAATTGAAAGCAGCTCTGTGTATGTTCTCCTTTGGCAATGACAGTGCTCCAAAGCATCAGGTGCGTGGTTGCTCCCTTGGGGACAGGAGCTGTGGAGGATCCCCAGGGCTGGGTGTTCCCACCGCCAGAAACTGGGAGCAGGGCTGGGTGATCCCACCCCTCCAGCTTAGGAGCAGGGTTGGATGATCCCACCATCCCTGCAGTCTGGGAGCAGTGCTGGATGATCCCACCACCTCCTCAGCCTTGGAGCAGGGCTGGGTGATCCCACCATCCCAGCCTGGGATCAGGGCTGGGTGATCCCACCATCCCAGTTTGGGAGCAGGCCTGGGTGATCCCACCATCCCAGTTTGGGAGCAGGCCTGGGTGATCCCACCCCTCCAGTCTGGGATCAGGACTGGGTGATCCCACCCCCCCAGCCTGGGAGCAGGGCAGCCATGGACAGCTGGGCCAGTCCCAGCCCCAGGAACATCCCTGGGCAGAGGGACGGGCTCAGGCGGGTCCAGGGTTTCAGTCTGTGGGTCAGCCCAGCTCAGTGGAGCAGGACCAATATCCTTTGGCATCACTGGGGAAACTGAAAGAGGGTCCTGGGCCATGGGCAGGGTGGGGAGAGCCCCTGAGAGCTGGGCAGTGCCTGTGGTGAGCACACAGCAGCTTCTCCTTGTTCAGAAATGACCTTGCACCATCGATGTCCCAATCCAGGACTTCACACCCATGTTAGAGGGGTGTGTTGTTAATCCAGGTTGCTGTGTGGTGAGTTATTTTTAGATTTTTGAAGTGAAGGGATATACAATTACATTAGATTACTGGTGATATATTACTGGTGATATACAATTACATTAGAAGTTCCTATGCTGATACAAGTTTAAATAAATTACTAAATTTCAATGATTAAAATACCAGTATATGTTTCATCCTCTCTTCTTCCATATCTTATAGTAGATCATAAAATGCATTAGGGTTCATTTTACTTCCACTTCAGGTCTCAGCAGATCTGCTGTGCCTTGTGCATTGCACAGTGAACCCTCCCAAGGCAATCAGTATTGCAAGTGTTACAGATTTGTTCATAAATACATTTTTAGGAGAAAAATCTTCCCTAATTGGTTATTCTGGTCAGGTTGTACTGTTAGGCCAAGGTTTGATCTCATCTTTTTTCAGGGGTTGGGAAGAGAAGAACATGTTAAATCCTATGAATAGTAATGAGAATTTCTTCTCCATTGTGTACAGCTTCCACTCAGAAAGTTTTTGAAAGTCAAATATATTTCTTCAGGAGTCATCCTGATATTGAGAAGACTTTATTTAAAAGTGATTGAATTTATTAAGAAATTTAATAGAAAACTCTTCTAATGAGGAAAGGAAGCTTCTAGTCTCCTTTTCAGACTGTAAAATACACAACAAAAAACAAAGCACCCTCCCAAAAGACACTCCCCTCACACAGGAAAAAAACAAAACCCCAAAGCAAAATACATGCTAGGAGTCCAAATTACTCTCTATGAACAGAGAAATAACAAGAAGTATTAATAAAGTCTTAAAAGCCACTTAAGCTGCTGAACAGCTATTGGAAAAGTATCACTTAACAAATGGTGAACATTCATATGGTCACTGAAATGCTTAAATATGTTAATTTTTAGTCAGGAATTCCCCAATGGACATAAAGTCATCCTTATACCAACAAGCCATGGAGCACAGCAGGTAGTGGGTGATGAAACTGGTTTGCATGGTTTGCATTCAACATATTAACATCAGGCTTGGCTGCTCTTTTTCTTCTGCATCTGCTTCTGGCTCTTGGGTTTTTTGACACTGACTGCAAATTTGTGAGGCAGCTACATTTAAGTTTTCAGCAAGTTGTAAAAAAAATCTGGTTTCTTTTAACTTTTTTCTTTAATAGCAATCTGTGCTTTGGAGAAACAGCCTGTACTTGACCCCCTTTGCATGTGCCTTTCCTTCCAACTCGTGCACCATTAAAATAGCTCAGTGGGTGTTGTTCTTACACTCAGAACCAGTTGACACAAGTTGTGTTTGTTTATGTGTTTATCAGAGAACACCATTGCCCAACTCCAGCTCTCGGTGAGTCATTTGGAAGCCATGCACGTGGCTTGCATTAAAGATGGGAGAGCCTGTGCTAAGTTTAGAACTCATTTAACGAGTGGGAAGACCTGTGGAATAAATGTGCTACTACGAAGAATGTAGTAGACACTTAGAGAAAAAGTAAACACTCAGCCTGTCTTGTGAAGTCCAGCCTCTGAGGAAAATATATTGTAAATTTAGTAGAAATGAGCAAAGATAAGGCTTGGATGAAGCAAGCCTGGGGCCTGCAGTACATTTAACAGAATGATTTTACATATATTAACCATGATCTGTTTTGCTGTAACAGCACACACGATTTTGGGGTTGTGCCCTGCCCTATTACAGTGGCAAAGGCTGTTTCCAAATCTGTGCCCCTCTCAGTGACACAGCTTGTTGGGCTTATGATGAATTAAATATAAGCTGGTTTTTTAGGATGCATTTTCCTTGAAAACAGAAACTCCACATGAAGAGAAAGCTGTTTAAATTGAAAAAGAAACATATAGAAGAACAGATATTTTGACTCAGTTTGATGCTTGAGATCCAGCTTTTGGTAGGAAAATACAGGTGAAGTAATGGAGGTGTCTTTAATGGTGTCCTTTAATTCTTTTAATGGGAAAGTACTTCAGTTTATAGAACTGTGGGAGGTCTCAGCTGCTGTGCTGCCCATTAGACACATCTTTCTTCATCCACCCAAACTCAGTGGGTAGCACAGGGGAATGGCAGGGTCTGTCTTCAGGCTTTTCCCTGGATTTTCTGGCCAGCTAAATGTCCCAAAATCATCTGCATGGTCATAATGAAAAGGTTCCTACTTTCACAGGGACTGATGTATCTGTGCACTTCCTCAGCCCTCCAGCTCTGGGTGGTGTGGGCTCAGGTGGCAGCTGATAAAGCCGCACTTGCAAACAAAACCAAGCTGCCCAGGACCAATAATTGTGAGAAGTCACAGTGAGAAGCACAGGGGCTGTGTGAGGGAGTGGAAACCCCAGCCCTGCAGCCCAGCCTTGCCCTTGCTGCTCCAGCAGGTTTGCAGTGAGCTCGGGGACCAGCCCCCAGAGTGGCTGATGTTATAGGGTTATTACTGACTTCCAGGACTGTTTGTTATCTTGGTCTCCCATCTACTGGAATTATGCCATTATCAGGGCATCTTTGCTCTCACTTTAAAGGTGTCTGTGTAGGATGTTAAGGCAGAAGGAGTTCTCTGTCACTGGAAAAATGAGCACAACATTTTATAAAGCTTGGATAGGCTGGATTTTCTAATATGGAATAATTTTAGCTCAGGTTTTTAATTCTTGCTACTCACAGTTCTAAAGAGGAGCACTGTCATATTTCACAGCCTTTCTCATGATTACAGAAAAGTCAAAGTTACCACTTAATTGTAAAGCTCTTTGAAGGTGAAAACTGCTGCTGAATTGAAATTCTAGCAGAGCATCTTTTGTTTCATGGCTGAAGAGGGAATTTCAAAGTCAGTTACACAGAAGATATTCCTATGTGTTTTGCTTTTCCCTTTCTTATTCCTGGTTTTATGAATAAGTAAATAGCCAAACAAAGCTGGTTATTCCACGTCTATGTTATTGTTAATATGTCTTTAAATTTATATCTTAATGTCTGGTTACCTTTTTGTTCTTGTTTTCTGCTGTGAAATGTGTAAGACAGACAGCACATGGAAACTTGCCAGAGGGGCCACAACTTTGAAGAGTTTAGTTGCTGTCTGAAGTGTCGTGCTGAGATCCTGCCAGGATTTCTGCATTTATTTGTTATGGACAACTCTCACTGCTGCACATCCTGCAGTTAATATTCTGCATTATTACTTTTCCCATCTTTAAACTTCCTTATGGCTCTGAGAAATGATGGATCTTGTTAATTGGCATGTTTGTTCTTTCAGATCCCGGTGCTGTGGAGATGGGCAGAGGATGCACTGGGCACATCAGCAGCGTCCCAGCATTCAGTCCCCATCCCCACAGATGATAACTGGGCAAATTCCTCTGAGCTCTCATGCTCATGCTGTGTGTTTACATACTTTTTGAATCATGCAATAACATTTGTATACATTCCATTGTTTATGTTCAACAAAAATACATTCCCAGTTATCGGCATAGTAATTTTGCCTATGGCATTTTAATGGAATATGTTGTTACCCTACATGGGCTCTTCTCTGAGTTTGTTGTGTCCTCTGTGATCCACCACTTTTACTCTCTAAATTATGATTCTCTTTCACTTTTCCTTTCATTTACTCCAGTACACATCAGGATGTCGATGGCAGTGGGCTACAGGCCAGTGTGCCCATTCCTGATGCTTATGGAGTCCTACCACACCTCCAGTCACCACATGAATTAACTCTTATTTCCAGTGATAATTACTACTGGTCCAATATTCTATGATAAATAGTACCAAGTATTTCTTTGAGTTTACAGAGTTTACATTGTCTGTTTTCAGAAAATTATACATCCTTTTATGCAAATGCAGCAAATTCTGGGGCACTTCTCACTGCAATGAATAATTATTTTTCTCATTCTCATCTTCCCTGTGAGCAAAGGAGGGGGGATGAAAGCAGAACAGAGTTGTGACTGGGTTCTTAATTTGAAAGCATAGTGAAAAGAAAGTTGGAAGACTATTCCTTCTTTGCTGAATTAATAGTTAAAGTTTCCTTTGCATTTGTAAAGCCATCACCCTTTCTCATGGGAAATGTACATGTATGGGTACAGATGAAAAGGAAAAATATTTTATATTTATAAAGTTCATGTATAATTATTTACTACATTTCTCCATTTAGAAGTAGTGTGAAAATGTTGGACTTGCCTTTTCCACAGGTATGGGTAGGGAGAAATTACTAGGCAGGCAAACATTGTTGTCTGGGGAGCACAACAGAGTTTGCAACTCAACTTGGAGACCATTTTCCAAATGGTACTTCATTGGAATCTAACAGCATTTTCTTGAGTGCCTCACTGTCAGGCTGCTGAGAACCACTGAGCAGAAAGCTGCTTCAGCTAAAGCTTTATTGACTGAAAATTGCAAGTTATGTGATGAAGACTTTTCCCCCTTGATCACTAACTTTATTTTCTCTTTCCTGCCATATCTCATATACCTTCCATCCTTAAGAAAATAATGTAGGAGCCCAGGCCTTCACCAGCTGTGAGGAAAGGGACAAAGGAAAATCAGAAGGTGCAGCTTGTGAAGATCCAAGGATAACTATGAATTTTCCTTTGCCCTCTGAACACAGATCCCATTAAACAGGTGGAAGGACGTGGTTAACAAGAGCCATGAGGCCAGTTCTCTCCCACCATGCTTCATTTAGCTCAGTGCATGCTCCTGAAACACAGCAAGGGTCCTCAAGCTGTTTAGAAGACACTTATGTTGACACTACAAAGATCTTCAGATATTTATTGTCCTCAATGGAGTCATAAGCACAAGCAATGAAGCCTGAAGGTTTGAGTCTTGTTGAGGCTGAGAGGAAGTTGTGTATTCTGTGAAGAAAGCCAAAGCAAGGACAAGATGGTGACTCTATAAATACACACACACAGTCATGTCAGTAGTTGTTTCTCAGGAGGAAAAGCAACCTTTTATCTCTAAGAGAAGGTCAAAGGTACTTACAATCAAAAGCTGTAGCCAGAATTTCTCAAATACCATTGTTACCATATCACAATTTGCTTTACTTCTTGTATTTGTGAGAAGCAAATTAAATGAGGCTGCCACAAATGCCAGTTTTTGCATTCCTGCCCCTTTGAGGGTTTTAATTAGAATAGACATGAACTTAAAATTCTAATCCTGCGAGAGACAAATAAACCACGCCAGAAGCAACAGCAAATTACACCATTACTGATTAAAGACAAAAATCTTCTATAATTGCAGAATCCTATATGGAATCTCCCTTAAGAAAAGAGTCTGATTTTCCTATCTGATCATGTCATAATTACATCCACCTGATTAGTAGTCCTGTTTGGGCACAAAACCCCAAGGAGTGGCCATGACAGGTGTCCCCCTCCAAACTGCTGTACCACAGCCACTCTCAGCCAGGGCCAGGCACTGAGTGACACAGGTTGTTGCACCAGCTGTTTGTTAAAACCAAATTCAGCTCCCTTGCAAGGTGATAAAACTGAGTTTTAGTGTAATTCTTCGCATCTGAAGTGTCACATGGAGTTCAAGCTTGGTCCAGTACGTGAAGTATGAATTTATTACTCTCCCACAGTCACTGGTTTTGCTGATCAGTGTTTGCTGATGTGATTGTAAAGTTCTGGTTGTTAAAGCAATATCCACTCACTGTATAATTTTTATTCATTTTGGTACCATTTCTCCACATAAGGGAGAAACAACAGCTCTCCAAAGATACAAAGATTTTAAAATCGATTTTACTACTCGGGTAGAACAACAGGGCTGATCTTTGCTCTTTGTCCTGAAGGGCACCTGCCCTGCACTGCTCACTCCCTCCATGCAGAGGTGAACCACCTTTACCAGGCAGAGATTAAAAACAAACTAACTGTAATGGAAAGTGATTTCTGGTTTATTGATTGAGACTTGTAAAGGCTTGTTCCAGTTTCCCCCCCTCTAACCAGAGTGAGTTAGTGGGAATGGAAACTTAATGTAAGTCCTCAAAGATTACTTGCAGCTAGTCAGAGCTCTGGCATGTCCCAGCAACTGCTATAAAAGGCTGTGTGCTCAATGAGGAATGTTGCAGAGGGCAGATGGAAAGGGAAGAGACTTTTAGCGAGAGAAAAGAGGAAAGGGAGTCAAACCAAGTTGCTCTATTAGAGGGGCTGGAGTGGGAACGCCAGGTGTGAAAACCAGCCCCGTGCTGAGCTTTTTGAGCAGGAGGTGTGTTGGGAAAGGCGACGTTTCTGGGCTGACTGTGACGTGAGGCTGTGGCCGTGCCCAACACTGGTGCCATGACTTTGTGCTGGGAGAGCCGGGCTTTGGGAGCTGGGCTTTTGGGAGCCAGGCTTTGGGGAGCTGAGCTTTTGGGAGCTGGGCTTTGGGGAGCTGAACTTTTGGGAGCTGGGCTTTTCCAAGCCAGGCTTTTGTGAGCCAGGCTTTGGGAAGCCAGGGTTTGGGGAGCTGGGCTTTGAGGAGCCAGGCTTTGGGGAGCCAGGCTTTTGGGAGCCGGGCTTTGGGGAGCTGAGCTTTGGGGAGCTGGGCTTTTGGGAACCGGGCTTTTGGGAGCCGGGCTTTGGGGAGCTGGGCTTTGGGGAGCTGGGCTTTTGTGAGCCAGGCTTTGAGGAGCCAGGCTTTGGGGAGTCAGGCTCTGAGCAGGCTCCCATGCAGCACTAAAGGGATTTCTTTCTGCTGTGATGACTTCAGCCAGAGAACAGCACTGCCCATAATCCTTTTGGCTGCACTGTTAATGGAGTTCTCTTTCTGCAGCCTCCTGTTCAAAGTCATTGGGAGAGTAAAGTGATCCTGTACATTTACTTTGTGTTCTTGCAGACTCCAATGCTTCTGGAAAGGTTTAAAGAAAATTACATTGCATATTTCAGGAGAATCTGTTTTATCCATTTAAATAGTGTGGTGGCTTAAAGGGGGGAAAGGTTTAGGCTTTTTAGTTTTCTTTCTGTTGCTTGTGTACTTTCTGTGACAAACTTGGTTTGTTTGTTGTTGAATTTTTTTAATTATTCTTGACTTAAAGAAAAAACTTCTGAGAACCTCCGTGTTCTGATTTTTGTTACAATTACCTAAATCTTCCAGTTAACCACCTTTTTATAATGAGAATCCTTTTCAAACAGGAGTATACAACACTTGAAACAAATGTAGAACAAATTTAGCTGCAAGCCTCTGTAGTCAATCACTTCAGAGGCTGCATGTATTGAAGCCTCAAAAGTAATTTATTTAACAGCAGCTATCTGATGACACCTGTGAACAAAACATAGTCTTTCTAATTGTTTTCACAGATTTTAATTAAAAATAAAAAAGCATGCTTTGCAAAGCTAGTTCAGCACCTGATTTGCATAACTAGCTTAAATTTTAAAAACTTAATCGAAAAATTTAATTATAATTTTCTTCTGTCTGGCTTAAATTCACAGAACTAGTTCTTTTGTGATGATCAAATGAATAAAGTAAATGTAGAAGATTTCCTATATCTTGAAATATTAGGAGTTACTTTTACATTTAAATATCTACATTAAGATTTGTTTTAGATTATTGGTAAAATAATCCTCTGAGCTTCTTTTTAACATGTAAATGTGCCTTTGCCTTACTAGGTAATAGGCAATTTTGCTTTTTGATCATTCAAACACCCAACAGCCTGGAAAGAAGGAAATAAGTGTGTCTACAGTTCAAACTCCTCTCTGCTCCAACAGGGCCCGTGTTGCCAAGATTGTTTTACTACATGTTAAATTTGGTAATGAACTGGGGAGTCAGATTTTTCTGTGGCCAATGACAGTCACTTAGGGATAGCTGGGAGATGAGCTGTAACTTCTTTAACATTAGTTCCCTGAAAGCACAAAACAATTAAAAACAAAAAAGTCAAAATAATCAACCCAACAAAAAAACCCTTACCAGTCCCCTGACCCCAAACAACCTGTAGAAAATGTTAAATGTAGTCTTCAAACACACATAACTGCCCTGGTTTGTTGTGATCATTCTCCAGATTTTTACTGTAGCAGCTGATAAAATCACTGGGTCATGGGCCCTTCTCTGTGTCTAACGTGGAAACATCCTGATTTTAGTGAGATGGGGTGTTCAGGTAAAGCAGGCACATAAAATATATATATTGTGTAGTTCACTTGTGAATTAGGGAGATGAGTAAAAGTAAAACCCAGTGAACTTCTACCAAAATTATGCTGGCCTCAAAGTGTTCTGTGAAGCATCAGACTCAGGGAGTCAATGAAAAATGAGCCTGATTCCATGTTACAGTTTCAAACATTCCTAAAATAGCTGCACTGCTGCTTACAAGTACCTGGCAGGTGTAACCTCTGAGTTGGGTCCAGTGTATCTGTTTGTGTTACTGGAGCCTTGGTAACAATGAGCTATTTGGTTTATGATATGACAGGCAATAGTGTTTCCTTCTGATGCCACAACTGAGCCCATATTGCTGATTAACTTTTGGTTGTCACGTGTCTGGTGGGATTTGTGACTCTGGATGACAACCCAAAGGATGCTGGTTCTCTGCACAGGAGTTCTGCTTCTGAGATTTATGTGCAAGAGGCATCCCCAGCATGCCCTGCTCCAAAAGTGGGATGACTGGAGGTCTGTAGCCCAGAGGATTATAACCTAAAGGAGCCTTTTGAGTTAAGTGGCTGATCTGGTGAAGGAGAGACTAATTAGAAGCAGTGTGTGGCTACTGAGACTGCAGTGTAAGTTAATTACTCAATTATTCACTGTGCACCTTTCTATTATGGGACATGACAGAGGCTTTAGGACAAGGAGACAAAACATGCAGCTCTTCATCTTCTGAAGAGATCTATGAGGTAATTTGTCCAGCCTGGCACCCAAAGCAGCTGAAGAATATTGGAGACAGTGGTAATAGGGAGGACAAAAATAAAATAAATAGTTACTTGTCATTGCTCTTGCCAACTGCTGGAGGCACCTGGACAAATTTGTAAATTGGCCTAATTTCTTGGGGTTCTTTGTGCAGTTCTCCCTACCCTCCCTGCCTTGCTGGGAAGGGAAAGGAGGTCATTTCTGCCTAAAAGCGGCCTGAAAATGATTCTTCCTTTGGCTGTTACCATGAGGCATTTTTTTGCGGCACAACTTCCAGGCTGACCCACCTATACCCCTCATGGTACATGGACAGAGGAAGATTGTGGCACTGTGAGTGCCTCTCCTGGCTTGTTGGGAGTGTACCAACCACTAGTTGGGGTTTTTTTTCCTGATAATTAATTCAATAATCCATTTTTTTCACAGTTGTTTTGCTCTGCAAAACAGAGCCCTGTAAACTAACTCAAGGTTTTTTAGTTTGTTGGGGTTTTTTTTCTGGCTGTAAGAAACAAATTTCCTTGTATAAGTCTTGATGTTGTAGTATTTTTTGCCATATACTCTGGGTTTGGGGCCAACATATGTACTTAGATAAATATTCCAAATGCCAGATGTCAGCACATGCTGGGTAAGTGCTTAGTAATCATGAAACCAAGAGCCCTTGGTCTATCCCAGAGGAAAGTGGGGTGATAAAGGAGACTTCTGTAGTGAAGGGGTTCCTCCAGGGAAAGGCAGAGGATATGAGAGTTAATAAAATTTGTCTTAAGTCTAAAGGAAATCTTTTCATATCTTCAGTATGCCTTGACCTTTTCAGTTGCTCATTACACGGGCTTTGCTTGTCCACTGGGTGTCTCATTGCTGGCTCTGAGCACGGGGAGCCTTTGGCTGTGTGGGAACACACCGTGTTCACACAGAGCACTGTCATTTTGGAAACAATAGCACTCTGCAATTTATTGAGTACTGCTAGAACAAAATAAACATTAAATTTCAGAGTCAGAAAACCCAAAAGATGAGTGCGGAATTGTGCTTTTAATCTCTGACATTACTCTGAAGTGGTTCTTCTCCTGTCAGTGAACACACTTACATGTCTTTACATTAAGGCTTTTTACAGTTACGGTTAAAAATTGAAACAACAGTGATTGTGTGTTAAGGGTGATCTGATGAAGCAGTTTTCCTTTTTTTAATTATTGCTTGACATGCCAAAGGATTTGGAAAAGACCTTCCTTCAGACTTTGTTTGTCCATTGCACTTGAATGTTTCTCTCCATTACTCCAGGATTTTTGCTATACTTGAAGAACATACTCAGCTACTGTTTCAGAGCAGCCCTTTCCAGCAATTCTTCACCTTCTGAAGATACTTCTGCCAAAGAAAATCAATTCACTAGGAAGGTGCCACTACCTGTTGTAAGCAGCCCCAGAGGGTATTGTAGAACCTCAGGGATCTGCAGGCCCAGCCCTGGTGTTTGCACAGGACTCTCTTCCTCCCTGGAGCAAAACCAATAGTTTGGAATAGAAACAAAATTTAAAAAAAACAAACCACTCATTTAAAGGCATGTCTCCATGGATGAAGATCCTGGGTAAATATTTACCCTTGAGAAGAAGTCCTTCAGCATTCCCACAGCTGTGTAGTAGCTTTTCTGCAGCTATCACTGCAGAAACTGCAGCATTTCCTGTACTGTTGTCACAGAAAGGCAGGGAGCTGAAGAATCAAGCCCTCTGTGTCTGTTCAGAGGCATTCTGAGCTCTGTTGAAGTGGGAGGGAAGGAATCTTGACTTGGATTCAAGTGCTGGGTCTTGACTGACATTGGCTTGATCTCTAACTTGACTCAAAATATACTGCTAATATTATGAGTGTCCAAGTTTACAGCCAGTTTCCATGCTTTCTCATTTTAAACTTGCTTAGCAAGGAAGCATTTGCCAGGCTTGGAAAAGAAGATGATACCCTCCTTGGGTCAGTAAAGGCCCTGGCTGCTTTAGAACAATTGTTGCATTCTTCTCTCCCTCTTCTTTTCCTAGGATTTATTTCTGGCTCAGCCACTTCCTTCTGTTTTTCTGTAGTTAATAAGAAAATGGCTTGGCTTTACAACCTGTGAGTTCCATCAAAGCAGTGAAATCTGCAGAAGTCTGGCAGAAGGCAGAACAAAACTCCTCAAGTTTCTGTATTCTCCAAACCAGCAGCAGCCATTTCAACTGTTCTCTTTTTTCATCCTAGAATGCTCCACAAGATTCAGAATTGGGCCAAGCTCCTGCTAATGGGCACAATTCCAAAAGGAGCCCTGAGGACAACAGGGCAGGAAGGTCTGGAGGTCAGGACAGCTCAGATCCTCTTCCTGCTGCTGTGCCACTGGCTGAGAGCATAACCCCATCAGATCCAGGAGCTACAAGGTAAGAAATGAAGTTTCTTCCTGGGAATTGCATCGAAGCCCTGGTGCTGTTGATAGCTGGGGGCTGTGCATTTAGTTTCTGTTCAGTGTGGAACTGATTTTCAAAGTCTGTCATCCTGATGGATGATGATGAGGATGATAAGGATGATGAAGATGATCAGTCCTCAAAAATAACCTAACATCACCAGACTACTGTTTACCAAACTGACTTTCTTGCCTGACTGAATAACTATAAACAAGGCTCCATCTGTTGTAGTAACCCTTGACCTAAACTTTCTATGCTTTTTGCTTGTACTAATAAACTCTCATCTGAGACAGAGAAACATTGAAGGGTCTTTTGTTGTCCTAATTGACTGAAATAAGATGTAATTGTAAGCAATTGCAAAATGCTGTTCTCAGCTCTGTATAATAATCCTACTAAAAAGGACCAACTCAGCTAATATTTATTAGCATTGCACTCCTCTAAGTGTCTTAAAATTCACTTTATAAAATAAATAGGACTACTTGCAGAGTTAAGATATTCTTCAGTGCTATTAAGGATGGCAGAAGGTAACATAATCTGGATTTTGTTTAATATCCCAAAAGGAACATTTTGTAGGAAACATTAATTCTTTTCACATTGTTGTTTGCAGCTGCTGCAATGAAGAAATTATGTAATAATAGAATGATTTCAACAAAGAGATGAACACTTTGTAGATCATCAGTGTTACCTGGGATAGAACAGAATCACAGAACCACAGAATATCCTCACTTGGAAGGGACTCACAAGGATCATGAGATAGAAGAATAAATACAATTTAGGAGTAGCAGTAACTTTCTGAGAAATGTGTAGGATTTTTAGGCTGTGGGCACCTTTTGGAGTGTTGTCACAAATGTTCTTTAAGATTGGAGAGTTCACTACAGAAAGATTTGCCACATCCCTTAAAGCAGAGACTGTTTCCACCAACCCTGGTTACCATTTCTGATTGTATTTCTTTGAAAGATGTAAACTTGAGAAATGAAAGCCAAGAACAAACAGGAGTCAAGTAAAATATTTCAGATGCTGTCAATGCTATCCCAGGCAATTAACTCTTCTTATCCACTTTTTTTAAGAAACTATGAAGATTAAGCTTTTCTTTATGCAGAGGGTGGTCAAACACTGAAATAGGATTCATAGAGAGGTGGTCAATGCCCCAAGCCTGACAGTGCTTAAAAGGCAATGGGGCAATTTGGACAATGACTTTAATAATTTGCTTTAACTTTTGGTCAGCCCTGAAGTGCTCAGGCAGCTGAACCATGTAGGTCCCTTGCAATATTCTAGTCTAGTCTAGTCTATTCCAGTCTATTCTATTCCATTTTAAAATTATTGATATTATGCAACAGTTTGTGGCAGTTTAAATCCAAATTCAGGTTTTAAGTACAGTTGTCATTGACCACATTAAGGACATTTCAGGGGAATTCAGACACATGACATAGTCTAAAATGACTTGCCAAAAAAGAGCAACTTATTTTCTGGAAGGGTCAGTTTGGCTGTGCCATGGAGCTCTTACACCCCAGTAGGTTGTTGTACTTCAATACACACATAGGAAGATATTTACTATTAATTCTATTTCTTCTGACTGCCACTAGCACATTTTAATTATTTACTGAAAATAATAGAGTCTGAGCAAGACTAAGATTGCTAAGTCAATTTATAATGAAAATTATTGTATTATAATGATATTTAGGCATGAAGTTTAAATAAGTGATGAAAGGTTGTGCTTCTTTCCTAGAGACACACTCTGCTGTCTACCAGGTCTATACATGAAACAGCTTTTTCTTGGATGAGATTCTCATGCCTGAGTGTCTTTCCACTTTAATGTCACATGAGGGAAGCCAAAGATGTCATTCTCATCAGCTAAAAAAATTGATTTTAGAGTGGTGCTGTAAAATTGGACAGGGTGAGATTTTTAGAGGTGTATTTTGTTTTTTCAGTTAACAAATAATACATGTATCCTCTGGTCTGTAATTTTCTTCATGGTATTGTGTATAATCATTATATTGTTTGTGGTGGTAACCACACTGTCCTGCTGAAGAAAATATAAATTTCTTGTAAGCTACTTATAACATGATGCATTCTGATTTGTGACAGTAAAATAGTAATTTTTTGCTGTCTTACCAGTGTGCAGGTTATATGTTGGGAAGGGGAAAAAAGAGAGGCAATTATGAGTATGACCAAGTGCTGGTATTTATAGTAGGCCTATCGTGACTAACATTCCTGCAAAGTGCAGTTGTCTGTGAAACTGCACAAGCACAGGTAGGAGACTCAGAACTGCACCATCCATGCACCCTCCAGCTGAGAGCATTTGTACCAGCAACCACCTGATACACTGCAGACTCTTATCTTGGCCTTGCAATATTTGTGGTTTGGCTGCAGCAAGTGCAGTCTTGCCTTTTTTTTTTTTAACATTAGCATAGTAATTTTATACTGTTCTGTAGCAAATTTGCATTTTTAAAAACTGTATTGCTCAAAAATGGTATCACAGCAGTTCTTTAGGTGTTCCTTTTGAAAATGTGAGTGCCTGGAACACTTAGACTTAAATTCCAGCTGGCTAAAGCAACTGCAGCAGGCAAAACTATGACTCATGTGAGCTGACTGTTCCATGGGTGAGTCAGCGTGAAGGGATTCATAAGATTCTTGTTGCAGGAAATTTAGTAGATGAGTGGGAGCTCAGGCAATTACTTCTTGTGTAGCCTCACTCCTGAAACTGCTGGCACATGCCTGGCTTGAGTGCCTTGTATATCCTGCCAAAATAGAAGTGAAGACAATAAACGGAAAATCTTTGAAGTCCCACATTCCAGGCTGTTTATTTTTATCTCACTCCCCTGTGCTGCTTTGAACACATCTTTTCCACCCTAAAGTGAACTCTTGGAGTCTTCAGAGCGTGTGACCTTCCATCTTCAGCTGGAGTATCTCTGGGTGGAAAATGACCACGTTTGCTTTTTTCCAGTCCTCTGGGTGGCTTCCTCTTACCCTCCACAAATTCTCTGAAGTTGTTTCAGTCATTTTTAAACTCTTTTATTTTGGAATTCAAAATGTCTGTAACTTTAGAATGGTCTGTTTCAGTCCAATTTTTTTTACCTGATTCTCGCTAGTCCTATGTGCTGGAAAGTAGGAAAGTAGGAACATTGACAGTAATTAATCTGTGAACTTTCCACGTGGAATACAAATGCTGAAGAGCTGGGATGGTTAGCAAGCCTCAGGCTTTGCATTGGTGTAACCATTGCCTTTCCCCTGCTGCACAACACTCACCTGGGCAATCCTCAGCCAGACAACTCAACCCCAGAGGCTCTTTTTCCAGGAGGTTTAGGAAGAAGCAGATGCAGCAGTTTAAAAGATCCACACCCAGGAGGAGTTCAGGGGATTGAGCACTCTTGGTGGATGATCTTGGCTGCTGTCCCACATGGAGTGCTGCTCACAGATCCTGTGGGACACCCAGAGCAGAACCATGTGGAGTGAGGAGCTGGAGCTGCCACACATCCTGTGGGACACCCAGAGCCATGCAGAGTGAGGAGCTGGAGCTGCCACACATTCTGTGGGACACCCAGAGCCATGCAGAGTGAGGAGCTGGAGCTGCCATACATCCTGTGGGACACCCAGAGCCATGCAGAGTGAGGAGCTGGAGCTGCCACACATCCTGTGGGACACCCAGAGCCATGCAGAGTGAGGAGTTGGAGCTGCCACACATCCTGTGGGACAGTCTGTTTGGTGCCGAGCTTCCTGCTGGCTCTGTGGATATCTGATGGAGACCAGGAGCCACTCCTGGAGCTGGAGCTGAAGATCTGGCCACACTTCCTTGCTGCAGCAGTAGTACAGTTCACTTCTTTGTTGTTGGAGCAGTTCAGTTTGCTCAGACTTAAAATATTGCAGAGCCCACGTTTTATTCCATGTGTGGAACAAGGAGGCAAAGAGTGATTGGGGGCAGGGGGGGAGCAGAGCACATTCCCAGGAGCATCATAGGGATCATTATTCCTGCTTCACTTTTTCCTGAAAGCTTAGATGCGCAGGGAGGGTGGGGGAGGCTGGCTGCTGCCAGCAGCCCTTTAGAGATGATGGATTTCTCATGTGTTTGTTTACACTGAGAAGTTCTAATAGTGACTTGCTCTGCCTCTAAAACTGACTTTTTTCTTTTTTTTTTTGAAAGGGAACATGGAAATGAATTCCACCTCCCTAATTAACTTCCAATACCTCTTAGGGTCAGATTAAAACACAGGATTCCCCAAATTAACTCAAGTCCAGCAGTGCACCGTGTCCAAATGTGTAAATTCAAAATGTAGACACTGAACTCTCATGTGTCAGGGGAAAGAGAACAAAAACAGTCGAGAGGCAGCTCTGTGTGTGCCGTGGTTGCAGAGCTGGCTGTGCATTTGTTCCCTCCAGTGCTTTCTAAATTCATCCTCAGATTTCAGGCTGATGCTCCTGGGAATATAACCACTCAGGCTCTGAGTTACATCACTGTGGATGGCAGCTGTCTGTGACCTCTGGGATTCAGAGGCTTTAGCACTTGGTGCTTTTCCCTCACAAGCGTGGCTGGGCTGGGAAGGCTGCCTGTCCTTTCAACAACCGCTGAGTGTTTTAGAAGGATAGCAAAGGAATAAGAAATGGAAATTTTGAATTATCTATGATTTTCTGTGTTGGTATCTTCATCTCTTGTTGTTTTTCAAGTATGCCTAACATATTTGGGTATCTCTAACCCCCATCCCTCCACACACACTCCCCTTCAACTGGTAAATGCTGAATGGCAGAGAGCTTTTGTCTTGCTGCTTCTGCTGCTGGTTTTATCTTCTGGCCCTTTGCCTTTGCTGTAGATGACAAAGCAGAGTAATGGAAGTTGTGACTTCAAGTGTTAATGGCTGGTGGATTGGGCATGGCTCTTAATCTGGAAGTATTTATGGGATATGCACCATAAGTCATCCATTTCTTAACATCCTTTATAGCTTCACACCCTAAACACAGACCAGGCAGTGCTCTCCTAATAAATATCTTAGCAACCAAAGCAGGACTCTTAAATTCAGACTTGCCTCAGAACCTTCTGGTAGTGGAAAGAGGTAAACTATGTGTGTTCAAAATTAGTCAGTAAATTTGCAATGTGCTTTCAAACAAGCAACTTCTCAGTAATTATTTATGCAAAACAAACATTTTAGGCATGTAAAGATTTTAGTTGTTGTTGGATGTTGTAACTGGAAGTATAGCATTCATGTGGTCAGTATGTTTGGGCCTTGGATTTGCAAACCGTTAACCGTGTGCTTAACTTCTAAGAGAAGGGAAAAGGTCCCTTTGGTAACTCTGGAGTGCAGTGGGACACATGTATTTCAAGTTAAAGATGCACCTACATCTTTGCATGACTACATTTCCTTTCATTTTAACATATCATGCAGTGATTGCTCCTAGAAAAATTATTCTTTCCACCCTAAGCTCTATGTGAACTACAAGAAACTCAAGTGTTTTTCCATGCTTTGCCATTTGCATGTTTTGTTTTAAATAGGAATTAATTTTTCCTTAGATTACAAACAAAAGAGATCAAGTACCCACATTTTATTTTCCTGTGTTTAAAAATGCAAACTTTTAAGGTCATAGCTCTATGTTGATTGTATTAAATGGGTTGTCTGAAATCCCAAGTTCCCTGCAGGTAATTACTGATTTAATGTAGATTGGGCTTCACTCAGGGGAATTATCTTCAGCATGTGGTGTAATTTCCCTGTAGTGCTATTCCCCTTAAAAAGAGTGGAAGATAATGGGACTAGGTGTGACCTTAAGAGGTCATCTAGTCCATCCTTCTGCCCTAAAGCAGGATCAGCTGTGCTTAAGTCATTCCCAACAGATGTTTGTCTAACCCCAGCATGTCTTGCAGACAGAAAAGCAAGATTGCAAAAAATGAAAAGAAAGATGTAGGATACATTCCCCATACAGTTTTACCTGTTAGTTACATCAGAAGGAGAAACACAGAGATATCCAGACAGGTCAGTCTGAACATATGATTGAATCAAACCTTCCAATTCTGTGTTATGTCCTTAATAAAACATTGGGGGAAGCTGCAGTAGCACAGATGATGAATCAGTACTACTCTACTCCAAAAGTGATAGTTTAACTTGCTGTCACAGCATGTGCCAGCACTGCCATTTTAATTCTGCTCAACATACATTAATTACAAACTTGTCCCAATTCCTTCATCTACTCCTGAATAAAATGAACAAGTTTTCAGCACTTCTGAATACCAGAAAAATTGTTTTGATTGATTCATAGTGCTGAATCTCCCTTGAACCTGCTAAGTCACAGGTTTATTACTCTGGCTCCTAACAAACTTGCTACCAGCATGGCAGTAGATAGTTCATGGGCTTAGAAATTGTAGTCAAGAAAATGTAATCACTTCAGACGTGTTTGGAACTGTTTCATATTTAATAGCTGCAAGCAGAAGTCTAATGTAACAAAGATGTCATGTGTAAAAATCTTAGAGACATTTCAGTGATGAATTATGTAAATTGCAAATATATGATGATGTATGGTCTGTATGGTGAACAACATTTCCATCCCAGATTTACTACTGTGCCTTTTCCAACTCTGTTGACAGAAGGGATTAAAGATAAGTAAAGAATCAGAGATTAGAGATAAATGATAAGAAGGAATTGTAACTGTAGATATTGTTTTCTCCTTTCTCCAAAGCTCAATTTCACAGAGGTTAAAGGGCTTCCTCCCCACAACCTCCACCTGTTTTTATTACCCTCCTGATCACCATATCTCTGACAGGAGTGTGCTTCCAGATTGAAGAACCCTGGGCACAAAACTGCTGATGAGCAATTTAACCAGTAAGAAGGCAAACCTGCAACATGAGCAGAAAGCTGGAATGGCAATGGACTCTCACTTTTCCACCCCCTCCCCTATTCAGTGTTGTGGTTTCTTTCCCTCCTCTTCTAATTAAGCTTCCCTGAGTACAAAATTAATGTCAATAATAAAGTGCATTCCTTCCTTAGGGAAAGCCTCCTGGCATCTCCCTGCTGTTTGCTCATGTCCTGTCTTGCCCCATGCTGTCAGTGATCCAGCAGACCCCAAATATTGCATTGCCATCTCTGTTATTCCCAGTATCAGTAAGTTTTATATGGACAGGTGTTTTCAGTGTGCTAGGGGAAGAAAAACACTGGGCAAAACCATTTTCTGAAAGTTTAAATGAAATGTATTGGAGTTATAAATTAAATGTTGAAAGTGACACCAAGCATTGCTGAAACTCATTTAAACTATATATGAATTGCATGTTATAGATGTTTTATCTCAGATTTGAGGCTTAGACTTCATATAGGCAAACTTCAATTGCTCTTTTAAAACTACTTTATTTGCCACTGCAATGACTCTGAAGAAGGTTTTTAGGATGTGAGACAGACTCATGTTCAGCTTTAGGTGCAGCCCTCTCTTGTTGGGCAGTCCTCAGTATAAGGAAAGGGTTTGGCCCCACCTGGAAGTGCATTTTGTGCAGGCTGGCACAGCCCAAAAGGCCCTGGTTGTATAAACACAGACCTAAACTGCAGGGACACAAGAGCTGGTCACTGACTACCTTCTCCATCGAGTATTTTGTCTGTAAAACCTGGGCAGAGAGCTTCTCAGATTTCTGGAGATTACTTGAAATCCAATATATGTTTGGCCTTATGGAAGGTCTTTTAAGCATCTTTTATCACTCCAACCTATAGATGACTTTGAATTTCTGAAATGTAACCTGCTCCTGCTAAGCTGTGGCAAAGCTGTAGCGTTGGGCTCACCATGAGCCACCTCTGCCCATGTAGATCTGGAACCAAAGCTCACTGTCATCACACTGACCTTCCAGCACTGGTGTTATCTCTGTGTCTTGCTTTGGATGGGATTTATTAATTCATGTTAAGTGAATGCTGCCCCTTCCTCCTGGGTACAATTCCACATTCAGTTCTGAATGATGTTTCACTCCACATTCCCTAAGGCAGTGAAAATGTGCCCAGGCAGAGAAGGTGAGGGAGAGAACAAGGTTAAACTGCTTCATCACTTGCAAACCTCAGCATGAAAAACTGAGGCCCACACAGTGCACGCGAAAAAATATGCATTTAATCCTCTGATTCCATTCTTATCTGTAATGGGTGGGCAGAGAGATCACACCAAGCCTTACAGCTCACATGCACTGAAATCAAACACTGCAACTAAATGACCTCATAGGGTGTGTTTCATCGTGAGGCACCATCCTGCATTTGGCAGACCTTTGACCTTTTGGTGAGAGCCAACCGTGCTGATCAGTTGGAGGAAACATTCAGCAGATGGGCCCTTCTTAATCTCCTGCTCCACACCCGAGCACAGCCAGATAACTGCAGTCCCTGTGGAGTGCTCAGCCCTTTGCTCTGGGCACAGTAGGCTCTCACAAGCAGAGACAAAAAGCCTTTCTTTGAGGTACTGGGGGTTTTCCCAGTACTTTTTTACTCTAGTTTTCCCCATGTTACTCCCTTAGTCTGTTGGATGTGTGTCCCCTCTCATCTAAGATTTTGGAATGGTTAAATGAGCATGGTGGCTCTCAGGTAAGACTGGGGACATACTTTTTAGACCAATGAGCATTTAAATCACTGTGTCTGATGGTTTAACTCCTGAAAGCAGATTATCAGCTTCTCAGTGCATGTGGTGCATGGCTTTGAGACATCAGTGGCACAAACTGGTTTTATTCTTTGCTTCATATTCTTTGCTTCTTTATTGACATGAAACAAATAAACGTTTCCATTGTTGGCAGCATCAGTAATGAAGGCATCAGTAGCCACAGTGCTGAAGAGCTACCCAACCTAAAGTCAAGCATGGTGTCTTCAGAGGTGACAGGACAGAACACTATCTTGCAAGAGCAAGGAGGACAAACAGACTTTAATTTCTTAAAGCACTCTGCTGAAGCAAGAGCGAGAAGCCTGCCTGTCTCAGTGCCTCTTGCAGCCTTGGCCAAAGAACTCGTCACAGCAGATGTCACAAACAGCAAGGACAAGTTACCCACCTCAGATTACAACACAGCACTGCCATCACCAGGTCCAGTGAGTGACAAAGAAGAGGGACTAGCACATGCCAAATCTGCGGAGAGAGGGCCAAAATGTGACAGTACTGCTGCCTCCTATACCAAAAACGACAAGAAGGAGCCAAGTTTCCCAAGCCTGGAGCCCAGCCCTCCCACTGCAATCACAGAAATGCAAGGAGTCCCACAAATAAGTTTGAGTGAATTAGGACCTCTCTGGCAGAGGGAACAGCTGGGTGGCATGAGGGAGCCACATGTCAGCACGTTTCCCCAGGGTCAGGCAGCAGCAGATTATTTTACTGCTCAGGAGGCCGAGCAGGAGCGAGGAGTTTTGGAAGTAGGTCAGCTGCAGGCTGTAATGCAGCAAGGTAGACAGGACACAGATGGTGGAGAGGGTCTGCTAATGAAAAAGGAAACCTTAATCCTAAATTATCCAGCAACAGGAGGCTCAGACAGTGAAAAATTTGGAGCAATTGTGAATGCTCAGAGCTTCACTGAGATCAGTGAGGTCTGTAATCTACAGATGGGGGCTGGAACAACAGCTAAAGGGAATGAGGCAAATCCAGATCTATCTGTAAGCAAAAGGAAGCAATCAGAACCCTGTGCTTTAATGTCAGAGTTGCCTTCTAACCCTCCAAATCTCTCCCTGGTACCAAAGCCTGAAGAGCCTTCGAGGGAATATATGCCTGGAAATGACTCTCAAGATCCACTGAGGAGTGAAACAGTGAAAACAGCCTCTGAAAAAAGCAAATCCATTTTTCAAAGAGAGCTTCAAAAGGAGGATGAGCTTGTTAGTGCTGAGCATTTCAGTGTGCCTTTATCATTTAAGCAAGAGGAAGAAGAAAAATCAGCTGTCACAACTGAAAGCCCAAAAGATGAAGCCAGTAGCAATGAAATTATAAAAGCTGATGATGTGTCTAGAGAAAGCACCACACTTTCTGAAACAGAAAGCATTATCGGTCCCACCAAGGAAAATTCACTGGTAGATAAAAGATTATTACTGGAAGAATATGCATTAAGTACTTCTTTGAGCAGATCCACAGAGCTGTGTCAGACAGAAATCGAGGTGGATGTAACAGGAGAAAAATATGAAATCAGAACAGAGGATGCACAAGTGTCAGAAACCAGTGAATTACCTGAGGGCTCACATGGGGCAGGAATACAACTATCGAGCTCTGTTAGAAGCCACCACCAGGACACAGAAAATGCCCACTTGGAACACAATCCTGAAGAATTCAGCCTTTGTGGAAACAGGTCAACAGGTCACCCAGGGGAAGAAGGTGAGGGAAAGCCTCTGAATTTAGAGAGCAACTTGAAAACTCCCAAAGGCAATTCACAGTCTCTTGGTTGTAAACCTGAACAACAATTGAGTAAAGAGAAAACAGCTGGCCTGGATGACCTGGAGAACAAGCTCCTGGCTGCACCACAGTTTGCAGGGGAGGAATGCCCACGGAGTTCTGATTGCTTTAACACTGAGCCAGAAGGAGAAACGTCGGGCCAGCCAGGCTGTAACAGGGCTGAAAAGGTTTGTTTGGATGGTGCACACAGTTCACTGCTTCTCCACCCTGGGAACAGTAATAGTAAGCAGAGTAAGCAGGACGAATCCTGGGAAAAGGCTTTTGCTACAGAAACTGTGTTGGAATCTGAATGCAAAGCTGAGAGTCAAGAAAAGTCTGAGTGCTCCAGCAAGTCAGGAGAAACTGCAAAAATGCCCAAATTAAAACTTGATCTCCAGGGCTTAGAGGAGTTGGCAGGGACTGTAGATTGCATGGCTGTACAAACCAAGGAGACCTCACAGGCTCTGGAAACCAAAGAACAGAACAGTCACACCACTGAAGTGCCTTGCTGTGGTCCAGAGCAGGAACCTGCAGCTGCACCAAGCAATGCTGGGGATGGAAAACAAACTGAGGAGAAGCACCAATCTGCAGTGAAAAGTTCTGTGGAGGACAAAGACTTGGCACTGAGAAGTGAACGCAAATCAGATGTGCCAATGCAAGCTCAGCTGGAGCCAGTAGCTGGAGAAAGTCACAGGAATACGCAGATGGCTCGTCCAGAAACCCCCAAGGCTGCAGCTGGTACTTCAGAACTTACTGCCCAGCAAGTGCATGTGGAGGAAGGGGCTGACAGCCACATCCCTGCAAACAACTGCCCCTCAGAGAGTGACACGTGCAGCTCTTTGGAGGGCCTGGAGGGCAGTGGCAGAGAGGGGCAGGAAAATGCAGGTGCTCCAACTGCTCTTCCCCAGGCAGGGCAAACAGAGCAGTTGGGGGGTGTTGCTGGTGGCGCTGGCTGGAGTTCAAACACAGTACTTGAACAGCAGAAGCACCAAAGCAGTCTGACAGCTGCCACAGGAACAGATGATCAGGAACACAAAGAAAGGGCGCCACAACCTGAATGGCCATTGGACTTAAATAATCGCAGCAACATAGCACAGATACCTCTGAACATTTCAAACAACCCTCATAAAGAATCTTCTGTGCTGGATCCAGCAACACCCCAGTGTGACTCAGAGAGGGCAAAAGAACAGGACAAGGACAACAGCACTGCTGGGGATGTGTGCAGCAGCAAACACAGGCAAGACACTTCAGGTGTGACCACGCTTAATTTGCGAGATTGCAACGAGCAAAACAAAACCGATGTCAAGGCAGAAGAAAACTGCTGCAGTAAGCAAAACTCAAACAAGCCCGAGCAGGGTAATAATTCTTTGATCTCAGCCAGTCAGCATGAAGCAGCATGCCAGAGCCATACGTTTTGTAAAGAATCTGACAAGAGTGAACAGCCAGGCTGCGTGTGCAGGATGGAGGATAATACTGGGGAAAGCTGTGCTGCTGCTATAAACACCCCTCCAGGGGCACAGGATTCAGCAAGTGCCACTAACATGTCACAGGCTTTGCCAAGTGATACAGAAATAGCACATACTTCTGATAATTCTGAGAAAAATGATCCTCAAATATCTCATCCAGAAACTCTATGGAAAATGCCATTAATGGCAAAAAACTCAGAAAATATTCCGACTGCTGATGGGGAAACCACCCAGAAAGATGCAAACATGGAGATAAGTTGTGAGGACAGTGCTTGTGTCACAGAAACAAGCAATATGAAGCCTGACAAAAATCCAGGGGCACAAGGATCTCCTTCACCATTACAGGCACCCAGGGAAGTAATTCCCACTAAGTTATATAAATCCAGCAGCATTCAAAAGACAACAGAGCAGCAGCCTGGTTATTGTCAAGCAGCTTTTACAGCCCTCTCCACCCAGACCTCTGCATTCAGCCATCCCAGCCAGCAACCTGGAAACACCATGGACAAGGGCCCTGGGGGGGAATCACTAAATAAGGGGCTGGAAGTTGTAGAATGCCAAAACACCTTAGAAGGTAACTCTAATTTGCAGGTTCCTGCTGGTGCTCAGGTGTCAGCACACTTACCTCCTTCACCCAGGGCAAGCACAGGTAAAACTGCCAATTCAGAAAACAGCTCTGTGGGTGGTATATGTGTGGATGAGAAAGACTGTCCAGATCAATGTTTTCAGAGTGATGGAGACAGAAGTTTTGCCCTGCCAGAGACTTTAAATGTAGGGCAGAGAACTGGAAACATATCACTGTTCAACTCTGAGAAGCCGAAGAAAGAGATCTCTGCAATTAAATCAAAAAAACCAAAAAGTGAGGTAAACTTCAAAGAACAGCAAAGTGACAGTTCAGCAGAGTCTCTGTTAGCTCTCCCTACTCCAGAAGGGAAGCTACTGAGCCTTTCATCATCACAAGAAGGCTGTAATGAGGAAATTGCAACCAATATCTGCGCAGATGACAAGCACAGTAAGATCTTAGAGAAATCTGGGAATTTAGAAAAAATGGAAGAGCTTTCAAAAGAGAATAATAACATAACCAGGGCAGGCATCAGTATTTCTGAGCAGTCTGCAGAGAACTCTGGAGGGGAGCATGAGGCTCTGACTTGCAGCTCTCTGGACATTGGCTCCAGCATCCCAGACTTCAGGGAGCACATCAGCCAGATCTTTAAAAAAACCCTCCACAGCACACTGAGTGCTGAATTACCCCAACTCTTGTCTGAAAACCATGCAGGCTTCAAGCAGAGCCCAGTGGCCAAGGATACAGCAGAACTCTGTGGTGCTGAGAACTTTTCAGAACCAAACAAGGC
This sequence comes from Pithys albifrons albifrons, assembly GCF_047495875.1. Taxonomy (NCBI): domain Eukaryota; kingdom Metazoa; phylum Chordata; class Aves; order Passeriformes; family Thamnophilidae; genus Pithys; species Pithys albifrons. The sequence goes on along the minus strand of NC_092466.1, from coordinate 5,246,190 downwards.
AGGCAAAGGAGCTCCTGAGGGCACCTCAGAAGCAGAGGGGCAAGAGTTATCTTTAGCTACTGAGACTTCCTGCAAAGCTGCCGAAGGTAAATCTCTGCAACAAGAAAACACTGTGGCAGAGCTGCCACAAGCAAGTCTCCAGGGCAGTGAGGAAAACAGGCAGCCCAGCAGCTGTTTAGAAGTGGTCCCTAGCTTGGATGGAGCTACACCTGCTGAATGTGCTCTGGAAAATCTGCAAAAGCCAGACAAACCCACAGAGAGCAGTGAGATGGAAAGAGAGGAAGGCGTGTGTGCTGGTGGCGTTGATCCTGAATCGCTAATAAGCTTAGAGATAAAGCAGCAAGGACCAGCTTCGTTTGATGGGGCAGCAGCTGAGAACTTCCCTCCGTATTCCGACAGTCAGCAACAACCCCCTGGAGCTGTTATCTCTGCGGGTGAGGGACAGCAGAGGCAAGTAGAGGATGCTGCTGCCACAGAGGGAAATAACTTAATTACAGGGTGTGATGCAGAACCAGTTCCATCTGAAGAGGATGTAAGTCTTCCTTCTGAAAAATGCCGGGATCCTAAGCCAAATGAACAGGAGAAAAGTGAGTACGGTGATGCAGACACTGCCAAGAGCATCTCTGACATGGCAGCATCAGCGCTCGTGCCGGGAGGATCTTACAGTCATGCAAAATTGTCCAAGAGTTTTAATGTGTCACCTGAGGAAAACCGGGAGCCACACAACCACAGTCATTTCACCCATGGCATTAAGTCTCAGAACGACATGCAGATGGTACAGGATGATGCAGTAAAGAGGAAACGCCTGGAAACATCAGAAAATTCACAAGATGCGCAGCAAGACAAAGAAGTGACCATGCATGGGTTAATAGATTACTTAAAAAATGGAGTAAGCCACGATGATTGCTTGCAAACTGACTCTCAACTGGAATCTAGCAGTGTGACTGAGGGAGATGTGAAAGAGAACAGTGAAACAGTGTTAAGCACGGCGAATGATAACAAAAAAACTGGAGACATCCCTGGAACAGGTACTGCAAGGATGTTAGTCACTGGTGAAGGTGACTTGGCCATAAACACGAGCACTGGAGAGCAGGAGTCAGAGCTGTACCAACCCCACTCTCCAGCCCTGCCTGTGATGGAGCAGGGAGAGCACTCTGCATGTGCAGATCTTACTGTTGCTGGACATCACCAGAGCAAGAGGTGTTCACAACATGACAGCTCACTTCGGGATGCCAAAGAAAACCTCTCACCACTTGCATTAACTGAGCCTGAGAGCCTTGACCTCAGTGAACTTCAAAGCACGGCTGTGGCAGGATTACCTACTGAAAGGTATTTACTTTGAATTACTCTGTGAAATGGTTGTCAGGGCCCCGGGGCTGAGCAGAGGTACAATTTTCAAGGAAGATACCCGTTGTCTGGGTGGTTAGGGAAGGCACAGCACTTGCTCTGTTCTTAAATGTATCTTAAATATGTATTGCTTGTAAGGACAGAGAGGTCCTAAAAGCTGAGGAGCACAGTTCTTACCTTTTCCATCTGCTGGTCCAGATTCCTGTCTTTACCTGTGTGGATTTGGTTACACTTCCAGTGTTCACACCTCATATCCTAAAGTTAGGCATACAAATAGCACTTCCTAGCCTTAAGTTAGTAGACTTTTGCCTAAGTTTTGGTGACCCAGTTAAATGAGACCTGCAGCATTCACAAGGAGTGCAGTATTTAAAAACAAGCCTACAGAGTAACCCAATTACTCACCCTGTTAGTTGTCTGGGCCTCCCTCTTATCCTCCCCTACAATATAATTGCACTGACAGTGCCTTTGATCACTGTGTTATTCAGTGTTTCTGATGACATGGAGTTGTTTCAGATGTGAATTCTTCTGAGTTGGGACTAGTGGAGCCTCAGAGTTGCTTTTCATTTTATTTTTATTTATTTTCCAAACCTAGCAGTAACTGCTTTAATAAAGTGAAGATTTTTTTTTAATGAGCTTCTACTTGGCTGTCTGAATTCTTAGTCTGATGTGCAGTTAATTCAAAATAATTATGATCTTAGAATAAGTGTTTTCCATTTATGTAGTCATGTCACTGCTTCCTCTGTAACCTCAGCAATTTCCTTGCACACTGTCCCTCTCCTTCCCATACTGAGGAGGCACCAAAGCTGTAACTGCTGAGGCAACAGCAGAGAGAAGGGCATAGTGAAAAGCTAAACTATATCAGACAATATCAACGAATTGTCTGCAGCGATGGAATCTTTCTAAGTAATACCAAAAACTTTTATGATAACAATTGAATAAGGAGGGACAATGTCTCAGTGCCACATTCCTTCAAGGTTAAGATGATAAAACTATGTTGAAAGTGAAAATACCTGAAGTATTTCTGTTGTTGTGAGAATGTGGGGGAGTTCTTCCTGCTGTATGGGAGTCTGGGATGGAGGCTGACTAGGACATGATTGTATAAGCAGAATGTACATTAGAAAAATATTAGAAGTGTTGGAAACCTGGGCAGCTATATGACTTTCTCTTTAAGGAGTTGTCTATAAAGGAACAAGGAAATTAGAGCCTGTTATTCCTTTCTAGCTCTTTTCCTTTATATTTGTTTCCCTTTATAGGATGGGAAGCTTCACAGTGAGTAGATTTGAAATTCCCAAACAAATTGCTGGCAGGGCCTGGCTCAGGAGCCATAAGAGGCCATGCATGTGTCTGTGCATGTGTTCCATATCAGGGTGGGTATCACTCTGTACATAAATACCTGTGCTGAGCAGGGCAGGGCTCTCCAAACAGCTGCTGACAATTCACGGGGTAGTTGCTTAATGCTTGCATATGCTTCAAGAATTCATTATCACCTGTTTTCCCAGCATGAGTGTTTGTATCAACAGGCAGCTGCTGCTTTTGGACTGTGACAGTACAAAAGGCTGAAACACTGGGGACTCTCAGAGGTACTGAGGAGCCTCTGCTTTTGATCAGGCTCATTTCTTGAAGGAAAGTGCATTTATAAGACAATGGAGAAGCAGAAAGCGTTAATTGAGCTGCCTGGGCTGTCTTCATCAGGTCCAATACACTGAGTGATCCAGTTTTCCTCTGAGATTGAAACTGGTTTTGTATCATTAAATTTCAAGGTGTGCTCCATATGCTGTGTAAGCTGCTCACAGCACTTGTTGCTGCAGAGTGGTGGGCAGTGCTTTATTGCCCTGGCATCCTTACAGAGGATAAACCACTATAGCCATGCAAAATGAGGTGCACATTTCTAAGAGCTGACTGTGGGAATGTGGAACTGATGGAAAGAACTCCAGGGAGAAATAATCCTTCCCAGTTCTCAAAACATGCAGCAGTTAGAAGTATATTATATTCAGGGGAAGGAAATGGTTCTGAAGAAAGTTCTGAATTATTTCAGTATTGTTATCTTCCCCCTCCACTGTTTCTGTACAGCTTCATCTCTTACACTATCCCTTATGTTGAAACCCCACTGAAATGTTTGTGAGGGGGACTAAGTTGTGTGATCTGACTCTTAAATCCTTGTGAGGATTTCTTCCTGTAGAGGAAATAGAGGAATTTCTTCCTTTTGTGGCTCTGCACCAGGAGGAGGGTGGTCTTGAGATGAACAGCAGATCCAAGCGCTACCTGCAGCATTTCCTGACCCCACCTCCTTTAGGAGCAGAACTCTGATCAACTAATAAGAAGAGCCCTTGTGTCTGAGGGCAATAGTACAGCACCAGTGACCTCCCTTCAAATCTGCAGTAAAAAGGATGCTTATTTCTGGAAAGGAGGTTGTGGCTGAAGCATTAGCCTCACTTTCTCGTGGAAGTATAGCTGTGCTATTTGCAGAAGCAGGGAAGGGTTGGATTATAGCAAACCTGTCAGCACTGAAAAGGAGTAAATAAACCCCATTTTTGGATGCTTTTGATATTTTTAACTCTCTTTACTGAGTTTTTAACTGAAAACTTTATTCCTAATTGTCACCTCTGGGCATCAAAATGTCATTCTCCTCATTTACTATTGGGCATGCAGCTGCTTCATTTGGTTGTCTGAGTTTTGCAAAGGAAGACCAGGACTTGAGCTGTTCTTTCTTCTTCTTTTGCATTGGATACCCACACATCTGTAATATAACCCACACATCTTCTTTCCTTTATGGACGGAGAATAGGGGTTCCTGTGTATAAGGGTGTCCTTGTGTCCCTGAAATGCCCCTGTTTGCATCATGGCCTGTGACAGATGTTGAGCAGAGCATGGAACAAAATCGGAAACGATGGCAAAATTTTAGGGATGTCTAGAGGTGCCATTGACTTTTTGGTAACTTCCTGTAGTTTGGCTGCTGGTCCATGCAAACTGCCACTGTCTCTTGGCAAAAGTACTGAGGGAGCTTTTTGAAGTGGAGATGGTGAAGTCATTCCCAGATGTGCATCTGAAAGGTACAGAGAACACATTGCACCGTCCATGGATTTGCTGGTTTGGCAAAAGGCTCAGCTTGGGTGTTCCAGGCTCTCAGAGATGCTCTGAGTCTCAGCTGGGGCTGTGTATGCAGTGAGGGAAGAGCACAAGGAGCCAGAAAGATGCTGCAAGCAATGACACCCATGTTTTTGGAGCATGGAAACTCCTGCTGCATTGACTCACATCACTTATAAATCTAAACAACATTCTTATATGGGAAGTACATTGCAGCATCTGTCATCAGCAAAGCTACTTGAAAAACATTCTTTATGTCCTATGCATAGGTCAGGCAAGATCTCCAAAGTTGGCCCAAACATACTTTTGGATTTGCTTTATACTTTGTTCACTTTGTTCTTGTCATCAAAAATTGGCAAGTTCAGTAACTCCTGAAAAGAGTGTTCACTCCTTAGTAAATACTGACTTGGTCTTTTTTGTCTGCACAACAAATAAAGTATTAAATATTTTAACAGTCTTACTGGGTGAGGAACTTAGAACTGCTTTTCAGATCAGTCAAGTGGGTTTTGGGCAGTAAGGCTTTATGTTGTTAGCATCTGAAAACAAGAGTCTGGAGTTAAAAGGAAACTTGTCAAAACAGTGATTATGCAGCTCTTTATTTCCCTAAATTTTACCTTCAAAATGGATTCAGGTGTGCAGTGCCTCAGCACAACAGAGAAAAGGGAAAAATTGCTGGAGGTGATTTACACATAAATGAAATGCACAAAATTAATCAGTTTATTTGTCTCTCTGCCCTTCTCCCTTTGCATCTGAATTCTTTATTTCCCCCCATCCTTCTGTCATTGTCATCCTCGGGAGGTGCAGTTGTGCTTTTGGAGGTGCTTTTGCAGCTCAGCCTGCAGTGCTGAACTAAATAACTGCATGGGGAGTTCTGGGGGAATTTCATCTTCATCAGCTGAGGTATTTAATGCTGGTATTTTTCTATTCAGAAAGAGTAAAATGAAGACAACTTCACTCTTAGACACCTCTCATTGCTTTCTAGGAAGTGAAAGGGAGTTTTGCCAGCTCCTCTAATGGAGTCCATTGACTGAACTGACTGCTGGTTTAGGCATCATCTAAGTATTTATAACATCTATAAAGTATTTATAAAATGTTGATTTGATAGTATGCCCTGTTGTATTCAAAACACAAGCCAGTGGAAAACTGTGTGCGAGACCACGCTAGTTATTTCTTTATTTTATTTACTTATGCCTCTGTTACACCAAAGTATGGAAACAGATCATCTGGTCCTGCCAAATTGCTGGTACTTCTTGCTGTACTGAACACGTTGTGTAACATTCTTGAGAACCTGTGCCACATATTTATCAGGTATTGAGACGGATGGATGGTACATGAGGTTCTGTTTTCACACATCCTTCTATGTTTCTCATACTACATTATACAAGCAAACACAGGCATTTGCTAAAGAGATCCAGTTTCAAGACTGCAATACTTTGTCCAGTGTCTGGACAGGGAGTTTAGCATCAATTTTTGTCTTCTTTTCTCATTAAATTAAAAATTACTTTTGGATTATTTTTTCCTAAGTAGATTTCCCCAGATGTATTTTTCAACTTTGCTCCTTCCAAGTAAGCTGCCTACTTTCTCAAAATCATTTTGGCATATCTTACAGATCCCCTGTTCTCTCTGTTCCAACTCTGTCTTCTGGCTTCTTGCAAAATTGGATACCATGGAGCTTGTTCCACAGCCCCTGTTTCTAATAGAATATGCAAAGCAGGATTAGCCCCAGCTTTGAACCCTGTGAGGGCAGCCCTGAGAACAGCAATTACAGACATAGGCATATTCTCCATGACTTGGATGTGGCTTCCTTCCAGTTCCTCTCTGTCCTGGAATACTTGCATGGCACTAGTGCTTCTTAACAGAGACTCCTCTGGAGACATGTCTGGAAGTTCTTGCCTTACACTTTTCCTTCTGTTTTCCCTCCTGATTTTTTCTGTGTTGATGTCCTTGGAGCCTGTCTTATCAATATTGGTCCAGGTATATGGAAGCACACACAAGCATTGCTAATAACAGGAAGGCTTTTATAAGTCTTTGCAATTCCTCAAAATTTGGGTACTCTGGAAAACCAAAACAGTTGTTATATTGATCTGTTTGGGCTTTTGTTCACCTAGACAGGTTAATTCTTACAGTAGAGTCTCTTTGGCCTTTAAGAAACACTGCATCTCAAATTGTCATAATAAGTGTAGAAATATTAATTGCTCCAATCAAAGGCATAATTGTTCTGGATTCTAAGGAGCCCCTGAAATGCTGAGTGCCACCATTCTGTGCTGTTGGGAAGAACCAGCCCCAGTACATTATGCCAATCTTGCTCTCCTTGCTGAAATGTGCTTGGCATCTCCTCTCTGTTCACCCAGGCTTAATCCTGCCTCTTCCCTGCCCTCCCTCTTTGGTATCTGCCCCACACACCCATTGTCCTCAGAAAATAACCAGCTGTCCAAAAGTGCCCCAGGACTCCACGAGGTTATTTCCAATGTAATGTCACTAATTTACTTTCTTTACCTCGTGTACATTCCTTAGAGGAGCAGTGTGAGAGAAGGCTCAGGCTGCAGCCTGTCCTAAGGGTGGTAAATGCTGGGCCAAAATCTCTGCTCCACTGGGGTGAGATCAGCAAAAAATTTGACCCTGAGCCTCTAACAGACCAGCCAGGGTGAATGCTGGACCCTCCTGTGATCCTTTTCCACCCAGACCATCCTACAGGCACTATACCCACAGCTGTCACATTTTGCTCAAATAAGGGGGAGATCTAGTTGTTTCAAATTAGGAAGATAGGGCTCTATGTAGACAGGATTTAAATGATTCATTAGCTTGAACTACCTGGTGTTTTCCAGCCTCAAACCTGTCAATCTCAGCTGCTCTTTGTATGTGGTGCTCTGAAAAACACAGAGCATGGGCTCCACGAAACTCATCAAACTGCTTTTTTAAATTCTTTTCCAGCCTGTTTTCCCTGGCTCCTTTGGCTAATGAAACACAAACAGTGTAATCAATAAAGCCTTTTTATTTTTAAGGCACTCACTGGCTTATGTAAAATCTTTGGAATTTGTAAGCATGATAACATTGTTATCCCCTCCTAGCTGATAGAAATATCAAAGCCAGCTAAGAATAACTCTGCAGCAGACAGAGAAGGTTGGATTTGTTTCCTGGAATGAAAGCAAAAGGCATGAATACATTGCTCAGTTTCTAAGAAAAAAAAAAGGACACTTAGAAACTTCCATTTCCCCTTCTTAACAATGTCATTAATGAGTCAAAACATAGAGTTAGTTTTGCCTATTATCTCCAAGTCTCCAAGACTTTCCATGTCTTATCTTTTTTTTTCTTCTTTTATTTTTTTAGTTGAGTGCTGTGATGGTACATGAAACTTATGTTGCATCCAGCATTCTTCAAATCTTGTTCTTCTGAAGAAACTCCAAAAACACTTGATTTGCTAGAGAAATTATGATTGGAACTTGTGAGACTTTGAGTCTAGCCTAGGGTTTTCTAAAAATCGATCTTATTCATTTGGAAATTTGCAAAGTGGCAGTTTCCCATCACTTTGATCCTCCAAGATGTAATGGGCTAAGGTTAAACTTTCCTTTGTTTCTTTCAAAGCAGAAGGTTAAGGTAGAAGTCTGGGAATTTAAAGAGACAACTTGCCAATCAAAACTGCTGGGAAATGCACAACCTAATTTTCAGCCACCACAAATGATGCTTGTGGGCAATTTGTACGTGGAAAGTAGTGGAAATATAAAGTTCAGGTGTTTGCTGCAGACGTGGCTTGGCTATCTCAGCCAGGCTGCTCCAGTTAACTGGGTCTGTGGTTTGGGGGAGTGAATAACTATGAACCTCTGGTTAGGAAATGCAAAAGAGAAACTCCTCTTTAATTCTAAACAAACTGAAGTACATTTATATGGGCTTGTTGCAAACTGGCCTTAAAAATGGGCACTCACAAAGCACAATTTAAAATCACACGCTTTTTTTACAAGGGCATGCAAGGATAGGACAAGCCCTTGAGCTGAAGAAGGGAAGGTTTAGATTGGATTATTTGGAAGAAATTCTTGGCTGTGAGCTTGGGGAGGCTCTGGCACAGGTTGTCCAGAGAAGTGGTGTTGTTGTCCCATCCCTGGAAGTGTCCAAGGCCAGGCTGGACAGGGCTTGGAGCAACCTGGGCTGGTGGAAGGTGTCCCTGCCCATGGCAGGGGGTGGGATGAACTTTAAGGTCTCGTCACCATCCAAACCATTCTGTGATTATATGATCTACATTTTTAAAAAATGTCTCCCCTGTATGCACCATCCTGATGCTTTCTGGCTGTCCCTTGCAGCTAACTGTTCCCTGGGAGCTGGGGAAGGGCAGGGCCATCCTGTGGGATGTCTGCTGCGGGAAGTCTCCTGCTCCGAGTCCCTCTCATCAGCCCACTCACTGCTCCAGCCCAGCTCTGACCTGGGGAGAAATCTTTTGCAAGGCTTTCCTTGGCAGCTCTTTGATCTGTGTCTGTCCCAGCCAGGCTGTCCCTGCGCCCTGAGAGCCACCCCGTCATTGTCTCTGCGAGGTTGCTTATCTCTTGTTTTGTTGTTGCTTCTCAGGTTGTTTCCCCTCTCCTCCCCCAGGCCTTCTCTGAAGGCAGGTCAGGCACACCTTAGCACGGTGTTCCTGGAGCCACAGCATGTCAGGTTCTCTATATTTAAGTAGCAGAGGGCACTGGGACACAAGTGGAAATGTTCTTGTGACAAAGGTGGGCTGAGATTTGCTTCACAGTAGGTGAAAGGGCTTTGGCACAGCAAGAAGCTAAGGAACAAACAGGGAGAGGCATGTTTTTTGAGAAAAATGAACATTTTATTCCAAAAATGCCAAATTTGGTTCTGTTAGCAGGAACACAGCTAGTCTGTCACCACAGCTTTGTGCCAGACTGAAATGCTGCTAGAAAAGAAAATAAAAATTTATTTTAATGAATATTCCTCTCTCCAGGGTCTCCCTCCCCCTCAGGGCAGTTATACCTGCAGAAGCTATTTATGAAATGGTTTCCAGATGACAAAAGAGGTTAATTCCCCCCAAAATGAGAGGGGGACTGAATGCTTGTACCTGTATCAAAAATCAAAAATGTAACTTTTTCCATGGCTGGTTTCCTACTGTTTGGGAGGCAGGACAGGGAAGAGATGCTCTCCCCAGAAACTTTTAACTCTAAGGTTCATCTGAATTCTTGCTGCCAGAGTGATGCCACAGGCTCCTAGTGCTGCAACAAGTGAACTCTCCCCATACCATGCACAGTGTTTGCTCCTTGATATGCCATGCCTTGTGACCCAGGTGATGTTGGCAGCCTACTATGTGTTCTTCACTATTTTCGTCCATTACAGTTTCTGATTTGGCATCTGGGGATCATTTGCTACAGTCTTCTGTTTCCTGTGCATGTATCTGAATTGTTAAAAGCAGCAATGAGGATGCTGAGGGGAAATCCCTGTCTCCTGTTCTCAGACTAGATGTGAAAGTCCTTCTGTAGCACAAAATGCACCTGAACAAAAATCTGTTCTCTCCTTTTGCTTATAGAAAAATCAGACAAGGGCTAGAAGGAGAAACAAGTCAAGACTTAAAAAAAACCAAACCCAACAAAACAAAACACTGATGAATACCTTTCCCCCCTGTGACCCAGTTCTAAATTGATGTTTTGAGAAGTCCACCAGGTATGATTACTGTACCCCAACATCAAAAGGAGATGCACAGTTCTGCTAGGGGCAGGACACAGTTCTGCAGAAGATGAAATGTTAGTTTTGTTACCCGAGGTGTGGTTGGCACTAGAGTTGAAGTGTTTGGAGACGTAGAATCAGCTGGGAAACTAACTCAGCTAAATTAAATCTCTGTAACCCCAGCATTTTATCTCAAATATCTCGATTGGGCATTTGGTAAGCAAAGAATCTACCAACTCTCTTGCTGTGGGATAGATATTATAGATGTTTAACCTGTAGTTATTGTATGGCATGTTATAAACATGATAATGATCTCCCTGGGTAGAGTCTCAATTAATTCCTTGGGTGCTGGCAGCTTGTATATGCAATTTGGTGTCTCCCCATGCAAAGACTTAATTACCTGTAAAGCCACTCTTTTGTGTTGTAATAAACCCATAGGAAACCTAAGAAATTAATAAGGGCGCACAACTAATTAAAACTGCTCCATTTTTCCATAGGTAAAGAAACCTGTGAGAAAGAAGGTTTAGAAACCTCTTAAGAAAGGAGGTAAAAAATCTATTAAAAAGAAAGAGAAGAGAAAGAAGGTAGAGAAACTTGTAAGAATGAAAGGAAATCTGTAAGAAAGCAGGTAAAGGAGCTTATAACAAGGCAGGTAAAGAAACCTGTAAGAAATCCATGAGAAAGCAGGTAAAGAAACTTACAAGAAAGAAGATTAACCTCTATGAAGGCAGGTAAAGAAACCTATGAGAAAACCTTGCCACTTTAGGAACTGGAACTTAACCCAAGAATTAGTCTAGGAATAAAATGGTTTAGATTTAAACAGATGTTATTGGCTTATGTATAAACACATAAAGTTTCTGTGAAAGTTGTTAAAAACTTTGCATCCTGACAACATTTTAAAAGTTATCCTTAAAGCTGTGCCAAACATCATTCCTGCCTCCTGAAACTTTAAAAAAAACGTTTAAAACTTTAGGAGCTATTTGTATGTGCTTTAAGCGTTACACACACAGTAATTTAATCTCTCCACATCCACCCCTCCGCCACCTCCAGCACATGGAAACTCCAAAATTCCACCGTAAAACCGGGAAGAAAAAAAAAAGAAGAAAGAAAGAAAAAAACAGGGAAGAAAACCCACGTGGGAGGCGGTCTGGGGGGTTTGTGCTCCTTTATTCCCTCCTTTGTTCCAGGAGCTCCGGCGGCGCTCGGATGCCCCGGGCGGCGGTACCGGCGGGGGAGGACGGGGCGCGGCAGCGCGGCCGCTCCGGCCTTTCCTCGGGGAGCCTCATGGGAGGAGCCTGCGAGAAGCAGCTCCAGGCTCTTATTCCTCGGCCTTTTGTACGCCCTAGAGCTCGCCCAAAAACGCTGCCGCGGCCGCGAGTGGGGAGTTGTCGGTGCGGCAGAGCCGCCGGTCCCCACCCGGGATGGTGGGAGCGGAGGGAATTGGTGCTCGAGAGAGCGACTGCTGCGGGGTGTTGTGTTGGAAGCGAGGATGACTGGGAGTAGGAAAGCTGCTGATTATTTCCTGGCATTGGTAAGTAGACACTTGTGAGGAGGAAAGTTTTTTCCCCCCCTTCTTTTTTTTTTTTTTTGCCCTCGCTTTGAACAACTTTTCGAAACTTTTGTCTCCCACTCTCCCAGCGCTGCCGCCAGCTCTGAGTGAGGATTAACTCTCCTTACCCCCCAAAAAAGTTTGGATGGTTTTGTGGCTCCTGCCGTGGTTTGGGTTTGGGGTTCCTTCTCAAGTGAGGAGACTGTGTGTGTGTTGTTTGTACTGAGAAACTTCTGCTTCAGGTTTGCTAGCTGGAATTTGGAAACTTTGGAATTCTGCAGCAATGACATCAGGACGTGACCGAGAGCCCTTCCGAGGCTCTAAAAGCTGCTCCGTAGTGACGTGATGGGCTTTTTATAATGGTTGACAGTTATTACAGCAAATATGCTTATTCATCCTGTGCAGGCGTGATTTATACTTCTTTTATGTGGCTTTGTGCTGTCCCTCTTTTAGCTTGCGAAGGAAGTGCGTGGTTCAGCCTCATTAAGTGTTTTAATCTAGAATAATTGTATTTAGTGTATTAACTCACCCTAAGTTTTAATGTGACCACAGTAATGTAGAACACTCAGGCCAAAAAAATACTATTTTTTTTCTAATTTATTTTTATGACTAAACAAATCAGTGATCAATCAGGGTGCACATGTCACAAAAATTAAGGGCTTTCTGAGCAAGAACGCTTGGGTGAGACAGGAAGGGCAGGCCCTCAGGTAATGTGGCACTAAACACCGTGCCCTGCCAAGATAACTCCTCTATCTTGTCAGGCTTTCCATAAGCAGTGCCAGAAAAGTATCATTTCTGAGAATGACTCTCCGTGGTCACGTGGGGGATGCCCAACAGTGCCAGCTCTGCTCCCGATCCCGCGGGGGGGTTCGGAGTTACCTGCAGGGGTGCCAGCTGCTGCACACCTGGCTGCTGGGGCTGCTTCTCACAGGTGGGGTATTGCCTTCAGGAAGCCTTTTAAAAATACTTTCCTGTGTCCAGAACGCGGTTTCTGCGTTTGTTTGCCTTTCTTAACGTTATTAGCATGGAAATCTGCAGTAAGAGAAGCACAGCCTTGTGTCCGGAGCTGGGCAGCCCTGGGTTCCCACGTGCACTGCAGACACTGTGGGAAATGCAGGTGGCTCCTGTTTGCTCATCTGGATGGTGGCAGGTCCCTCCCTGGGGACAGGTGTGACTCAGGTGCTGCCCCAGCCGTGCTGGACTGGGCTGTCTCTCCTGGGTGCTTTGAGCACCATCACCCAGACCTGTTCTGCTCATTGCTTAAGCCCCACTGAGAGCAAGAGCATGTAAATCTCAGGCACTGGAATGATTCCCCCAGGAGCCAGTTGGGTATCTTGGTGGCAATGTCTTTAATGCTGCCATGCACAATACTGTGCATCAAACTCAGTGGTTTTATTTGCTTTTAATTAACACATGCCAGTGCATCTCCTGGTTACATTCAGGACTGAGTTTGCCCAGATCAGCAGGACTCAGCCTGGCCGTGAGATGCAGGGGTCCTGCAGTCTAAATACAAAGTGCTGATGTGAGGCACTTAAGGCACAGTTTCTTCCTCAGACTACAGAAGGAATTTGAGAGATTTTCCCAAAATCACATATTTAAATGCATAAGTAAGTCTACTGTTGGGTTTGCAAAAGGCGGTGTATTTCCCAAAACTTCCTCTTTTGACTGAATGTGTTTAGCTGGTGAAAGTAAAACGTTGGCTGTATCTATGCATAGTGACCAGTAAAAGAGACCCCTCCAGTCATCACTGTGTCTGAGCTTTTAAAGCTGTTGTTGATACATGGACTTGCCCTGTGGGGATGATTCGGTTGTATGGATGTCCACTTAGTTCATCTGCAAATAAAGCCACACTTCCCATTTCAGTCTTAGCATCTCATATTCTTCCTAAAGTTCTGTCGATATTTAAATCAATTTTAAATTATGTCATAAAAAGGGTGTGTGTGGGGGATAGAGAAGAGGTTTGATTTTTTATTTTTAATCCTTTCTTCTATCTTGTGCAGTTCTTCTGAGCTGTTCCCTGTACAAGTTTAGTTTTAGTTTGTGACACCAGTAATATTGATTTCTAATATGAGAAATAGTTTCTTACCTCCTTCTCCACTGAATCATAGTGACAGGAGCCCCAATAACCATGAAAATATTTCTGAAGAACAGAAATACCAAAGGTGCATAGAGTTACTGTAACAGGTTATTGTATTTTCTACACACCGAGTTTATTCCAGTGAATGTGGCTGAAGTATGAGATAAGCTACAAGCTAAAGCAGAAGATTAAATTAATACTAAAAAGGAATTAACAAAAAAGATAAAATTTTATGTTTGAAGGAATGAATTTGAACTGATGTAGGTGCTGCTAGATCTCTTTCCTTTTGGAAGGATTGCAGTGAAAGAACTTACAAGACGGAGCAAATCCTCTCAATATTTTCCTGGGATTGGTTAATATTTTTTCTCATGTATGAGTAAACTGAGGTTCAAGAAATTGACTCTTCAGCCCAAGTTATTAGAAAGCCAAGTATGAAATCTAGAGGATTGTGTCTGTCTGACTTGCTGTACCCAGTGAGCAACGTCTTGTTTCTTGGAGAAAACAAAATAGCGGGCGATGAGAGCACTGAGAGCTCAGTCCTGTCTTGCAGTTGTTGGTGCCATTTTCCAGAGATTTCTGGAGTAAGAGCAGAATCTATAAATCTTACCATTATCTCATTAAAACCAACCAAATGTTTGGGATTAGGAGATAGCAGAGTTTGAAATGCATATTGGATTCCCTTGGAGTAAACTTGGAGCTATTGTTGACTGTTCAAAGGGAGCCCCATCCAGCTTTCCTGATTGGAAAAACATGGACAGGGAGTAAATGCCAAGACCTGTAGCTGCCTTCTGTCTCCACCACCAGTGTCAGAGCGTTTTAAAACTTTCCTATGAAGTCAGGGCTTTAAGGATTACCTCTCATGGATGTCAGTGGGAGAGCAGCAAACAGACCCACCAAAACAGCCCTCGCTGCCTCTGGCCACGTGTGCCAAGTGGTCCTTCTGTACATATCTTAATTTTCTGCCTTGGGTTGAAACCTTACATAGGCAGAGGTCAGACCTGCTGTTTGTAAACAGAAGAAATCACACACAGGTTTGTGAAGTTGTTTCTCATTCATTCATTGATATTTAATGACTACTATGGGTCAAGCTTTGCCTGAACCTTGTTATTTGCGTATCTGCCTTCTAACAGTGACTTGGAAAATCTCTTTTCAAGGATAAGTAGAGGCCTTAAAAGTGAAATTGTGAAACTCAAGAGCCTAAGGACACTTGATGGGCAATGTCTTTCACTAATAACAGACAACCCCTTGGTCTTTGGGCTGAATTTAGTGTGCTCACTGCAGCTGTTGGTAAGCAACTCCTTGTTAAACTGTGAGGTATTTTCCTTTGAAAAGTATTTCAGTCATGCTTGTCATAAGCAGAATTTGGAAGTAATTTTATGTAGATCCTCTTCCACACTTGACCCAGAACTCAGGCAATGGAATGGTAGAAGCTTGTGACCTCTTTGCAGAGAAACACTTTGGCCTGGAAGGCTGGTGGGTGCTGAGGACTGACAGCAGGGACCTGCTGGCGGTGCCTGTGAGCCCAAGGCGGGTGTGATGCCCAAGAATGTCAGTTGTGGAACGAGTCTGAGCAGCTTTTGGATGGCTTCATTGTTCCTGCTGCACAGAGCAGGGTGGCTTGGCAAGGAGCAGCTTTGCCATCACCTCCCCAAGCACGAGTTTCAGGTTACCCTGTCCATAGACTATGAAAATCGCTGTCCAAGAGTTGGTGGTGGTGGTGGTGGGCAAACACTTCACTTACCAGGCTGGGGCACACCAGTACACCAGCACTCCAGCTTCAACTCCAGTTTGGGCTTGTGCTGTGCTGTCCTTGTGTTTACAGGGAATACTGTGAGTGCTCTGTCACAGCCGGAACAAAACCTGCCCACCTGCTCCTTTTACTCATTATGTGCATACAAAACAAAGTGCTGTCGTCAAGGTCTTCTTTCTAAACACTCATTTTAAGGCAAAACAGATGGGACACTCCAGTTTGTGCCCTGCAAGTCAGCAATGAGTGAAAAATGGAACCCTTATGATAATAAGCCAGAGGACTTTAGAACCTGTAAACACCTTGGCTCAAAGTTCTCTGCAACAGGCTGAGCCCTCAGGTGTGGTTGAACCAGAGAACATGTGGACAGTTAATGGTTCAGCACTGTGATTGTTCTCCCTACATGACCATGTTACCAATCCTTTAGATAACATATGGGAAGTGTGAGTATTTTCAGATGGCAGCCAATAACATCAACATTATTATAGTGAAGTTTAACTCTTTGTTATGTTCTTTGATCCAAAGTTAAACTATAGCAGAGAATCATACTGGTTCTCTGGATTTGAAGTTAGGCATGATAGTAACCTTTTGGAGTTAGTGCTGAGTTTCATCATTTAGGGCTTTTTATTTTTAGGCTGAAATTCCAAATGCTGAGTGACAGTTTAAATTTATGTACCTCAAATCCATCTGTGTATGGTACCATCCCCTCTGCATATGGAGTTTTATTACTTGGTAGTACAGGAAACAACATGGGCAGGAGGAGGTTCAGTACAGTGTGAGATTGGACCCCCCAACTTAGTGTCACACTTTATGCTTTACAAAAAACTTGAGCTTTTTGGTGAGTTTGAGGGAAAACTGAAGTTTCCAGGGCCCTGGTCTCTGGGTGGCCATATGGCAAAATCAGGTGAAAGTAGGCAACCAAAACATTGCCTTCAGGGATTCCCATGGTTTGGTGTCTTTTAAAAACAAACCAAACCCTTTCTTCAGTGAGCCTCCTTTCCTGATTCAAGGGTGTTTTTCCAAACTGGACTTTTTTTAGCCATGAGGTGCTGGTCCTCAGCAGCACTCTGCCTTTCTCGGCAATGGTACATGGCTGGGTGTCTGCCTGCAACACCTGGGACATCTCTGACTCTGTGCCCCCACTGATGAGCCCCCCCAGCTCCAGGTGAAAGCCAACCTGGAGCTCCTTGAGTGTTACAGGGTTTCTGAGCCAGGAAATCTTGTAATTTCTCTTGTTCCAGCAGCAGCTTGATTTCTCATTTGCTTTTTATAATCAGAATTAAAATGGGGTTAATTTGCTGTTGGATTCTGCTGTCTCATTGCTTCTGCAGTTGTAGCTCAGACAAAAATCCAGAGATTTCAGAGCTGTGGGAACAGCAGGGCTGTGCACAAAGGCAACTTTTATTAAAAATGCCAAGTTTTGCTGCCTTCCCTAACACACAAGTTAGCATAGACATGTCAAAGTCTTGTGCTTCAGACAGGCAAACAACAGTAATTCTGCAATAACTCACACCTCTAAGGTTGCCTTTTTCCATGTGCTTTCTCTCCACAGCCCTCCTGGGCCAGGTGATGATACAGAGTTGGCTTCTCCCCTCGACCCTTCTGAGCAACCCTCAGCTGTTTCTGCGGCGTCTGGCAATGTTGGCCCCGAGGTTGCTGCTGAGCTGACTGCAGAAAGGTACTGCCCAGAGCCAGGCACTGGGGCAGGGCAAGGGGCTGCACTGCTTGCTGATGGGGCTTTCTTAGTGCTGGCTGAGGAACTGCTGTCACTCTCCTTGGGTGGATGGATGTCTGGTATGGCCACTTGGTTATGGTCTCAGGTTTGCTGCCTCTGCCTGGAGCCAGTGGAACATTTGTCAGCTTAAATCTGTACCAGAATTTACATCCCCCCTTATCGAAAGCTTCAGTAGAAGATGCTGTTTACTTTTCCCTGAGATTGTATCACGTAGGAGGGTTGTGACATGTGAAAGTGCAATGTATGGCCTGCGTGTTTTTAGGTGTTTATACTTTTGGGGAGGATTTGGTTTGTTTGGGTTTTTTATTACTAACGGATCCTTTGGCCATTTTCTGTAATTTTGAGAAGTTCCTTAACAGTATAATGTTGATTATAAAGCAGGCCCTGATTGTTATTCAGCTATCTCATCTCTTTTGAACTCTGACCTTTTTGTCTGCCTTTGCTTGCCCTGAGAAGGGAAACTGTTGCTTTATTTGTGCTGGTGACACTGGGGTTGTCAGGATCTTTGGGCATATAAATCTGTCTTAACTGCCAACAATAGAGGAAGCCTTGTAGGGTGTGTGTACCCTTCAATCACTGGGAGTTCAGTGGAGTGTAAACATACACAGTATATTTAAGCTGTCATTAAATTTGTTAGCTGAAGTCACAATAATGTGCCATCAAAGGCAGAAAGGACCTCGTGTGGTTTGCTCAATCCACCTTAAAAGCTGGGTCACTTTGTTATTTAGCCCATGCTGGTCTGCCACTAGTCCCCAAGCTGGTTAGTCACTGGCTGAGTGAGTCTGTGAAAAACAAACTTTTTCCTGCAGTTGGAGTAAGGTGATCGAGAGAAGCTTACAGTGGGAAGCTAATGATGTGGATTTCTTCCAGTTTTTGTAAGTTTTTACTCAAAGAGCTGTGTTTCTTTGTTTTTAACAAATGTAATTGGGTTACTGATGTGTTTTTGTGGATTCTGGTTTTTTTCTGCTAATGGATTGTTGGCCATAGTAGTGAGGCACTTAGAAAAGGGTGAGCAGTAATTGAGGTGGAGCTGTCAGCTACTTTGTGAATGCAGAGGCAAGAAAAAAGGACTAACACCAAAAGTACCAGAAAGATTTACATATGGTCTCTGGACTACAGACTAAAATAGAAGATTCCGTGCCCTTAGGCTGATAGTTTGCTTTTTGCATGGGAAAAGTTACACAAACTATCTGTGACTAAATGTCACCTTAGGAAACATTCTGGGAGAGCAATCTTAGAGTGTTTTAATTCACTGCCTCTTGTAAACCTCATGAATTCCCTCTGTTCACATTCTTATCTGAATCTGGAGTTTCCAGTTAATTACGTTACACTTTTTCTTTTGATCTACTTTGTAACTTCTGTCTCTAAGAGGCTTTATCGTTAATGTCTGAAAGTTAGTCTGCCAGCTGTGCAGGCAGTGAGTGCTGAGCTGTGGTCCCACCATCCAGGGGGGCTGAGCCCAGTAGGGCTGAGGGCACAGGACTGGGCAGCAACAGCAGGATCTGGCTCCTGTCTCCATATCCTGACCTGAGGGAGCTGCCAGGATTTTTGCAAGGGTTCAGCTCTAAAAAGTTGCAAACCAGGGATATTCAGTGTAGATATAGGTAGTTTTCCAGTTCCTGAAACAGAGGAAAGCAAGAGAGAACTACAGTGAAGTCAGCTGGAGTGAGAGTTCTGTTTGTTTGTTTAATTTTTTGTTTATTTTTTAAATGCTTCACCAGTTAACTCTTGTCAATATCGTTTGTTTTTCTTACTCCTTTATTTTTCATCCTTGTTCAGCTTTGGATATAAAAGCCTACCTGTTCTCCCTGCACCTGTCTTTCCTGTCCAGGTTGTTGTTGATTGCCAGCTCCTCTATAAGCTTTGCAGAAGTGTTTCCTGGTGGCACTCAGTGGGTGCCATGTGTGCCCAGCCCCAGGTGCAGCTGGTTGGGAGAAGAGGGGTTAAATCAATGCAGCTGGACCCCCTCCTTTAGCTCCTGGGAGTCAGGTCATGGTGCAACTTTCTCCCTGCAGTGACAGCACTGCTGAGTTCTCTATGCTTTCATCAGACCTGAACTGGTAAGGACATAAAGTTAGTAGTAAATGAAAGCAGTACTCTTAAAACATGTGGGATTATGCTCACAACAAGGACCAGTAATAGAAGGACTGGGCTTTTCTTATCCAAGAGCTTCAGTGATATTTGCTTTGTGTCTTTGCCTTATCCCTCATCAACTACTCACCTGTGTTGTGGAGCAGATTATTGTTTATATGAGTAAGGTGATCATATTAAAGCCATTCATTTTTTGGCATTTTATGTAGAAACACTGCACCACTGCTTTTTAATATGACTGGGTAAAATTCTGTAATGCACACACATGTAATGTCTCTGTGTGATGCCTACTGGGTATTTCTGCACTAGACTTTGGAAATGTTACCAGGGCTACTGAATAGCATGATGCCATTCCAGTCTGGCTGCAGTAAAGCACAATTATAAAGTGTTTTCCCCCCGCTATACTTCGTTGTTTACTAATCAATTCCTTTTATGTTCGTGTATTTCCCCATCAGGGGTGCCACATAATGCAGATGGTGTGCATTTTGGCAGGGAAAAATAAGGGTGTACGTAAGGTGGGGGTCAGTTTCTGCTAAATGGCTTCCAGATGGCAGGGCATAGTAAGAGATCAGGTTGTCTCTCCATCTGTCCAGTCAAGAAACTGTATCTTTGTTTTCCTTCTTGAGGATGACTGTCTGCCTCTCTGCTGCTGATAACATATTGATCAGGGACAACATGGTATCATCTGCCCAGTAAGATTTTATTACTGTATCTGCAAAGAAGTGCCCTGAAAGGAATTTGGTAAGAAGTTCAGTGGCTGTTCTGCCAAGCATTTCTGTTTAGCAACGAAAGGCCAAGTTCACTCTGATTTGCCAATACACATTGCACTAGGAGAAATTCTGGCTAGACACAGCTTTCTCTTTAGGCTGCAGATGCAGAGCTCTGCAACAGGACTTCTGTGTTATATAAGGAATGTTTGAGTTGGAAAGGCAGAGGAGGCAAATAAGTGCCAAGCTGTACAAGACCACAGCTTAGCTCTGTCATTAGAGGTGTGAAACATTTCTGAGCTGGCTCTGGCTGTTCCCTGCAACTTCCTGCCCATCTTGTGGTGGGGGAAAAACCCAACAAACCTGCAAATGCTCAGGGAAAAAAAAGGCAGCTTGGAAAGCACTTGCTGCTTGAATTGTCTTAATAGAGCCATGCCATAGGTAACGGGCAGGGCAACCTATTCTGGTCCCTTCCTCATGCTAAGGAAAGCTTCTGTTCTTGCATTTAATCTCCAGCTGAGGTTGTGGAGCTGCTGTGGCATTTAGTCCAGACCAGAGAGAGCTGTTGCAGCTGTGTCCTGAAAACAGAAAATTGTTTTATTTTATGTGGAAGGACTTAAGGGGAAAACTGAAGGGCTGCAGATGATCCCTGGGACCTGTGTGAGGAGTGTGGGTGAGAGGGGAACAGGTGCTGATGTAGGCAGGTAGCTGGGATGGCTTTGTACATAACACCAGGACCATAATTTTGTGTGCCTTTGGTACTCCTGCTTGGCTGGGCCCTCTTGTGAATTATTTGGGTTTTGCAGTTCTTTGTTTCCCCTCCAAGCAGATGTTCAGCATTCGCTTATTTTTAGCAGTTTACTTTTTTTGCTTTAAAATCTTACTTTCACTCCTCTCTGTGTGCCCCTATATAGTCACATCGCCTTTGGAGATGGGATGCTGTTACTATATTAGGACAAAGACATTTTTAGCAAAAGGATGAAGGCCTGGCGTGAAAAAAGGAAACAGCTTGCTTTTAAATCATTATTTATTCATTTGTATTGATGTGACTGAAAATATAGGATGGCTGTGTCAGTGTCAGGCCAGTTTGGACAAACTGAGGAAAGGGAAGGAGTGTACAGCAGAGATAATTTCTTAGAAGAAATAACTGGGCAGTTATCCCATATGGCACAAAGCAGCTTCATGGATGTAAGTTAATCAAGGTAAATTACTCTCAGAAGGAGCTTCTGTGATCTTAGTACCTTAGTGCTCACGCACTTTGGGAAATAGCTGTTCTCATGTGCCTATGTATTGTAGCTAAAGTTAAGGATGTGCTTTAGGCTTGTCCTCTGTGTGTACATGGTTCTGAAGAGAGGAACAGCCTGTCCTGAACCCCTAATTCTTAATCAGTAACACAACTTAGTCTACCTTCTGCAATTCCAATGTAATTACTGGGGAAGGGGGAGGGAAAACTTTAAAAGGAATGGCTAAGATAGCTGTTTATATTTAGTTCAGGAAACCTAAAAGAAGCCTCTCAGCCAAGGCCTCGTTCCATCAACTTTTCCATAAACATTTGTATCTGTGGAAGCAGAAGCTGGCAGGAGGGAGGTTGTTGTGTGTGGCTGTAGCCCAGGACATCTGTGTCCTTCTGGTATGTCAGAGGTGCCCTGGAAGGGACAGCGTGGCGTGACAAGACCCTGCACTGAATCTGCTTTTGAGACATGAAGTCATTGGTTATTTAGTTCTTTTTCTGTCAGTGGTTTAATGAGTGTGTCCAAGACCAGGGGGAGCAGTGTGGTTACTGTTCTGCTGCTAAACGTGGGACTTTGCTGAGCAGAGGGACTTGTAGGAATTAACAAATGCAGCAGCATTACAGTCCTGTAATCTTAACATTCATGTAATGAGTTCTGGGATTATTGTGTGTTTGGATTTACAGAATTGGGAGAGCTCTTAAAGTAAGAGAGTTTTTTAGTCTCAGATTTTAGGGTTTTTCTTCTGAAAGACAAGTCACTTAATTGAATGTTTATATTTTACACTGAGGAGAAAGGGCTGTGTGAGAGCTGCAAAGCAGACATTAGTGATTTATTTATTTTACTAATTTCATATACAGTTAAATTCCTCTGGCACTTTATGTTATGGTCTATAAGAGCTGTCAGAACTTTGCAGTATTACTGATTATGTGGTCATCTGAGAAATTAAGTGAAAAAAGGTTTGTAGGAAGAAGTAATTTATGGGAGAGAGAGGGAATTTGGGAGGGGCTGATGTGCTCCTTATAGATCCAGCCAAAGTTCATCCTTTAAGGAGGCTTCACTAAAGCTTTGTGGGCACTTCTGAAATTTGTCAGCTTATTTTTAATAATTGTTTTGCAGCACTTCCAAGCCTGATAGCTGTGAAGAAGTTGATAACCACGTTTCTGAGGATGTACCTTTGGCTGCAGCCCCTGGTGATGGTGTAGAACTGCCTGCTGAAGAAACCAAAGGTTTCACAAGGGAAAAAAAGAGGTATGGTGTTATTTTATATCTTAAAAGACATTTCCATGTCTGTGCATCTTTCGCTTAAGAAATGGCATTAGTGTTATGGAGGCTGAACAACTGTAACAGGTGTTTTGTGAAGTTAATGAACATTTTGCTGATAAATTTTGCATCCAAATGTTACATTATCAAGACCTGCCTAATCCAGTATATTTACTCATGAATACCAGAAGAGGGAGCTTGGACTACACTAGTTATTGCTATGCTGATCTTTCCTACTATTTTTAAATTAATATTTTTTAGGTTTCTTTTTTTCACTGATATTTTCATTTTTTGAAGGTCAGTTTGGGGGTTTGTTATTGGTTGGTTTGGGAGTTTTGGTGAAACTGTGCAAGATCAGGTCATTTTCAAGAGGACTGTTCTACTCCTTCTTCAGATTCTGCCAGCATCTTCCCCACCCCACACTGTTGATTTGCATTGCTGTTGTCAGTAGAGAAGGAAGAAGTTGAGCTCTTGCTGAATGAATATTGTATTATCTTGATTTCAAAGTTAAATGTTTCACTGCTTCAGGTTTGCATTGATTGTTGCCAGAATATTTGATAGATGGCCTAGACCATTTTCTGCTTGGAAACCCCCCCGAATGATAAGGGTTGGAGGGACATTAAGGATCATCCAGTTCCAGCTCTCCCATCTCAAATATAGTCAAGACAAGACGTGTTTGGATATTCCTGTCGGAGCCTCAGCTGACGCCTGTCTGTGGGTGATTAACCAGTCTGCTCTTGTGGCTTGGCAAGAAAGGCCTGCCCTTATTGTGACATCTATTAATGGAAAAGGTCACAGCACAGCTGAGAATATGAAATGGGCACTCCCTGGAGAGCAGCATTCTCCACCCCACCAATACAGATGGGCAGGTTGTGACAAGTAGGGTACAAGACAGGAGGCACCACAGGAAATACACTTATTCCACTAAAGCTCTGTTCAGAAATGTCAAAAGATGGTACTCTCAGCAGGAGGATACTCTGAATCATGAATTAATGTGTACCCAATAGGCATGTTCTGCTGTGAAACAGTGCATGAATAGCTATTAGCAAGTGCTGCTGAAAAAGCTATCCACAGTGTAATATCTAGGAAACATGATGGGTTAACTGTTTCAAATTTTAATCAGAGGAAGGTGTCCTCCCCTGCACCTGTGGTGTGTGTGCTGCTGTAACACAGGCCAAGTCTTCTCTGTAGTTTTCCTCCATGGTGCTGCACTGGACCCACATTGTTTAACCTGTGTATTGTTTGTGGGGACCAAAAGTGCTCAAAGGCCTGTTTTGCACCACGATGCAAGTTCTGTCACCTGGAGGGAATTTTATGAGTTGAAGGGTAAATACAATGGTTGTTCTCTAGAAACAGAGAGAAATGGGCAGGTGAGGTTGTAAGTTAGAAAATAGCCACCCCAAGATGTTGGCTCTTTTGAGAGAATCACCCAAAATTCTTTGAACTTTACAGATGCCTCGGATTGAATTTCACATTCTGTGAGTGCCTCAGTGTGTTCACAGATGACTGCTGTTTACCAATACAAATTGAAACCACCAAAACACATGGTATTTTTTGTCTTTTCACTAGAATTCAGATTCAAGGAGGGGAGAAATAATTTTAGAACTCTGCAGGCAAGTGGAGCTGCTGTGTTTACACACTTAGATTGGCTTGTGCCTCTGAAGTTTCTGGTTTGTTTTGGTTTTGATTTAGTGTGTTTAATAATGTAAATATCTGTGTGTGCATAAGAAATTTTTGAATAGGGTAAACAATGTTGTAATTAAGTAGAATCATCCAATGGTTTGGGTTGGAAGGGACCATAAAGACAATCTATTCCAAACCCCAGCCATGGGCAGGGACACCTTCCACCAGCCCAGGTTGCTCCAAGCCCTATCCAGCCTGGCCTTGGACAATTCCAGGGATGGGGCAGCCACAGCCTCTCTGGGCAGTCTGTTATATTAGCAGAACTGCTTAATGAAGAATCAAATCCAGCCTAGGTGTCAGTAACCAACTGGACACTGAAATTGGTGGTCTTCTAACCCACACACTCCTTCTTCAAAGCTGAACTTCGGTGTTTGTTCTTTTTGTAACATGAACACAGACTTGCACAGACCTTAGTGGAAATTAAGATGCACACAGAGGTGAGAATTAGAGTTATCTGTAGGACAAAAGATAATTCTTGCATTCTCTTGGAAAGCAAATATATTACTGTTCAAATAGCTGTTTGCTGTTATAAGCAGCCCCTTATGCAAATTCTTCTGAGACTATCTCACGTTTTTGTATGATTCATGTGTATCAAATCAAATCAGCCATGGAAAATAAGAGCCTGCAAATTGAGTTATGTTTCACTTTGTCACATTTATGGCAAGTGCCTGGCAAGGTGCTGAACTTCTGTAAAGGCTGTGCCACTGCATGATTTTGTGCAAAAGGGATCCTTGAGGCATTTCAATCTCCTCTATGATTGTCGTGGTCACAGACACGTTGTAATCTGGGAGAAGTGCTGAAATATTGCTAGAAAGAGTAACTGGTTCTTTTTGAGAGCCCTACAGTCAGAGCTGGAAAGGCTCAGAAATGCTGATCCATCCCTTTGCCCTGGAAGGGAGAGAGATGGATATGATCTGTTCTGTAGAGCAAAAAAAAATGGTGGTTTTGTGCATGTCCTCACCTGTGACTTCAGTACTTGCTTTCAGAGCTGCATCTGTGAGTTTCTGTGTGGCTGATGTGCATGGAGAGGTGAGTCCTCCTTGTCAGATACAGGGTCAGATTTCTTTCAAAAGCTAAACCAGGTTGGAGTGGGATCATTCTGGGAGATTTTGGATGGACAGGAAACTTCTGCTGAACTCTGAAACTAAATACACATTTCTGTCTTACCTAATTTTCCTGAGATGAGCGTGGAACCACAGCAACAATTTTTTCTGAAAGCAAAGTCACAACAGTCTTCATCAAAAGCTCTACTTTCTGTAAAAAAAAAAAAAAAAGCTGTACTTTGTGTTGTTTGTTTCCAAAACGTTTCATAACGTTACCCTGGGAGGAAGCAAAGCTGCGTAATTGGTGTCACACAGAAAAACAGGATAAGCTTGATGACTTCTGCGTTCTATTTGCTTGATCACGTGTTGAAAACAAGTTTTCTGCTTTTGCCCATCTTTGGAGGAGCTTAGTGTAAAACTAAGGAAATAAAAATCAGTGTATTGCATTCATTTTTGACCAATGCTGATAATCCAAGACTGAGTTGCTTTTAATGATGTAATCAAAACCAAGCAGAGATTAAATGGGATTCAAAGGCACAAGGTTTTTTCTCCTTGAGGGAATTCAACCCCTCTGAAAGGAATGCGTTACTACATTGGGTTTACAAGTGCACTGAACAAGAAAGAGATGGGAAATACAAATGAAGGATACAAATGCAATGTCAAGGCCTTTTTCTTTACAAAGTGTGTGGGTTTGGGGGGAGTTGGGGATTTTTTTCTCTTTGGAGGAAGGTTTAGTTTTGTGTGTTTTATGTGTATTATGTGAACTGGGTAGTAGTACAGCTCTAGTGTGTGTCTGGGCTATCCGGTGCACAAGTGAAGTGGTTTTTTATAATAGCAACAGAATAAAGACATCGAAACAAAGTTGTTTAGGTCTTGGAAACTAAAACCCAAGGAGTTTTGTTGAGGCTTTGTGGCTGATACTGCGAAAAGTGTTTACCGTCTTCTCAAACACATCAAAAATAGACACCATCCACACAGCCAGCCAGTCTGTAACAAATGGAAAGGAATGAGCCAGACTCCTGCTCTTCATTCATTTCCTCCATTCCAGGTTTTTAAAGGAGACTGTTGCTTGAGTGATGTGTTCAGGACTGCTCAGCCCCAGGCAGGAGGGTGCTTTGTGTTGCTCAGTGCAGATCTTTTCAGCCTGTTACTGAGTAATGGCACCAGCTCCTGGGATGTCTGTTGTTTTTCAAGCCCGAAATATTGTGGACTAAGTGCATTTTCTTGTAACTGATTGTGGGACTGCTGTGGTGGGGTCCCCAGGTGAGGAACTGGATCCTTCAGGCTTCTCTGGGGGAACCTGTGATTGGGGATGATAATCCTGTGTATTTGTTGGGCAGGGTGCCCACAGACCCCAATGCTGTGTGCTGGCAAAGGGCAGCCTCCATAAAACAGCAGCAATTCAACAAATAGCTTCCAGTAACTGCATTTTTAAAAGGCAGAGTGTTAATGGATGCTTGACAGAAGTGGGAAATGTCACCTCTTTTCTACCCATGTCTTTGTGCAGAATTTGGGCTCTCTGGGGTGCGTTCTGCCTGCATGTTTGCTCAAAGAGAGCAATTATTTGTGTGTGTTGAGAGGCTTCTCTCAGTATGTGGCGGTGGACGAAAGGGCGATGGCAGCCCCCTGTTTGCTTGTTATTACTGTGTATTTTACAGGTTCCCTCAGGCAATATATGGTAATTTCCTTGCTGCTAGAACAGGTTCAGCAGCATGAAAATGAATATGTCATTACAGTAATTAATCCATCCACAAGGAGTTTTGGAATGGCATTGATCATCTTGCCTCCTACAGAACCGTGGCAGTACAGGCTCAAGAGGGATTACACACCTGGCTGAGGTTGCTGTTCCTTGGCACTGTGGCAGGCTCTGAGGGTGTCAGAGGACCTGACACTGCCAGGAGGGTGGAGGGCTTGTAGAGGGATCACCTGTTGTCCTACAGCAGGTATTACATGGGCTAAAACTGTTGAGTCAGGTGTATTTTGTATTTCTCAGTAATCTCTGTTACACCTAAATGTGGCCTGAGCCTTTGGGATTCTCTGCCCCTAATGCTAAATCTTTTAAAAACAAAAGCATAAAGAAATTCTTGAAAAATACTGGCAATACTTCAAACCAAGTTTGTGTTAACTTTTTCAAAATCCAATTGAAGCTGTAAGCTGACTCCTTTTAGGAAGCCATTTGACCACCCATTCTTGGCAGCCACAGCAAAGACTTGCACCAGGCAGGAACACTGTTCTGATCTGATTTGTTCATCCTGCATTTTCATAATCTGATTCTTCACTTAGACCCTGAGGCCAAGAGACCTTTGGTTTCTGCTTCCTTGAAATCTCCTGCAATGAGGTGCCCCTGGAGAGTGTTCTCCACTCTGATCCTGTCAACTGAGGGAAGTGCCTGGAAGTCCTGAAAAATGTCAGTCCCCCCTGGCATTAGGCAGCTCCTTTCCCAGCAAGCCTGACTCCAGCTGTCCCAGGGATCTCACACCTTGGAATGTTTAAAGGCTCAGAAAGAGGTATAGTAGTAAGATGAGATCCTGTTGTATGTGATGGTGGTTCTGCAACTGTGGCACATGGAAATAGCAGAGTTTTGGGCATTTGGCTCATTGACATGGTCTGTGGAGGCATCAGCAGCAATCAAACAAACTCCTTCCTTTGGTGGAGTTGTACTTGTACTCCCAGTCTGAAGCCCAGGCCAAAAATTTGGAAAATAGGGGTTTAAAGTTTTGTTTGAGATTCAATTAATTCAGGGCTGGTTCTTACAATAGTGGCACGATACAGATGAAATCCAACATTGGGGTGTCTGTGCCTCAGCAGGAGGGGAAAGCAAAGGGGCAGATGGCAGGGCAGAGGCTGCATGAGGGGAGGTGGATGAAGAGTTTTGCACAGGGGTTTGGCTCCCCTCGAGCCTTAACTGGTGCCTGCTCTGAAGGTCTGTGTGGTGGCAGCCCCCTCGCTCCTTGGGAACATCCCTGTCAGCCACCCTGGAGAGCGGCATCCCCACCCAGGGGTGTGCTCAGTTCTGCAAACCTCCTCACCCTCCTTGTTTGGCTCCTTAATTTCACAGAACGCTTTTGTGCGTGGAGTCTTGTGGGGTGTTGAGTTCTCACGTTGCCGGTGGTGATTCAGTGGTGACCCTGAGAGGGGCAGCCCGAGCAGGGCCCCTTTTGTTGGCTCTGCTGTGGGATTCCCATGCTGCAGATTTCAATAACTAAGCAGGCATTTGGTTATTCATAACTCTTAATGCCATTAATCTCACTTGCAATTTAGATTAAGCCCTGACCTTAGCAACCAACCAGTGATCAGTGGGAAACAATTGTTTGTTTTATTTTGTTTTGTTTCATTGTATTTATTTTTACATTTATTTTTGTTTGAAACATGTTCCAAAGTTTATTTCTTGTGAGCTGTAGTGTCCATCCTGGTGGCATCATCACTGATCTCTCCTTTTTTTCTTTGAATTAGCAGATGAGAATTCTGTCAGTGTGCTCAGGCATAAAATTCAGAGACATTGTGTGTTTTCATGGGGAGTGTATCAATGCAAATAAAGCACTCACACTGTGGTAATCTGGATAAGTGGTGGAGCAGACAATGTGTTTGTTTATCAAAATATTTGATCTGGAAGAATGAGTTAAATCTGCGAAGCTTTTACACTTACTATCTCCTTGTGTTATTTTGTGGTGTATTATTTTGTGGTGACATGGATAGGGCTGTGTTATGCCAAGTGATGTACAGAGGCAATTGAACAAATTGCTTCTATTTTTCTTGAAAAGTATATTGAAAAATATCCCACTGATTTAATGCTCCCTAATTATTTTACTGCTTAGATTTCAGTTACACTCTCCAATAATAAATCAGTTGCCCCACTTGAGCCTGTTAAAAAATAAATGCTGCAAAGAAAAAAACCCCAAAACCCACAACTAACTGAAAACCCCAACAAACCTGTGGTTTCAACCTGATGGTGTGTCATTCTCCCTGTAGGGCTGAATTTCTGATTTATCTGTAGTGGAATGGGATTAAATTAAGGATGACTGGATTTTAGAAGAATGTATCTTTAAATAGCTAATTATAGACTATAAGATCTTAATTATACTGTGCACATAAGCTGCACTACATGTCTATTTATTAGGCACTACTAAAGCATAGATGTTACCATTTATGTTAACCTTTGACTAGTTTTTACCAGTAAACCAGAATAGGACAGGTTTGTTGTGTGTTTCAGGTGACTTTTCATACTTGCTCTTTCATCTTCAGCACAAAGTTTCTCATAAAACTAAGGGAGAGAAAGAAAGAAATCAGCTTTTCTTCCACTGCTTCTGCAACCTGATAGCAGCAAGAGGTCACTCCTTTCTCTCTCAAGTTGCTTGGCCTTCCAGGAGGTATCATCCTTTGAAATAACAAAAAGATTTTAAATTTTATATTATGATCTGCTCACTTACAATACTGTGGTGTCATGTATGTGGCTAGCAGAGAGTTAATTTTCTTCTAGTCCCTGAAGGAAAAAAAAAAAAGAATTGCACCTCTGGGGACAAAGATTGAAGGGATTTGATTTGGTTTCTCTGCTTAACTGTGACTTTCTGAAGGATGTAATGACAGCACCAGTGTTAAATATTGTCCCTGCCCTACAGCAACGCAGGTGGGGTGGATGTGGCTGGAAAAAACAAATACAAGATCAATGTGGTCTCACAGAGTCCTGCTGGCACATCTTGAGGGCATGACATAAATTCAGAGTTAGCAGGAAAAAGTGAAGAACCAAAGTGGAGGGTGGCAAATGCCTCGTTATGTTCCAGCAGCAGCTTCAGCAGGTTGCTGTTTGAGGAGGACTTTTAAATGGCTTTCCTTAAGGCAGGTAAAAATTACAAGATCCATCCTCTCTTGCTCACTTTAGAGGAGGTGAGACCAAGGAGCAAAAATCTGTCTGCAGGTGCAAGAAATTTTGCAGAATGAAAACCAAGAGAAAGGAAATCCTGGGTGTCCCAGGACTGAAAAAAATGCACGATGAGCCAAGAAGCACAGAAATATGCACAACCTATGTATTTTTGTGCAGCCTATAAGGAAGAATGCTTGAATTTTTAAAAGCCTGTGAACTGTTCACTGTTTAGCCTTTAGAAAGATGAACTCCAAACCCTGAGTGCCCATGTGGCTGAAAATAGGCTGCCTGACCTTCTCTGTAATGCAAGGGACAACACTGGTCCTGGGAGACCTGTATTTCTGGGAAGGACTTGGCAGACAGAGCCTGCCAAAGGAGGGCTGGTGCTCCTGCAGGGCTTTTAGAGCACAGGAGTCTCCAGCCCTGGGTGTCCTAAAAAGGCTGTCACCACTGCACTTCAAAAGATGTCGATTCTTTTATGTGCTAATGTGCTCTCAAACATGCAGTCAACCCTCCCCGAGGCACTGGTTTGCCTTGTGACTCTGTCTATACAGAACAGTGTTGGTTTTTTGAGCAGTTTGGTCCTTTTAGTCCTTTAGGAAAGATAATTGCTCTTCCTTAGCAGTCTGATAATGTGGATACTCTCGCCATGAACCCTTTGATACCAGCAAGCCTACAAATAAGGGAGGCTTTGGGTAAAAGCTTCTTCCCAGACTGCATTCATTGGGGTCCAAAGGCAGTATCTATATTATAAAGTTACTGAGGGGGAAAATTATGTTTAAACAATAATCTGGGTTTTTTAAACATCTTCCCATCTTTTGGTAGTTTGTGTTTTGTAGACAGAGCTGTTCCTCAGAGCCTTCAGACACCAGAGAAACTCCTTTTTGTTAGGGATGTTTGGCTTTGCTCTGTCTCTGCAGTTTGCTTTATATGGTGCTCATTTCTGCACATACCTCAATAATGCATTGCAGCTCAGATGTGTAGCTTAATATTCACCCACTCCTTCCCAAGGGGATGGATGTGTGAGGGAGGCTTTCCTTTGATGTTTCTGTGTGTGTATGTGTGGTCATGCACCCAGCATTTACAGCTAGTGTAAGTGCCTGGCACAATGGACAGTAAAGCCAAGAGCAAAGAAATAGAACATAAATTTCAAGGTGTCATAAACCTTATCACAGGTCTGTCCAGCACTGGGGGTTTTTTTGATGGAAACAAAAAAATTCAAATTGGGTGCAAGTGACTCAAGTCTGAACTTATATATAAACATGAAATGGAATAAGACCAAATATTTAGGAGCCTGTACAGTGTTTTAAACAACTAACCAATAGACATCCAGTCTCAATAAAACATTAATTTTCTATAGTCCAAAATATGGCTCTTACTTAAATGGATTGAAAGAAGCAGGAAAAGAAAATGATAAATTTTAAAGGATGATACTGAATACTTGAATTAGTCTTTCAGCAGTGGGGTCACAATAAGTTGTTACATGGCTGTTCATCCCTAGGCTGAAATGCCTGGGGCATCCTTAAGTCCTTTGAAGATACAGTGGGATTGTTTTTTTTCCTTTTTGAGTTACATCTGTGTGTTTTTCAGGTTCCAGAGAAGTTCTTACAAAATGTACTTATAGTGTCAACACAGTTCTTATATTTTTAAAAGCCAGCACTAAATTTAGTACTAAACTGATGCTTCTTGGCAGGGCTAAAGGGTGACCTGGGGCCAGGCAGGAGAGGGAGAGCTCCCCTCTCATCTGAGTCTTTCTTACCAGGCAGGATGGGCTGCAGGGAAAAGCTTCCAGCGCTGCTGCTCACACCATGTTTGTGTTCAGACACAAGGTCTGTCACGCTCTGCTGCTGCCCCACAGAGAACTCAAAGGCCAAACCCACCTTTGTAAACGTGCTGCTGTAGCTGCAGGAGGCTTCATTTTGTGTCCCCTCTCTGCAGTGCATGAAGGGAAATGAGTGCCGTGATCCTCTGAGCAGCCAGAATAGCTTAAAGGATACCTGGGGCTAGGTGAGTGCAGCAATGAGGAAAATGCCAGATCCTCCTCGGATATCCCTCTGGGGATGGTCCCCAGACAGCTTTGTAGTGTAACATATTTTGTAGTCAAATCAGAAGTAAATCTACAATTTGGCTTCTTGCACAGATTGACCAGGGAGGTCAGTTTAGTGTTTGTTATTGCATCCCATAGGAAACAAACTCTCTCCAGTCCAAGGCTCAGTTAGAGCACACCTTTTGATTTTGTTTTCCTAATTTTAGTTTCTCCTACTGGATCTTGTTGATGCAGCACTTGTCAGAGCTGCCACTGCTTTCAAGCACGTCACTTGTCTTTGCAGGTGTCTTTGGGTGTAGTTGGCTGAGCTCTTTCATTTTTGGTCTCCAAACATTTTCCCAAGGCTCCAAGCAGCTCTCTTCTGGTCAGTTAGTGAAGTACTGACATTAAACTGATGGAAGCCCATCCATCAAGGTCTCAGTAGTGTTACAGCACATGTTCTTGCTTTACCAGTGCTCCAGTTCATGTTGCTGCAATTGAGCTGCTTGGATGGTTATTTTTCAAAGAGGCGAGTTAAATCCTGTCCCTTTTATGATCAGGAGCAGCATAGATGTGGTGAACTGTCCTCGTGGTGAATGTCTGAGCCGTGCCACGAGCTGTGCACAGAAAATGGGGTGAAAGGGAGAGGAGGAGGCAATACCTTGTCTGTGACACCCCTCCCCATCACCCAGAGCCCCCTGTAACCCAGACAATACATGGCAAGTGACCAGGGGCATGGTTGGGCTCAGAAAGCTGAAGCCCTTGATCCTGCAGATTGCCAGTGGACATGTTAGCCAAGACATGGATTTCTAGTGGAACTCGAATGTTTGTTGCAGAGAAACATTGGGGAATGGAAAGAAAGCTTTCTCCAGGACCATGCTGCCTCAGAATAGGATTCAATCCAAGCCTTCTTTTATTGGGTCTTGGTTTATTTAATAAATGTACATGTGAAACTTCAGGGAGTTGACACAGGCATTTTAAGTGTATTCTTTGCACTTGTTAGGAAGATGCCACAGTATCCCTGTTCTGCTCACTGTCAGGACAAACAGTGCCTGTGTTCTCCCTCTTGGCTTTCAGGCACCTGCTAGGGCTTTACTTAATATGGTGTTTGCTTTTCTAGTGATTTTTCTTTTCTCAGCATCTTCCTTTTCTCTGCAACAAATGAAATCCAGTAGGGAGCTGATACAATATTTAAAAGACCAGTCCTCCATAGTTCAGCAGAGCTCCCACACGGAAAACTGAAGCTGAGCTGTAACCTCGGCCTAATGGGGTCTCTGGATACAGACATGTAATTTTAATCTGTTGGCTGGTACCATTGATTTCCCATATTGGATGGAAAAACTGGAGTTATTAACCATTTCAAATCTACTGCCAGAGAGCACATAGGACTTTTCATACACTGTCTTCACATTCTGTGTTTTACTTGCTTGCAAATTGGCAAATACAGAATTTGTAGCCAGTTGCTATCACCTTGACAAGGGAGCATCAGAGCTGGGACCTGCAGCAGAGCCTGGGCGTCAGTTGTGGCTCAGGGGCAACCCTGCACCAGAAATTCTGAAGCTCAGTCCCTGAGTGAGGCAGTGCTGCTGCTTCTCTGGAGCTCTTGAGAGAAGTGTTGAGCAATGAGACACTAGAAATGAGGGTTTGGCTCTTAACAGAAACAAACCAACCCCAAAATTATAACTTGCTTGGAAGTTTGTGCCTGAGTGAAGTGCTGGCTCACAAGCTTTTCTGCTTAGTTTAAACAAAAAGAGAAAAGA
The DNA here is from genome assembly GCF_047495875.1 of Pithys albifrons albifrons. NCBI lineage: Eukaryota > Metazoa > Chordata > Aves > Passeriformes > Thamnophilidae > Pithys > Pithys albifrons. The sequence goes on along the minus strand of NC_092466.1, from coordinate 5,212,343 downwards.
AAAAGGGAATTTGTGTTGATGCTGTTCATAAAACAGAATTTAATTTTAGGCAGCCTCTGTAAATGAAATGTGCTCTGTTCACTAAACATCTTTGTTTCCTCGTATGCCAAGAACAATTTGTTGTGGGTGCACCCAGAGAGCCAGATATATTCACACGTATGTGTTGAGCAGCCATTCCTGTAAAGCAAGCAAACCCACTGGATTTCCCTTTTTGCAAACAGGAAAAAAACCCCAGAAACTATTTAAGATGTGAGCCTAATGAGGCCTCCACTACAGCCTAAAAGCTGTGCTGTGGTAGGTGCTTGGAAGTTTGAACGTTTTAATATTCCTGTTAAATTTATCTGATCCTTCTGACCTCTCCGCCATGTGATGTATCCAGAATTGTTACGTAGCTTGAAGCCAATTGTGTCCCTGGAGTTTAATTCCTGCTGTAGACAGCAGTGCAACTGATTAATTTTTCGCTCCTGTAGTGATGTGAAACACAGCTTGTACGTGGAGCATCTGTTATTTGCTAAAGACAGTGATGTGGAGAGGGTTGGATGGTGTGCAATCTTTCCAGTGTGCCACGCACGTGAATTCCCTGTGCCCTGGTACCTCCACCGTGGCAAGAGGATAAGCTTACTTGGAATGCTGTAGTTTATGGGCTGAAAGATCCTCCCCACGAAATACATCCTTATTAGATGATGGGCATCCCCACCTCGCTGTCCAGCAAGGGGGTCTGTGCAGGCAGGAGCAAAATGGTTAAGTGCCCTGATCTCTTGGATGGAGCTGCTGGTCGGCTCCCACATTGGCTTGTTTACCTTGGCTGCTCATGATATTCTCCCTACGTTCCTCATGGAAGATTCCATTTTTTGCAAGAGGGATGAGCTCATTTGTTAAATGAAAAAAATAAAAAAGCAGCCGTTCTGCTTATTAATCCTCTCTGCAACCAGCCTGATACGCACAACTTGCCTGTTATGAGAGGGAAATGTATGCACGGCACCCAGTGCACACGTGTATTTGCATTTCAAATCAGCTGAGTCAACACAATATAATGGTCCTGCCTGTAGGTCCTTAGAGAGGCACAGTAGCTGACAATGTGTGCTTAAAGGGAGGGTCTGCTTTTCTTCTTTTCTTTTTTTTTTTCCCCCTCCTCTCCCCTCCTTCCCAAGCCAGTTTCCATAGCCAATAGTCCCGTGTTCCAGGCGCCTGCACCGGAGCTGTTTGGACCACTGATGTTTAGCAGATGATTACCCGTCACAGTGGCTGCGATTTTGTTTTATTTTATAAATAGCGTTCATCTGGACAGGAAAAAAAACCAACAAAATAAAAAGGCAACCCACCACCAAAACTGGCAACAGTTCAGAGAAGAGAAGCTGCCGAAGTGTTTCTGCTTGTGCTGCCACTGATGCGAGCAGCTGTTTCCATCTGCACTGCAGCATTGCAGGCTCTCCACGGCCACAGCTCCCGGGGCTCCTTGCCGCTGGCATTACGGAGGAATTACGGAGCCCCTGCTCGTGTCTAGCTTGGAGCCGAGGGCACGCTGAGGATGGGAGGGTCGCAGTCCCTGCAGCAGGCACAGACAGGTGGTCTGGTCCGGGAGCCGTCAGAGGCCATGTAAGTGCATTCATTCCCTTTGCTCTCCCCTTTCCCCGTGCTGCTCCGAACCTGTGCGCTGCCTTCACTGTCAGGCCTTTGTTTAGTGCTAATTGCACTCATCTGAAGGCATGGATGAGATTTTGCTGGGTATGGCGAGGTGGGTTCTGTGATGCTGCCCAGCACCGGGGCACCTCTGCCCACCTGGCGTGGTTTGCTGAGCAGGAGCTGCGTTCCGTATGTGCTGTCCTTTCATGTTTCGGGTGCGTAATCAATCAAACACAAACGACCATTTCCACCGAACAAAAACCCAGCCCCTTCCCCCTTCCCAAACCCACCACCTCTGTGTTTTCTGTTTAAAATGCACAGCATGGAGCTCCGTTTCACTGGGGGTTTTTCAGAGCCTTTTTTTTTGCTTTTCTCTATACACATGGTGGTTTTCAGGTCACATCACCCTTGTGAGCATCACTCTGTCATGGCATTATATCCTCTGATGAATCATAAGCAAGGTGTCCTTAGATCTCTCCTCACTGAAGGCCAAGTCTGAAATATTCTCTGGGGCAGGGAGGGAAAAGCAGACATTTAATGCTTGTTCAGAACGAGTTAGTGCTTCTTCAGATGGCTAAATGAAAGTGCACAAATATGTATGTGTGGAGAAATAGCAGCATCACTTCCCACTTGTAAATAGGATTTTGTCATTTACTGCTGAGGGATTTATCAGTTTACTTAGCCAAGAGCCTTTTCTCCCTAACCCTCCACCCCAGACTGCTCAGCTGGAATGCTGGAGCGTGGACTTTACCTCTGGATGGATTTTAGAAGAATTGCCTTGTCTCCTTTTGTTATTTCAGTTATATAAATCACATTTATCTAACATGTCTGACTACTGCATTCATTACTGATTATCTATATTGCTAAGTTTTAGGTACTTTTCCACTAGGGCTGGTCTGTAAACTAGCCTCATATAGAAATAGCCTCTCAGATATTATTTGGATGTAATGTCTGCCTGTTAAGGTAGATCTGGTTATGGTTGAGATATCATTTGTATGGTTAAGATAAGTGTTTTGGAGTCATTGGGGAATGACAGAGCAGTAACTGATAGTTTTGCTTCTATAATAGGCCTTACAAGTAGGTGTATGCTCCCTATTGTCATATTTCAGTATATCAGCAGATAGCTTTTCTTGCTAGTGCCTTGTTATATTTGCAAAATACAGGCCTAGCAACATTTCTGGATCCTTTGTTCCTTTGATGTGTAGCTCCAGCAATTAAGATTTTTTTTATATATATAGTTCCATCTGACATTCCTATAAAAAGCTTCTATTTTAATAATATGGTGAAATAAACCAATGCCTCATTGTCTTTAAGGGACCATAAATTGCATTTTCATCTGCACATCCTGGTGCTGATTTTTAACAGTGATCTACAGACTGGGCAATAAAAGAGTCATCAGTCAAACAGGGTTCAGGATTTATCTACAATTTTCATTGCCATTCAAGAATGCCTTTTGTTGGAAGAACATATTGATTGAGGTGTATATGTATATATACATTATACATGGATATGTGTATATATTTATAAATTTTGGGGACACAAGTAAATTACGTTGTCATTCATCTTTTGCAGTTAGTCATTCTTGTGGGGTTTCAAGATGATCTTTTAAGGCACAATGTAATCAACAGATACATTTTTAGCACAGGCATCATTCAGTAACTGTTGATGTCCTTGGGCAGTTTGTGAAAGGTACTAATCTTGTATTAAGTAAGTCACTGAAAGAGCGTGCCGTTTTCTTCAACTAAATACTCTCTAAAATGAGATAAGAATGGAAGTGTTTCCATATCCTTGAGAAAATACAGGCCTGTTTCCTGAAACAAGAACATTCTCATAGGATGTCATGGTCATCAGTTCTGGTCTGAGGTTTTGACTATACCCTAATCACTCTAACTTTTACCAATGCTTTTCCAATGAGATTGCATTTAACTTACTTTGCACACACAGGGAAATTCCTTAATGGCAGTGATGGCTCAGAGGCAAAAACATCTGGCCATGTCCCAGGCAAGTTGGGCAACTGCCCACATAGTTAAAGCATTCCTGAAGTCATCATTTCATCCATCAGCAGAGGTTTGTTGCCCAAAGGAGAGAGACAGCTCCTCCAAAGGGAAAGCAGGGTTGCATTTTGCTGCCCTGAGTTTGTTAGATTAGGTGGGTATAATCAGAAGTCATTACTGGAATAGAATAGCATCAAAACAAGTACAGGGGCAAACAAATTCCTTAAATGACTTCTGGTTTAGAAGTCTCTCCAAAGTGTCCTATGATGGACTTCTTCACTAAACACTATGGAGAGTCATAGAAATAAATTGGTGTTAGAATTGATGCTGAAAAGGGGGTCCAGGTAAAGATTTTAGAGCATATGCATGATTAAATATGACCTTTTTGCATATGCATACTAAATTCCCAATTTTAATATAAATTTGTTTTAGCCAGGATAAAAATATTCGTAATAAGCCCAGTATTGACAGTACAGCCTGGGGTATTCTGTTGCTCATTGTGGATTGTTAGCACTCACTGGCAGCAGACAATTGCCCTTTTATTTAAAGAGAAAAGAAAAGTCAATTTGGAATGATAAAAAAGGGAAAGCCCAAGGGAATCCCCTGACAATAAAAGTTAACTGCAGATGAAAGCGGTGTGGTTCAGACCTCGCTGTTCACGTTATAGGCGCTGTCATGTGCTTTGCAATCGCAGCAGGCACCCTGGTGGCCACAGATTTAGCTCAATCAAGGACACGTTTCCATCAGATAATAGGAGTGGACTCGGTTGAAATAAAAGCAAATGACAGTGTGATGATGTTCAGCGTGCATGGATTTGTTGGGTGCCTGCACACATCTGGTGCTGGTGACGGTGTCCTCGTGTGCGCTGCCTGTGCTGCACGAGGTACCAGTGTTGTCCTGCTGAGGATGGGAACAGAAACCAGCTTGCCAAGTGCTGCACCTACATCTCTCAGTGCTTTTCTTTGCAATATTTCCATCTCTTGGTAATATTTTTCAAGTGTTAGCAAGCTAGGAATGTTGCTAGGGTTATAAATCGTGATAGCTCTTATCCAGTTGTCACCTCTGAGTCGTATTTTTTCTCCGGTGGAAAGGGTTTCTTTCTGCTGAGCTCGAACCACACCTTGCTTTTGTGAAGCATTATAGTTGCTGCCCTTGCAGCAACTGGGCAGGATTTATGTTCAGTGCCCATTTCTTGATCAGCCAAAGAGCTGATGATGTGCTATTTCCTCCCATCAGGAGCTCTACGTGCTGTGTCTCTAACATTTCCATCCCTTGCCAATCCAAGAGGAAAATGCCTGAAGACTGAGCCAGCTCCCACTGAAGTTGGTAGTGAAATGCCCACTGAGTTCAATGGGATCTGGGTCAGGCTCCAAGAAAGAAATTGAATATTACTGATCACTGGGAGTAGGCCAAGATGTTGGTGACCTGGTGGGTTGTTTTTCAATATTTTTTTAATGTATGGTCTTTACATTTGTTTGGAAAGACCCAGAAATACACTGGATAGTCTCAGCCTTGTGCATAGGAGATGTGAGCAGTTGGTCTATATGGAAGGGTGTGTAAATACACATATATTTATAAGAGTTATCTCTGTATATGCACTGAAACACAGCCCTTGCTTGCCACCATATTTTTTATTTTTCTGTCTCACAAACTTGGAAGAATCCTTTGTGTGGTTCTTAAAAGTTTGAAAGAAACAAATCTGGTAAAATATTTGCAGTTTTATATGCTCATACATTGGAAAATGATCATAATGAGTGTATATACATGGAAGACTGGGATATATATATTTATATTTTGAAAGTATTTGGGTCTTGGGAGGAGGGGAAGCTGCTGTTACTAAATTGATATGTAATTAATCCCTTGACAGATAGTGCTGCCTATTGTGAGCATATGAAGTAGAAAGGTGAATTTGTTTTCTTCTTCCTCTTACTGGCAGCCATCAGTGAGCATCCCTATCCATAATTAGAGGGTCCTCTATCTCTAGATTTGTCTACTAAATAGGGTGACTTTCTGGGAGACATGGGGATGCTTTACTTACGAGAAGATGTCTCAGGAGTAATGAGGAGATTCTTCTGTCAGGCTTCCCTGTCTTTTATTCCAGCCTCCCTTATCTGAGCCCAAAGGATCCATCTCTGAAGTCAATGACAGCACTTCCTTTGATATGAGAGGTGGTTACATCAAGCACTGCTTCTGTCACTAGAAGTAGGCAGGTCACGTTTAGACTTGAAAACAAAATGAAAAGACCCCAGACTCCCTCACCCTCCTATTAACAAGACACAGCACACATCTGGCAAATCCATGTGTGCTGTGGAGCTCTCCATACGGAGTGGGGTGCCCTATGCCATGGGTAATGGAGCTGCTGTCATCTATTATGTATTATGACATACAGGCAAATTGGAAAATACAAACTGATGTGGGATAGTAAAAACATGAATGGAGAGGCGTTCCTGCACGTGTATTGTGGCTGTCAGAGCTGTTTCCCTGGGTGCCTTTGCTTTTTGCTTTGCTTGACCCAGCAGTCAGGGGAGTTGATTGTTAGATTTAAATCAAAGATGCTCTGCAGCCCTGTGTGTTTCAAGAGGTAATAGTCTGGGTGCTTTTAGTGTTTTTCTAATGTGATTATCTCACCTACAAGAGCAGTTCTGTCTGTCACAAGCTTATTTCCTTTGTTTTAAGACAATATACCCATAATCTTTGTATTTGCTTGTGTCTTGGATGCCATTTCCTTATCCATCTCTGATACTTTGTAAGGATTTAGCTTTGTAACAAGCTTCCTATATAGTCAGGTAAGCAGGCTTTTGAGTGGCAAAGGTAGAGTTACAATTGTAGCTAGAAATGTGATGCAGTTTGTATTCTCTTTGAGAAAGTGGGTGGATTTGCATAAGAAACAAATAAGCAAATATGGGTTTTTCTATGGAAAAGCTAAGGAAAAAAATGGTGTCATTTCCCTTCACATCCTTAAATGCTCTAAAGCAACCATGTGTAATTAGTAGCAGGCTGTGGATATCATGTTTTGTATTCCCATTAGCACCAAAGAGACAGCTTAATGGGGGAAAAAAATTTGAATTAATTTCTTTTTTCCCCCACAATCTGAGGTTTCAACGTTTCTTGTAAGGCACGTTTTGGCCTGAGAGTCTTCAGTGATGGTGATAGCAGGTAAGATAGAGAGATCCCTCCTTAGCTCTCACATCAAACTGGAGTTTGCACTGTAGCCTGTCAAAATATACAGCATGTGAACTGAATTTCGGTTTAAGGAACTGTGGATATGTCTGAGACGGACCTCAGGGTAATTGTAGAGCTCTGCTAATTTGGTTAGTTGCCTCTTGCAGTAATATTTGCTACAGCTCCTTTCCCTCTGCTACAAGGAGTGGCGAAGGAAATCAGTGGGTGCTTGGGAAGTCTCTTCCTTGCCAGGGGAGGAACTGGGGCTGTTAGTTCTGTTGGGGTGAAAACTAAACTTTGAGAAAATCTGTGGCTTTCCATTTTGAGCTTGCTTGGTTTTGATTAAACAGGATCCTTAGAATTATGTTAAAATTCACATGGTAGGGTTTTCCTAAACAAAAGCAGCTTGTTTCTAGGGCTTAATGTAGCCCAGGTTGTATCTGACGCTGAGTAGCAGTTACAATCACACAGACTCCTGCTTCTGAGTTTTGATGTCCTTCAGCATAAAACCTGCATTTACTGGTCTTGTTAATAACAGTCCATTGCTCTCCTTAGAAACGAGTCCAGCATTGTGCTGGGAAAAGGGTTTGGTTGCTAAACGGAGAGGGAGGATGAGCAAGGAATTTGAATCCCTTTGTTTAACTTCCCAAGTGCAGGACTGCCCCCTTCCCAAGCGGGAGCCTGGGCAGGGAAGGCTGAGCAGCAGATCCCTCACCTGTCAGAGCTGTGGGCAGCACTGGGTGCCAGCTGGGGAGGTGCCACTGCAGATCAGGGATTGCTTTTCGCACTCCGCTGCTGTGCTGAGTCGGCAGCTCCTGAGCCGGGCGTTCCCGCAGCACCCACGGAAAGGGGTGGATTCCTTGTGCCCAGAGCTGGAGCAGCACGGAGTGTGCCCATGGCAGAGGGAAAGCTGCAGCTTGAATGAAGTCAGTGGGAAACCTCCCAGAGCTGCACGGGGCTGGAGCAGCGAAGGATCACACCCACTCCGAGTCAGAAGAGGGAATTATTACAGTCTAATCACATTTTGTTGTTGTTGTTAAGAGATTGAGATTTTTTTTTTAGATTTTTTTTGTCCTTTACTCCTATTGCTTGCTGGCTGTGTTTCTATCCATGCAGGTACTTCATGTGTTGAAGGAGAGAAATAAGGGTTAGGCAGGATCTTGCAAAAAGCTCTGGCAGCTTTACAGAGGCGCTGCAGGGGTCAGATGGGCTGAATGTGGAGCAGGTTGAAGGAAGAGGACTCTTTTCTCCCCTTTTTCCTTTTTAGTAAAGGGACTCCCTGCCTCCCTTCTCCACCCCCGTGTAATCCTTATCTCCTTTCTGGAAGGCAGGACCATGAGCATTCGAGGAACTCAGCCTCACATCTCACTGTTTGCAGCCGTCTCCATGCTCTGCAGATAAGCCTGTCCCCAGGGGTGACGGGTGTCATACATTCATCTTCACGCTTCACAATTGCTGTTTTGTCCCCGGGTCCTGCTTTGGAGCAGTGTGGCAGAGCAGAGATGTGGCTCTGGAAAGCCTCGTTGCATTTAAAAGGTAGTTCCAATAAACAAAGCCATTTCAAACCTATGGCTCTGGCTCGCAATGAATTATTGATTGGTTTCCCTTGAAGCCATTGAGGATGCTGTGTAGCAGCACAGACACCTGGATGCTGTTGAAGGGATAGCTGAAACAATGTTTCCTGGATTAAAACTCCAGAGCTCAGTACTAAATGTCGCAAAAAATATTTTCCATGGTGTTAAATACTTAAACATCAGCTACTGATTCAAATACCAGTCTCATACCTACTAGGGTGAGCAAAGTGCCTCACTGGCTGGGATTGTCATGTATTAACTGGTTGTACTTGAGTTAAGCATTTTCCATCTTTGATATTGGGGTAACCTGCATCTTTATTGTTTCTTAAGAGATTCATGTGGTTGAATACTCAGCAGCCTCTGGTGATTTAGGGACACATTAGTATATTTGCAGTTGTGATGTCTGAAGATGAGTGCCTTTAATTAAATGGCTTTTTCCTGCTGCACCTCTGAGAATAAAGCATCTGCCTGAGAAGAGCACAGGGATTCAAAAAACAATTTCAATTCCGAGTCCTGTTTCTGTAGCGTAGATATTTTCATCATTCTGACTGAAGCCAGTAAAAGAGAAAGCAGCCTGGCCAGAAAGGATGTGGAATCATTTCATTATTCATGTATATCAGTCGTGTTGAAAAACATACCCTGCTAGATCTCAGGAAAAGCAATAAAAAGGAAAAATTTAACATGATTTAAAGCAATATGGGGAACTTCTTACTAATCAGTTAGAAAAATGATTTAAGTAGATTGAAGTGCTGCTGTAAGTGTGCCATGTTATATCCCGCAGTGTTTTTTCCTTCAGATGTGGTTTCCCACAGCTTGAGACATTTCTCTCTGGTTGCTGTGTGAAAGCAGGAAATGGCTTTTGTTGGGGGAGTGGGAATTTGGCTTCTGCACAAAATATTCTCAAAATTGCTGAATAAACAAGGAGAAAAGGAAGGGAAAAAATAATTCCTTCTACCCCTGGTAGGAAGATTGCTCACAGGACAATAGGCTAAAAACCAAAAATCAACATTATTTTTGAGATGATTATGCCCTTTTAATTCTCCACCACTCCAGTTCTAATCCTGTTCTCTAAATACAACCGTCCTGTGAGGTAAAATTGGCCTTTTATAGCAAGTGATTAATGTTTAAGGTATTCATGAAACGTTTTTACAATCTATTATAGAAGACACATTTCCAAACTGCTCTGTGCCTTGGATAACACACAAGCTATTTTTTCCATTGCAAGAGTCCCACATGATGATCCAAAAAGGGAAGGCACAGCATTTTATTTCTGTTGTCTCACCTATGTAAAAAAAGAAAATCCGGATTGTTGTGTCTCAGCTCAGACAGTTATCCCAGGACTTGATGCTGGAAGTGGAATGTTATTGGAAGAGCTGTGAAGTCACCCAGTAGCATTAGATCAGCATCAGAGTGTAACTGAGCCATATTTGCCCACTCACATCAAATTTCCACTGGTGTAAATCATTACCACTCCAGCTGAGCTGTCTGAGCTGCTTTGGGGCAGCAGAGGACATTCCACCCTGGGGCTCATGGCAGAGCTGCACACACAGGGCAGGGGAACAACTGGCTCTGCCGTGACCTTCCTCCCTTGTCCCTCCTAAAATTAAACCTTGTCCCTCAGGGCATATCACTTGTGGGCTGGGAAGTATCACCTTTGTTACAACAGTGATTGTTTTCCTGGGGAGTCTTGTTTTCTGTGGATCTTGTAAGAAATAACATTAAAATGCTCCTCTGGAGAGGAGTGCCTGCCCTGCTTTGTGCACACATCCATGTCAATATGAGTCCTGGTGTAATTGCAGTGCACTAAAGTAGGTCTTTGTCGTTTCAGTGGAACAGGATTTGTTTGATAAAAGCTTTATTCTTGAGTGAGAACTGCAAGGGAGGCTTCTCTGCTGCGTTGGAGCTCAGGCCATAAAGCAAGCACGTGATGTTTATCCTGCTCTCATGTTGAGCAGAATGCCTCTGCTGAGCAAGGAACTGCAGATGAGTTTATGGAATATTATTTTTGAAGGCAAAACATAAGGTGTATTTAAACCTCCCAGCTTTGATAGTATGTGTTCTTTCACAGAAACCTTTTAAAAAAATACTATCTCTTTTTCAGTCCCTCAGTTTTGTTTTTAATTAGTATTTTACTACTTCAGAAAGATAGCAAGATAAAGAGTGAATCATAGAATGGATTGGGTTGGAAAAGACCTCTGAGATCATCAAGTCCAACCCTTGGTCCAACTCCAGTCCCTTTACCAGATCATGGCACTCAGTGCCACGGCCAATCTGTTTAGAAACCTCCAGGGATGGGGAATCCACCCCCTCTCTGGGCAGCCCATTCCAATGCCTGAGCACTCTCTCTGTAAAGAATTTTTTTCTGATCTCCAACTTTAATTTCCCCTGGCAGAGCTTGAGCCCATCGTGCCCCCTTGTCCTATTGCTGAGTGCCTGGGAGAAGAGACCAACCCCCACCTGGCCAGAACTTCCCTTCAGGGAGTTCCAGACAGTGCTGAGGTCACCTCTGAGCCTCCTCTTCTCCAGGCTGAACACCCCCAGCTCCTTCAGCCTCTCCCCACAGCACTTGTGCTCCAGTCCCTTCTCCAGCCTCGTTGCTCTTCTCTGGCCCTGCTCCAGCCCCTCAATCTCTTTCCTCAACTGAGGGGCCCAGAACTGAACACAACACTCACGGTGTGGCCTCCCCAAGGCAGAGTCCAGGGGAAGGGTCACTGCCCTGGGCCTGCTGGCCACGCTATTTTTGATACAAGGCAGGATCCCGTTGGCCCTCTTGGCCACCTGGGCACACTGTTGGCTCCTGTTGAGCTTCCTGTCACTCAGTCCCCCCAGGTCCCTTTCTGCCTGACTGCTCTCCAGCCACTCTGTGCCCAGCCTGGAGCGCTGCAGTGGGTTGTTGTGGCCAAAGTGCAGGACCTGGGACTTGGCCATGTTGAACTTCATCCCATTGAATCAGTAGTAATGTTCCAGTGGGACAAAGTATCATGCCTGGAGGAGCAAGATGTGAGTTGGTGCCTGTTTCCCTCTCAACATCATCTTCCTGTGACCCCTTTTTGTGTTTTGTCTCCTCACAGCATGGATTTGTTGTGAATTTATTTAATCGTAGGATGGTGATCTTGTCACTGGATATCCTTAAAATAGTGTGAGAGAGGTCCATTAATAGTTAATGGTCAGAAATGTGTCCCTAAAGGAACTGCCTTGTAAATGGAGTCTGGTGACACGTAAGTGACACGTTTGTACCTCCCCCAGCTCCTGACTCGATACAAGCATCAGATCCAGCACTGAAAATATTCCCCAGGAGGGCAGAGACAGCAAGGCAGGTGGCTTCCCATGGTCCCTGAAGTGTCACCCACGCTTTGGCTTTGGCAGGCTGAGCTTTGCTCTTCTCTGGACTGAACGTCTTCACAGAATCACACAATGGTTGGGGTTGGAAGGGACCGCTGGAGATGATCTGGTCCAATCCCCAGAGTGGAGACAGAGCTGTCTGTTCTCTTGAATTCTTTTGAGAAGCTCTACCATTTCAGTGGTGCATTTCATTAGAGAGAAGGGAAATGTTTGTGAGGTTTGTATGTAACTCTTGGTTTTCAAAATCATGAGCTTAACAGATCCGTGGGTGCTGGGTTTGATAGACAGAGTAATTCAGACACCAAATATTAATATTTAATACCTGACATAACCAGATTACTGTTGCATTCATGTGTTCTGTGTGTTGCCGTACAAATTAATTATTAAACTTTAAAATCTGTAGGGATGTTTCATATTCAAAGCATGTAAGTGGGCAGTGACAAAGCTAACAATCATCATGTTAAAAGAGCTAATTATTGTGGAATGTCATGTTAGCTGAATAGGTAAATACAGTACAAAAATGATAGCAATAAAGTTGGCACATCTTTGGTATTATCCTAACCTAGGGCTGGGATGAACAAGATGACCTTTTGTTGTAGCTGTAGAATATTCATGGTCCTTGTGAGTAAGCCCTTGGGTCAGCTAATGGCTGCTGGACTAAAGTGGTAACTTGATCTCCAGGAAAGGAATTACCATTTGGGCTCTCTTGATGATTTTGAATTATGATTCAGAGCTGTATCTCTAAGGGTCTGAAGGGAAAAAAAAAAGGACTGTATGTATCTCTGTGTTAAGAGTTGTGTAACTGCAACATGAGGGATACCACAAGATGAATTATAAAGAGGTTATTTATATAAACAGAAGGGAAAAGCCCTCAAATGTAACATGTAATTGGCAGTCTTTTTTCCCTTGTGGACTTTGCATGCATCCACAGCAAGAAACTGTTTCTGCTGTTCAGAGATCCAGCCTGAGGAGATAAGGCAGATTTAAAGTGGATGCAGAAGTGAACTGACCAAAACCATTGAACTAGATGAACTTTAAGGGTCTCTTCCAACCCAAACTGGTTTAAGATATGTATTTGCAGCAGTTCAGAGGCAGAGTTGGTCTTTGTATTGCTGAAACATCCTGCCTCTTTTTGTTGTTTATTTGGTTTGGGTTTTTTTAAGAACTGTATGGGGAAATAATCAATGTAACCATTGAAAATGTCACTAGGAAATCTGAAAAGGTTTTATCAAACTGTTTACAGTGAATGAGCTTTGACTGAAATTAACACACATCTCTAAGTGCCTTGTCTCTCTGGCTTTAGAAACTCTCAGCTTTAGAGTTACTGAGTGTCTTTCCAAATCTGTCAGCTCCTGCCACTGCAGTGAACTGTGCCTGCTTAAGTAACGTGCACACAGATTGACCTCAGAAGCACACAGTCACTCCTGCATCCTTGGGTCTGATCTCATCAGTAAACCACACCTGAATTATTCATGCAGGTTTTAAGAGGATAATCTCTGAAAATGATCAGTGGAGGTGAGACTACAGAACTCATTCCTCCTTTTTATTTTCTGCTCATCTCCCAGTGGAATTTACAAGAATGAAAGCCAAAATTAATCTTCAGTACTAAATTGAACATTGTAAGAAGTTGCTCTTTTTTTCTTCTTCTTCTCTCTGATTGAGTTTCCTCTCATGGTTTATGATAAATTGTTCAGTAAATAGTCATGTGAAATTTATACCTTGACTTTATGGTGTAACAGCTGCAGATAATTTGGAGGGCCAAGTCTGTTGGAATCATTGTTTTTAGGTCTAGATAGTGCTTATGCATCAGCACTGCAATGTTTGCTCATTTGGGTCCTTCATCCCATGGCTTCAGACAATTTGTTTGCTGCAGATCCCTGCTAACACCTCCATACAGGAACTGAGCACTGCGTGATGTGCCCCTGGGAACAGATGCATGAGCCTTGTGCACTCTGATTTGATTCTTAAGGCTCAGGGAAACATCTTCAGATGATTCCAGTGTGGTTTTACATGGCCTAGAGGCAATGGATGTACTTGGAAAGACATTTTCCCCCTGAACTTCAGATCTAGCCAGTTGTAAAGAACATGTTGATCTAAAGATGAGATGGAAAAAAAGACAAAATACCCATTTCTGTCTCCTCCCCCTCAGGGAGTGCAGCTGTATCTCAGAGAGAAACTGCAGGAGTTACTGCCAGTTCAAACTGATCACGGAGAAAATTGCTCATCGTCTTGGAGAGTCCTCAGTTTCTCTGTACATTTCAACATGTCCCACACACTCCACTTAGAGGGCAGTCTGCAAACAGCAGCTCTCCAATGAACCTTTTAAAGGCCTTGCTTTCATTGTGTTACCCTCCAAACATGGATGATGATGGAGCACAGTTTGATGCTGTTGGTGTGTGTGTGTTACAAGATGACCTGGCTTTTTTCCTGTTTCTTGCATTTCCAAATACACCAGGACAATGAAGTTGTCATGTCAATAAAACAAAAGGTACATAGAGACAAAGCAATTGGTGGATAGAGGTTTTTGAGTACTCATGAGAAGGATGAGTTTATGGAGTGCTGGCTGGACATCAGTGATATTCCTGATAGGTACAAGTAACCTCAGTTAATATGGGACATGTTCCACTAATAAGTCAAATTTAATGTATTTTTTCCTAAGTACCAATTTTGGAAGAAGATATATAAATTCAAATACAGAGCTGTTCACCAGAGCTCTGATGGAGCAGATCCCCCCAGTGCCAGTCTTCATGTTGTTACTTGTGATTCCACAGCCACAGCTGAGGGAGAGCATCTCCTTTGGTTCCATCCTCCTTTCCCCACTCCCAGCACAGGCAGCACTTCTTGATGATACAACTCCAGCTCTGGCTTCAAAAATTCATAATATCACCTCCCTGTTCCTCTCCAGGCTGCCCGTTTTGCACACAACAGGTCAGTGCTCCAGAAAGTAGTAAGGCATGTTTGTTTGGGGTATTTTCTGAAGCAGGCTGTACACTTAATAAATTTTGTATAGGTTTGAGTTAGCTCCACAAAAACCCATGGCTCTCCCTTGGCACATCCCAGTTCCAGTTTTGCTCCCTTGTGCCACTCCATAGGGAGCAATGCTGTGACCTCATCCCCATGCCAAAGCTCTGTTTTCAAGCTTCTTTTATGTATCAAACCCCTCTTTCTTTGCTGTGAAATAAAACCAGAGAGCACACTTGTGTTGGTTATACTGCTGTAGTGTAAATATTAGAGGAAAACCCAAGGCACATGGCAGGGTTCCCAACACAGCCCAAGGCCACAGCTCTGTTGCAAACTACTTTTTAATGAGTGGAGTTTCTGGGTGGCAACTGGGATGACCTCCCTTCAGGGGCTGTCGTGCCTGATGAGGGCAAACAGCGAGGGGAGGCAGTGAAATGAAGAAATCTCATTCTTGCTCCCTGAGTGCTTTCCAGCTGCAGCGACAAAAAGGCAATTTTTCATTCTGAAATCAGGGAGGACTTAAAATTATAAGTGCCTGTGGATTACAAAAAAAGGTAATGTGACTTATGAGGCTGGATTTCCACATGACCAGAGGTGAACAAGAGAAGTCAACCATAGTGACTCCCTTCAGTATTTCCTTTGAAGATTTATGTCACAGGCTGGGCAAGAGCTCAGACTTCCCAGATGAGAGTGGGAGAGCTCAGACTCCACAAGTTGATGCAGCATTGCCAGATTTGTGTTGGTCTTGTATGATTCTTGCATTTCTCTGCTGTCCCCTGCTGCTGGACCCCCATCTGTATGTGTTATATTGTTATTTACTGGGTTTCTTTCAAGAAGGAGATAATACAGATGGACTGGAGGAATATTTTGTAGCTTCTCTAATCTCTATATATTTTTTGCCTATGGTATACAAAACCCAAAGGATGCAGCTGGAGAGATATGACATGTTATAAGAGCAAGCTCCCCCTGTTTTCCCAGGCTGGCTAAAGAGATGTATGAATGTATATCCTTCCTGTAGCTCTCACTTCATCACTGCCTCTCAAACTGGTCTTGCAGGCTCAGACTCTGCACTTGCACATCCCATCTCCACAATGTGAGCCAGCAGGTGGGTTCTCCACCCCTAAAACCCCTGCATCCCATCCCATCGTGCTTCATCCTTGGCTGGAGTTTCAGAATAACATTCTGGATGGTACAAGATTCTCTTTTGTGGGTCCGTGGTGGCTGCTCCTTGTGCAGCTTTGAATTGGTGCCGATTCTCACACCGTATCACAGTTTGGCAATCTGTTTTCCACCAAGAACTTTGCAGCAGTATTTTTTATTTCTGTTTGTTCCGTGTATTTCCCCAGTTTCTCAGAGAAAAGACATTATGACTTGAACTGGCTGAAATATGTAATTTCCTTTTCACAGGAAATCCTGTTGTTCTGGGAAAGTCTTTTCTTGAAGTTTGAACATAGGACTGTAGTCTTAAAAAAAATAGCCTATGAAAGAGAGACCATCCCTATTTTCACTAAGGAAAACTGAACACAAGATCTGGTTTTTCCAGGATATGTGTAATGTAGACTTTGGAGCATAGTGCTGGCTTGTGCTTCCACATTTTATGCCCTCACCCAGATCCCAGGCTATGACAAAAAAGGTTTTACTGGTATTGAGCTTTCCTTCATGTTTCTTTGTTAAATACCTTTTGTTTTTTTGTAAACACAGTTGCTCCTCACAGCAAACTCAGCAGCATTTGAGTTATGGTTAATACAGTTCATACTTGATTGTACTGGCTGAAAATTAGGAGTATTGCATCAGAATTTTTGGGAATTATTAAATAGTAGCAAAACAAAGCCTTGTGCTGGAGCTCAGGCATCTCAACTGTCTGTCCACAGACTCGGGAGGTTCTACAGAGTGAAAACTCATGCAGTGAACAAAAAAAGAACAGATATTTCTCTTTATTTCAAATGCTTATGCCCACTTCATCCAAGGAAGAGACCAAGTAAACAAAGGGAGCTCATTTAAAAGGGAGATAAACAGGCACAGAAAGAAGGACACAGAACTGCTCCATCAAGCCAGTTTAACAAAGCAATTACTAATACAAGTAAGATATGCAAATAGAGAGTTGTTTTCCTGTTCCAGTTATATATATATCTGTTTATTTACTGTATATTTTACATGTGCTATACAGATGGTTTGGAAAAACGGAGTCTAAACATTATTGTTTCAGTATTACAAAGCAAGACTTTGAGTTTGAAATGAAAAGAGTGAAACATTAATTATGTGCAGCACAATGAAGAACTATGTGAAAGCCTGAGAGAGATGAATTAGCTTTCATTTTGTTGGTTTGGATGATAACTTCCTAGGTTTATTTTTATGACACTGGGAAAATATCACACAACTCCATTTCTCTTTGATTCTCCAGCTTTAAAGTTTCCTGAACCAGCTCTGTGGAAGGATGAGAAAGCATTTGTTTGTTGAATACCTATTGTGCAGCTTTATTTACAGAAGTTCTTTGTTTGCAGCTGTTCTTAAGCTTAAAATATTTTGTACTTAAAATGTGGTGCATCTTTGTAGGGATATAATTTAAAATGATGCAGCCTAAGTGTTCCAGTGTGACTGTTCTGTGACCTGATGAACGAATATGGTTTAAACAGTGACACAAAGAAGGTATTCTGGGGAAGCTGCACCAACAGACATAATCAAAAACAGAGATACTGCTTTTGAGCAGTTCCCCAGGCAGTGACATAAATTTGTGGAGGAAAAAAAAATCTCTAAACATCCCCAAGTAAGGCAAACATCTGGAGTTATCACCTAGTAGAAATCCTTTTGCTTTGCACAGGAGTAGAGGTGATGAGACAGAGTCGGTGCCAGGCCATGCCGTGTGTGTGTGTGTGTGAGGAGGTGGAAGCTCTCACTGGACTCTGCTGAGGCAGCTGGAGGGAATCAGGTCTGCTGTGCATCTCAAGCTGTCAGGGGTGACATTGGGGTCTTCTCTTCCCCAGCTCTCTGAAGGCTTCATGCTGTGATAGATTTAGGCAAATGTAATCGAATGCAAATCCTGTACTTGCACTTCTCCTGACACTGAGCTTCTTAAAATACTCACAAGATCTCAAGAAACCAGACAGAATGTGGCAGCTCAGAGTTATCTTCTAACTGGAACAAAGTGAGAGGAGTCCTTGATTTCAGATGGCTCATGGAGAGCTTTTGGGAGATGAAATGACTTTTCATTTCATGGCAAATTTTGTCTCCTTGCAGCGTGTGCAGGGTGTGAGCAGCCCTGAGGAGCAGCAAAGACCACAGGATCACTGCAAGTAGGCAAATCAGTGCTGTCCTTTAGAAACCTGTCATGTTCAATTCACTTTATTACAGACCTACGTTCCAAAACTGCATCTGACCAACAGAAATGCTTATTGAACACATTCAGTGCCTACTGAATATTACACGGTTGCTGCTGCATTCCTGCCTCAAAAAAAAGGCCTTGAGAGGAAAATTTGGGCTCAGTTTGATTTAAGAACAAGTAGGACCTATAGTGTCCAGACCTAGAAGGACAGTTTCCTATGGCTGTACACCTGTCGCAGCAAGTGGTGTGTCCTTGAATGGTTTAGATCTTTGGTTCATGTTTAGGTTATTCATAGTTTTGTAGAGTTGCTACCTTTCAACCTTGTGTTTCATTGGAATGGCTCCATTTTGGGTACTGCTGTTTCTTTGCTGCTGGCACCAACCCATTGTGGTCCCTATGGCTGTCTTGTCTCTGGGAGCACATGGTGCTACAAAAAGATTATTGATAATACAAGGACACTGCATTTTACAGGCTCTTACCCTGTGCAACAAGGTCTGTATCAACAGGGCTGTAGTAAAATTCTATGGGAATCACGAGATGCACAAGGGTTTGCTGCACCTCAAATGTCTCCATGTCTGCTTTTTCACCCTTAAATACACAGATATTTGATGCTATTTTAGATAATTTTATTTTTCTCTTTTTTTTTTCTGGATGAAGTATGAAATTCTCTTGAGAAGATCCTTTACAGTTCTGTAACACAAGTGACATAAATACTTGTATAGGGAGAAAACCATAGCTGTGATACTCTGCTCTATAAACCTCACAGCAATGTAAAATCTCCTTTGGGAAATGCAGAGGCAACTTGATAGCTGAGGTCTTTGCCACCAGTCTCAGCATTCCCAAGCATGAGCTGCAAACATGAATCTTCACTGTGCTCACCAGTCTCTCATTTGATTTTCCCCAGGAGCTCTGACTCTGAAGAAGCATTTGAGACCCCGGAGTCCACTACACCTGTCAAGGCACCACCTTCACCTCCACAGCCACCACCTGAAGCAGCAGCATCAGCAGTTGTTGCAGAAATAGCAGAGCAAGAAATAAAACCCCAGCTGCCCTTGGAAGACACAGGTAACGAGGCTGTAATGAGTGGGACGGGTTACTGAGGGAGGTGAAGCTGCAGGGAGGTGTTTCTGTAAGCACAGGCAAGGAATTGATGCTAATAAATTGCCTTCTGGAATATTAGTTAGTGTGTGCTGGGCATTATCCGTGCTGGGAGGAAAAACCCTGTTGCACCCTGGAATAAAATATGGGAGAGTCTGTCCATAACATTTGACAAATGTTAAAGAGGAGTTTTCTAGAAAAACCTTTTTTCTCTTTTGAATCAAACTTCTTTCTGTGGGATCTTTACAGAGTCAGGTGAGTGGCAAAAGGAGGTATGAGATGCAGATGCAGGTACCTGGGTAAGCACTGTTAACTGCGGCAAGCAACAAAATGTTATTTCCACATGTGTTACCTGAAACAGGAGGTGATCAAAAAGCCCTTTAGAACAATAGAAATACTGATATTAGAGGTATAGGATGGACTTGGGAATATGTATGTATAATATACATGCATAAAATTGGTACATACTGGGAAAATAACCTTTAATAAGGGAGAATCATATTTAGAAACCAAAAAAATCCTTTCCCCAAAAAAAGTGTTCTTTGTTCTCTGAACTGAGTAATGGGATATGAAGGAGAAGAAAGCATGCTATTAGCCCAAAATAGCTTTGTTGGGGCTGTCAGATGACAGCTCTATAGTCTAAGACTGAATTCTCTTTTATGCTGTCTTTTTCCCATCTGAAAGTCAAGTCATCTTGATCACCTGGATAAATGCATAAAGGTAACATTACTGCAGCAGACTGAAGCTCACTTGTATTGCATTTGGAAAGATGTTGTAGCATCCCACCTGCAGGGGAAGGGACAACCTGAGATTTGCAAATGCTCATGGTCAAAGGAAGAGGGTCTGCAACAGCTCACAGAGGTTGATTAGTTAATTACACACTTGGTGTGGAAATTGGTCTGTCAGTCTCTGACCTCCCACTGTAAGCACATGGCAGCGTGTTTTGGACAAAGGGATAGGTTAAAAGAGTAGGAGAGAGATGAGTTAAAGAGGGAGAGTGGGAAAGAAAAGAAGAAAGTGGGATCACCAATCCCAGCTCCAGCATTGATCCAGCTGATGGGGTGTCCAGGATCACACCCAGGCTTTGTGGGAGAACCTTTTTGTGGGTAAGTTTTCCCTTCCCTGGAGAGAAGTTACCCTGTATATTCTGTTCTTCTGGACCTTTCTGGAAATGGGTCAGAGGACTTTAGTGGTCTTTGATGGTCTTGATCCCTCTGCAGTCCATGCCTGCTGCTTGACTCCATTCCTGCACTTGTGCTGTGCTGTGTTGTGCTTATCTCTGGGAGATAACAAGGACATTTGTTGCAGACAAGCGCTGTCCTAACTCCATTTGGCTTTTTCTCCAGCTCATTCTGTTCTTTCTCACAGAGTATTATTACCATTAAGCTTTGGTTGTTACTGCCAGCAATCCTTGGTTGCCTCCATGGATCTCCAGCTGTTGGTGTTTGAGACACACACTTTTAGTCCCCTTATCTTCTGGGCTTGTACAGATGTCTCTCCTTGCCAGGCAGTGTTTTAAAGCTTCCCTTTCCATTCTGGTTGAGCAGTGGGCAGAGCAATGTCCAAGGCTGGTGTGTGTATGATAAAGGCTGTCCAGCTTTGACTTAAACCTTCAGGAAAGTGGCAAATAAGCCTTGCAAATGTCTTGAGCCAGCTAAAGCATTCCTGGGAGTTACTCATTAAGAAATGCCCTTTAAGATCATGATTTATGGTACAAGTTTATAAGAAGCTTGAAAGATGGTTAACAAACTGATCCCACAAAATAAAAATAAAATACTGAGGCGTCCTGATACTTTTTCCTTTCTGCTGTTTCAGTTCCCTCTTCCTTGTAGCAGAGGTTACTTATTCTCCATCTTCTTTCCATTTTTTAATCTTTGGCAATGTAATGATTACAAAACAAGTGCTGAGAGAACAAAAGAACACATATGCTGAACAGGATTGGAGTGTGTTTTTAATTACTGCAGTAGATTATCTTCAAGCCCTTGATTACACATGTGCTTCCCTGGCCCGTGTGATTTTTGACTTCTTCCATCCTAGTTCTCCCCCTCCCTCCTTCCAGATATTTCTGAAGTAAATAGGAAACTGTATATACCTGTTCATAGCCAGTGTGAAGTATATTGAAGGCCATTGGATGGCAGAGGTGAAGCCATTTCATTTGCAAATCACATTGTCCATGGCAGGCAAGTTACCCCAACGTAACAGAGCTGTGTTGAGTGTCCCCAGATTATGCAAAGTGCAGTTATACAACAGGGTAATTTACTGGAGGGAAAAAAATGCGTAATGCAGAAAACACTCAAATGTAGGAGGGCAACACAAAGCATTCAGTTGTTTTGGAAATCTTTAGAAGGAATGAGTAATACTAGGAGTATAGGTTAGGTGTTTAGAAAGGAGAAAAATGAAACATTTTGTACTTTATAAACCACTTGAGTATTTTGTAGTTTATTTACCTCAGAAGTTGTGCCTGTGGCTGCACCCAAAGGGAATGAGTCCCTTCCTTGGGGGTGATGGGCACTTGAAGGAGAGTTCCTTGATGGTACCACACAGCTAAATAAATAGGCTCTAGTAAAGGAGGAGTCAGGAATATGGGCAGCTGGAGAGCCTGGCACACACACAGGGAGAGGCAGAGCTGTCCCACTGGGTTTCTGCTTCACCAGCCCCATGGCTTTGTCTTCGACATGAGGTTGGTGACAGAGCGTGTGTTTGGGTGGAAGGAGGAACCACAGTGAGTGTTTAAAGGATCATTTCATCTGTAGCTGACAATAATTACTTATGCAGATGGCTGCAGTTGTGCTGCATGATATCATTAGTGCAGCAGCTGGACCCCACTGCTGGAAAGCCAAGAGGAGAATTTTTAATTAGGTTGACTTCAATGCTAGTTTAATAAATAAGATGAAAGTGAACTATAGCTAAACTCATCCTGGGTTTGTGCCAGCTCCTGGTGGGCTAAAACCTGCTGCATGGCTCTGGTCCATCAGCAGCAGAGCAGAGGAGGGGAGTCAGTCTGAGGGCGAGTCTGGAGGGGAAGAGGAGTAACAGAGCATGTATGGAAACTATCCCTGAATCCCAGAAAGTGTCCCCAGTGAGCCCTTCCATTCCTCCCTAAATAAATTGTGGGAAATGTGAGTTATGCTCATGAGGCAAATTTGAGCGTTTGAGGTTGCATTTATTATTTTTTATCATTATTTTGGTAGTATTTAAAATTATTGTTGCTTGTCTCATCAACTTCTTTCTAGTAACAGTGATCTCTTGTCCCTTGTTTGCTCCATCTGAGCAGCAGAAAGTCCCCCAAGCCCTTTCTCCCAAATACCCCTGTTTCCGGCCAGGAATTCCTGCCTAGGCAGGGGTGTTTCTTCTGCCTCCCCCAGTGCCTTCCCCAGTAGATGAATGAATTCAGATTATATTCACAGGGGAGATGTGAGAGCTGGAGACCCCTCTGTGTGTTTCAGACCAGTGATCAGGAACTGGTCCTTCTGGTGCCAGGGAAATTGAGGTCAGGCTTTCCCACAGAGACACAATGGCCCAGATAAACACAAACTGATTTTTGGTGTGGAAAACATTCTTCTTCAGTGTTTTCCCTCTTGAAGCCTGACACAGAAAAATCAAAAAGACAATATATATATATATGCAAAGTTTTGTCTCAGAATAAATGAAAAAAGCATTTTTACAGAACTTTTTTAGAAGTGCTACTAATTGATTTTTTTTTACTTCAAAGGCTTCTCATAACAAGCAGGAACTTGAAATAAACTGTGTTTCAAATTTTCTAGTGTTAGGCAATTCCAATTCCAATATGCTTTCAGTAAAGTGTACTTTTCTCCTGAGTTATTTCCTCACAACAGAGTATGTGTGTGCTCACTGTATGCATCTTCCAGGGTTTGCCTTTGTTTGTTTTTCTCTGGAAAACAGAACTAGAATTTAATTTGTTCTGTATTTACTGTTTTTTTAGATCTGGTTAAATTTTGTTTCTAAGTCTTTCAAAATAATGTTTCATTTTGTTTCCAGTGTTTGGGGAACTTGCCTTTTTTCTAGGGCAGTGTAAGTTTCCCTGCTATCATGCATGTTCTTGCAATGTTTTATAAAGCTTAATATCTACCTGTGGACAGCTCTTACCAGTATAAATTGTGAGTGACTCTCAGTACCAATAAATGGTGTAAACCTGATTGAAAACCTTGTGCTGGTCTCTCTCAAGGCCAAGTCCTGCCTTAATTTCCACAGCTTATGTTGTAGCATGTTCTTCTGCAATGAGAGTTCATCGTAGTGAAATACTCTAGTAATATTGGTTTGCTTGATTTTGTGTAGTAAAAGGAGAAATGTCTTTGCTGTCTGAATAGGTTGTGTCAGGAAAGAATGGTCTTCATATCTCTTTGTAGTAATAAAGCTGTGAGTGCTGTTTGTATCTTGTCCTGCAGCAATGCAGGACTGAGCCAGTAATGCCAGAACAGTCTGAGAGCAGCATTTCACCTCTGCCAAAAGCCACGTTTTCTGAGACAGTTTCACATCTTGTTTCATAAAGAAACCATAAAAATATCACAGTGGCGAGTCAGGCAACACTCTGCTGAAATCCATACTCTTAAGTAAAGGATTTGATTAGGAGGGAGTTGTGAAATAAGCAATTAAAGAAGATTAAAGCCCTGCACTGTGTGGAGCACACTGAATTTGGGTGCTTTGAGTAGCTGGAGAGCCTTGTACACTCCCTTTGTGTGATGCTTCCTGAACCTCAGCCTGTTATTTACAGTCCAAATCCTGCAGGGCAGTGGTTTATTTTACTTTATTTTGTTTTAATGCATGTTTGTATTGCGTTGAGCAAGGGCCTGAATCGTGTTGAGTGCTTTGAGGCAGGCAGGAATGAAAACAGTGCATAACTGCAGCTAATTTGTTCAGATCCTGCTTTTATTTTTCATGCTGACCTATATTTGTGCTCTGTTGACATCCCAGAGCTGCACCAGTGCCTATTGGGATGTATTCCCCTAAAGTGTCTTCCTTTCCCCTTTCAGGGTAAAATGGACAGATTAGGCTCATGCTGGAGGTTTGTGGCACCCTTTGAGTGCCCTCAACAGGAGCCCCATCAGTGTCAGAAAGTGATGTGTCTGTCGGGTGAGCTCTGCTGGCAAATGAAACCTAATTAATGACAACTCAGCCAGGCTGAAACCAAGCCCAGCCCTGTGAGGATTAAGGAGAAAAATAAACTGTTCTGAAGTATTGCCGTGTTATTAGCATTCATTTAGCAGAACAACACATTAAAATGTTACTTTAATTGATGTATCTTAGTGAACTTCCACAGTCTTAACAGAGAAACTGCATAACTGTCATTCCTTTCACAGTCTCTGGAAGTACCTGGTGCCACTTTAAGGAACTGCTTTGGGAAATATGTCCAATTTCCTTAAATTCTTTCTGTCCTCTACACCCATAAATACTAATTCTTGCAGTCTCTGTGCAGACATGCAATTTCTTCTGAAATTTCCTTCCAAAACAAAGGAAATAATATTTTTCTGTTCTTAATCCAGTTATAGCTTCTCACTAAAAGTAATAATTGGTTGTCTGTATTGCATTTATGAACAGTGTTAATGAGTGTAGCTGGGCAAAATGGGAGTTATTTTGCAAAACATGTCAGGATTGGAAAGAAAAAGACATGCAGAAATGTCTCTGAAATGATTTAAGGCCAAGCAAAGCATTCATTTTTGTTGGACTGTTTATAATTGCATAATTAAGAAAATGGCATTAAAAAATGCCAGCGTGAAGAATGCTGTGCTGCCTCAGTGGGAAGCACAGGGCGTTGTGCTCCCCAGTGAGAGCTCTGAGCAACTGGTTTAGCCCAGCTTGAGGTGAGAGCGGCCCGAGCTGCTCCAGGTCCGGGATGTCCCACAGGGACATGAACACTGGACAGAGGTGACCATAGCATGTTCAGGTCAGTGGCAATACACTGACAACAGGAGCAAACCACACTCAGGATTTGTAAAACATTTGAATAATCAACCTAATGAGCTGGAAGGCAGAAAGGACCATCATATTGATCCCTTCGTACCTATATATTTTCTATTTTTTTTAATATATATATATATAACCTATCATTTTCTACTTTGTCCAGTAGACTTGTTATATCCCAAGTGAAGAGACTTCTTTAGGATTTTATTCAGTAAGATATTTAATTACAATAAAAAGCTGCTTAGATGAACAGTTCCAGCACATAAATCTCTCTACAAAATTTTCTTTTCATCAACAAGTTAGAAATACACTTGGAAAAATCTGTTTTAAATAATCTGTAGGGAGCTTCTAGTGATGTTTTTAAAGGAAGATTTTTCCACTGAAAATATTTGTAGAGCTCTCATAACTGACTAGGTTTTTTTATCTTTACCATAATTTATTTCCTATTAAGTTCTCAGTGATTCATCTCTAATTATAAACTTGTAAGTATGAGGTCAAAGTGGAGTCTGTTGACTGCTTGGGGCAAATAGAGGAGCAGCATTGATGGGTTGTGGAGAGGAATCAATTTCCTCCGGGAATATTGGTAAAAATAGCACATGGGAAACAAAACTTCAGGTCAACGTGTAATTACTGAAGCACCAGTCAATTTACAGCAAATTTACTGCATAAGAGCTCTGACACAATTGTGTGAACTCTTTATGATAGTGGAAAATGGGATTAATGTGCTTGATGTGCAGTTTTCCTGGTATTTGCAATATTTGGCATGTTATGGTAATATCCTTCTCTTTAAATTATAGTTTAGAAGAGATGCTTTAGAGGTTATAGCAAAATACATATTTTGTCTTTTCAGGAAACTTGCCTTAATCATTTTGTGGGGAGAATAGTTCTTTAATCTGGTTCATATATTGCAAATGTCACTTTGGTTTCTATGTCCTTTAATCATTGCTTAGTCCATTTGTTTGTTTTTAATGGCTTTTTCCTTTACTTGTTTAGATTACTAAACAAATACTATACATTTACTGTGTTATAGTAAAACTGAGTAAGCCCTAGTTTTAAAAGTGTGTTTAAAGTTCACAGAGTTTTCTGTTGGTTCCCACAGGATTATGTTCAGAAGCTGAACCCATAACTGATGTGTCACACAGTGAACCAGTTCAAGAAAGCCCTTTCCGTCCCCCTTCCCATTCTTTTTCCACTGTCTTTGATGAGGACAAGCCCATAGCCAGCAGTGGAACTTACAACTTGGATTTTGATAACATTGAGTTGGTTGATTCTCTCCATGCCTTGGGACCGAGCTCTGCAGAATCCAAGAGTCGTGACCCCAAAGCAAATGTTCGAAGAAAATCTACGGATTCAGTCCCAGTTTCCAAATCTACCTTGTCTCGGTCACTCAGCTTGCAAGCCAGTGACTTTGATGGGGCATCTTTTCTTGGCAACAGTGAGACATTAGCACCATCAGCAGATGTGTATGGTACTGGCTCAAGCAGTGCTTGCAGTACCCTTAAGAGAACAAAAAAACCCAGACCAGCTTCCTTAAAAAAGAAGCAGCCAGCAAAAAAGCCTCTGGATGCTCCACTGGTGAAGGAAACACCACAGGAACCTTCTGACCTTGGCCAAACAGCCTGTGCCCTGGGTGAGGATAAAGGAGCATCTGAGGCAAAGGCTGACTCAATAAAGCCTGAATGTACCGAACCTTCCAAAATCTCTGCTGAGAAAGAGGAGGCCCCGCCTGTGCCTGAAGGATCCAACTCTTTGGATCCAGACAGTTTTGAAGGGATTAGTGCATTTAGCAGTGGAGGCAGCAAAGTGCAGAACTCTCCCCCTGCCAGCAGGAAAACACTACCTCTTACCACGGCACCGGAGGCTGGGGAGGTGACTCCGCCAGACACCGGGGGACAGGAAGACCCTCCGGTCAAAGGCATTGCAGTGAGGCTGGAGTTTGACTATTCTGAAGAGAAGGGGGTGAGTGAAGACCAGCAGGAGAGCACTCCTCCTCCCAAAAAAGCAGGTAAAAAGCCGGGTGCTAAAATGCCGTTGCGGAGGCCAAAGACTAAAAAAACGGTGGAAAAGCTTGACAATGCTCCGACCACACCGACCAAGTCACCCACTGATCCAAATGAAATCCCCATCACAAAAGGTTCCTACACTTTTGACATTGACAAGTGGGATGATCCCAATTTTAACCCCTTCTCATCTAGTACAAAAATGCAAGAATCACCCAAACTGCCTCAGCAAACGTACAGTTTTGAGCCAGACACATGTGAGGACTCCATTGACCCTTTCAAGTCTTCTTCTAAGACAGCCAACTCACCCTCCAAATCTCCAGCTTCCTTTGAGATACCAGCCAGTGCCAACGAAACCAACGGGACAGAAGGGGACAACCTGAACAAACCTGCGAAAAAGAAGAAGACACCACTAAAAACGTAAGTTAAAGGGCAGAGACGTGTCTAGAATAGAAGCAGCACATTCCTACCCCTTAGTGCAGGTACACACGATTTGTGTTTGA
Source organism: Pithys albifrons albifrons (assembly GCF_047495875.1). Taxonomy (NCBI): domain Eukaryota; kingdom Metazoa; phylum Chordata; class Aves; order Passeriformes; family Thamnophilidae; genus Pithys; species Pithys albifrons. The sequence continues at coordinate 5,184,848 of NC_092466.1, read as the reverse complement.
ATAGTTGGGTGTTGGAGCCACAGCTGGACTCAGCTGGGGGGCAGTGTCTGCTCTCCCTCAACCTGTTCCCTCAATAGTTTGGTATTTCCAAACCAAAGCAAGAACAGGGGCTACCAAGCCAGATTGGGCAACTGCATTTTTGAAGTCTTTGGGTTCAGTGTAGTTTGGAACCTGATTAAGTTGTGATTTTATCAGTTTTCTGCCAAGTTTTCTGTGACCTCATCTTAGGAATTTGATGCTGTTTGAGATGATCAGTTTCGTACCAGTAAAGACTATTTTATGAATCACTGTTTTTGAGAGTGGGATGTGAAATAGTAAGGCAGTGACAAATCTCATGTTGCACACAACACTGAGATGGTTTTATCCAGGGAATTGTGGTATTTAAAAGAAAATAACCTGAAATACAAGAGTGAGGTATCAAATTTTAATTTTTTACACACAAGAGTAAAAACTTTGATAAATTTTCATTTTATGAAATAGCTTTCAATTGTGCAGAAGGATTTAAATATCCAAACTGCTACACATTAGGAAAATAGCCAGCTTTTAGGCACAACAGACAAATTTTAGGATAAATTTCTTACCTTGCTGTGATTAGATATTTGATTAAAAACCTCAATTGCTGGTTGCATTGATTCACTTTCTGATGTACATGTTGCTTTATCTGTTCAGACTTGGTTATTCTGAGTTGGTAATCACCAAGTTTACATACCATTTCTCTGAAATTGATCTCTTGTGTGTATTATAAGAAAGGATCTCAGTTCATGTTCCTTTATGGTTTAAACATTTCAGCTAGCTAACAAGAATGGGAGAAGAGGTTTTAAAAGCCTGGCAATTTGAAGATAGCATCGTTAAATGAAAACAGGACAAAAGATGAGCTCCTGTATGGGCTGAGTTGCAGAATGTTCAGTTTTTTGAGTAGCCTCCTGCCCTCTAGGCTTCTAATTCATGTCCCTTGCCAGATTTGAGGAAGCTTGTGTCATTTTTCTTTCTTTTTAGAGGAATTTATGATGTGAATAGTTTAGACCACTGTATGTTTGACTTGGGTTTTTTGAGGGAGGAGCCTGGTTTTTGTAATGTTGCTTTTTTTGAGGTTTGCTTCAAATTTTGCGAAAGTTCAGGTGGGAATTAAGATCTATGCTAAGCTGACACCTTTTTCAAGGCTGTAGGCAAAACTGATTTGGTACAAATCAAGAAGACTTAAAAGTCTGACAGCTGAACTGTTTGATTCTTATTGGGGAAATGCAGAGGGGAAAAAGGGGAGTTTTGATATCAGCAGATCCTTAGGTTTGATTTTTGCAGCCAAAGAGAGTCTTCTTGTATCTTCCAGTAGCTGGAGTTGACAGACACCCAGTGTGAGCCTCTCGACTTCACCCATCTGCTTTGAATATTAGAATGAATTCCAGTGTTAATTTAGGGGCAAAATGAGTTTACAAAGAGTGTTCTAAACCACATTCATCCCTGGGAAAATCCATCGTGGGAATGCCCTTTCCTACAGGCACAGATTTTACTGCTGATCTCTATCATGGTGGAGAAGAGAAGCTCCCCCGCTGCAGGGCTCACAAGTTCTTGGGTCAGGAGAGCTGCAGGAATTCCCAGCCCTTGCCTGTCCCTGCTCTCACTGTGTTGTTTTGTGTCTGCTTCCTGCAGCTCTGTAACCTACTTTTGCAAGTGGTTTTTTTTTTTAACAAAAAGACTGCATATTAATACACAGTGCAGTCTACAGCCATGGTGCTTTCTAGAAGAAAATTAGCCTGAGGCGTGTTGGGCAATGCCAGGGGAAGCAGTGGCTTTCATTGCCTCTGCCCCTCTGGCCCCTCTTCTCCATGAAAAGGCCCTCAGCATGACTCCTCTTTGGGATACAGGGCAGGAGAAGCCCTGGCTGGGCAGGAGGATGGGATGTAGGACCTTGGCAATACTCCATGGTGGGGCAGGAGAGAGAAGACAGTGCAAAATGGTTCAGCTCCAAGGGGTGCAAATTAGGAAATGACACTGTAATATTCCAGGACTTCTAACACCTAATTAATGGGTGATTTTACAAAGTCAGGAGTTTTTATTAGCACTGTTGAGAGGTGCAGAAATCAGACCCCATGGGCCAGTTTGGAAATAGTGTCCCTTCTGTGAAAAGGCAGCGATTTCTAGGTTGGACCTATAGGAGGTAAAGCCAGGCATGGGTTTAAGCCATTGCTAAGCTTGTACTGCTTTGTATCTGAGCCATGTGCTCAGTCTTATCCATGGTAAATCAATAAAAATAATCCATTTTTATTCTTGAATGAAACCTGCAGCAGTCTAAGCATTGCCCTCCATGGGAGGTGATGAGGTTTATAGAAGAGAAGTCAGCTCAACCCAAATTCCTCTCTGGTCATCCGTCTGAGCTCTGGGCTGCCTTGATATAATTATATTGCTCAGGTGATGCTGAGCAAAGAGCAGCTGATGCCTCCCCAGTGCCAGCCTACAGGGATGAGTGAAAATAGTGGTTTGTATAGACAGTGCTCTGGGAGCTGTTGGATGGTTGGAGGCACATGAGAAGAGACAAAGAGCAGCTGCCAAGCTTTTAAGTAGATGAAAACTTTTCTTAGCCTAAACTGTTTGGCAAGGTTTGGTTCTGCTTTGGGAGAAATCAGTTTGCTCTGTCATAACACCAAGTTAAGTTTCAGTGAGATCCAAAACAGAGGATATTCAAAGAAATGTCATTGTCCTTCCTGACCTGGGCAAATGATTTGAAATGGCCAAGTAGCTTTTTCTGTACTGTCATAACACATCAGCTAAAACAAAAAAACCCACTGGAATAGCTCTTTCCTTAAACTTAGTTGCCATTTAAGAACAGTTTTAAATTCTATAATAACAAACACTGTTTTGAAAAGCAAGCAGGTGGCCTCCATCAGGGAAGCCAAGGTTAGTGTGTTGAAAGGAACTTAACTTGAAAGCATCAGCTTTGAAAAATGTGTTTTGTAAGATGAAAGCCTGTCAAAAGTATAACATTGAACTTGAAAACATTGAAGGACTAGATAAATATTTTTCCCCAATGTATTTCACAATAAGAAGTACAGGTTAAGATTATACAGGTAGAAAATATGCATGATCAGATTGCTTTAACACATTAACAAAGTATTTGTAGGTTAATCTTTTTTGTCAGTTCCTTCTGTCTGTCTCTCTTTTCTTTGTCTTATTTGTCTTAGGATGGTAGAAGATGTGATGTCTGTATGTTCTCTGTTGTAAGTAATTCTAAGCTAACATTTCAAATTTCCTCTTTGATTTATGGGCTTTTTAATTTTACTTATTTTTTTTGCAGCATGATCAGTTCTTATTCAGCATGCAGCTTTTATATTATGATTTCACTTCTCTGGCACATATGAAAGCTATCCTGAGTAAGATGCCTGGCAGTGAATGAGTTTAAGGAATCTGTTGTCTCATTATGTGTTTGCTTATCAAAGATCCTCATTTAAAAACTGTAGAGATTCTGTATCCTTGAGCTAAAATATGAAAGTTTTATTTCTACCATTGAACAACATTGTACAATCAGTACTTTGTAAATACTGCATGAAGTGCTTCTCTTTCTCAAAGGAAGAAGTTATCCTAATTGCTTCTGGGATCATATCTGGATAATTAGTGGCATCAAACACCAATATTCAGCTGTCCAATTTATTTTCCCCTCTGGATGGGGTATTGATTTACCCTTTACTGATTGCAACCCACCATTATAATCTCTGGTGTTGATCTGGCCATCACTGATCAGGATGAGCTGGTGGGCAGTGATTTTTGCCACTGCATCTCAGTTCAGACATAAAGTCTTTATCAGTGAGTTTGCTGTTGTATTTTTATTTCCTCTTCTAGTTAGTAACATAAATGGTTTTTAATAACTCTGGCAATATGCATCAAGAGAACAGATAGATAATTGGTTTATTCCTAGTTGGAAAATATTTTTTTATCCAATAGTGGATAAAGATAAAGGCAACGTCCATAATTATACACCATAAAGACATAATGTATGTCCTTCATTCCCTCTGCCTGTGATTGAAACCTGGGGGAGTTTGAAGGGGTACAGTGTCTGTGCTCTCAGTCTGCACTGTGAGCTGTCAGGGGAACTGGAAGCAGAATTGCCATATTTCTTGTTGGATTTGATTTTTAAAAGGGTCTGTTGTGCCCATTTGCAATGACAGAGCTTTGTTCTGGTGTCTCGGGAACAGCATCTGCCTCAGATGGCTTTATGTAGTTCATCCAAAGCATACCAGGTTTTTTTCTCAATGATTTTGGGGTCCTTGGAACTCACTGCTCAAGTTTATCAGTTTTCTCAGGTAAAGGTGTGGGTTACACCTAATTTTCACTTGGGAGACTGAAGCAGACAGAAGCTGAACAATTTTCTTGGGGCCACTGAGGGTGCCTGTGGTGAAACAGGGATTTGAATTGCAATTGAGCAGTAACTCTGTTCTGTAAATGAAAAATATGGCAATCCTGCTGTTCTCAGCTTTTGGGGGAATCAAGGCCTGTTCCAAGTGCATGACAAGAATCTGTACCCATGGCATGTTTCTCTGTGGTGCTGCTGCCTGATGGATGGGATTTAATGCAGAAGGGCTTACAGAGGTTGCATTGTCTGTGGCTGTCTCTTGCTAAGTGTGAAATTATCTCATTCTTGCTGGTATTACCATATTAACCGTGTTAATTTCATTTTCAGTGATACATTTAGGGTGAAAAAATCACCAAAAAGATCCCCACTATCAGATCCTCCTTCTCAGGTAAAGCTCTGCCTTATTTTGATGCATGTAGTTTGTGTTCTTGAAGGGGCAGAAAAGGGGGAGTTTGATTTATTTAATTGTAGAATTGCATGTTTAATAATGCAAGAGATTTTTGTAATAGAATTGTATGTTTAATAATAGAGGAGATTTTTGTAAAGAATATTGGTGTCCAAGTATAGCACATTGGGCTATAACCATAAGGCATTAACCTTTTGGTCTCTAGAAGTGTGGATATAACATAGATCAGATCTAGTATTTGCACTGGGAATTCCAGTGAGAGTATCAGATGTACTTTGGAAAGTCTCATGTTATGATGGAGCCAAGGATATGAATAAATCCCTTCAATCAGTTGTCTGAAAAACCAGGCATCACTACCCAGCCTGGAATTTTTAGATTAGAAAGCAAAAACCTAAATGCATGGAATTGGTGGGCTGGAAGGGAAATAGAAATAAACCAAGTGGGCTGACCTTCCAGGAGCACGTGCTTGGATGGTTTGATTCCATGTTGCAAACTGCTGGCAGGTGGTTTTCTTGGAAGAGAAGTTAACAAAAGCTGTTCTGCCTACAAAGGCCTGATGGCTTTGATGTGGCACAGCTCCTTCCACGCTACTGTTCTCCTTCTGTTATCCATCCTGCCCTTTTATTTGTGCTGCTTGACAGTGCAGAAGTGAGGAAAGGGGAAAGGAGTTCATGACCTTGCAGGAGATTTGCCCCTGTGGGGGAAGCCTAAAGAGTCAGACTTCACTCATGGGTGATGTGTGCCACTTATGTCAAGTGCCTGACAGATTCAGATGGCTCTGGATGTTCTTTCTTCCCTGTTATCAAAGCAGCTTTGCAATGCAAGTGTTTATCATCAAAGAGTTTAGTTACACTGGGAAAACTTGCTGCTAGTAGAGTTAGTATTTTTCATTGAGTATTTTATGCAGAGCTGCAACAAAGATTACGGACTTAAAAAGATGGCTCTGGTGGTGCAGAGGAATTTGGAGATTTAGCTATTCAATGTGTTAATGAAAGATTAGAGAATTAATTGGCAGTGGTTTTGTGCAGGATCCCACCCCACTGCCAACTCCAGAGACACCTCCCGTCATCTCCACGGTGGTTCATGCGACCGACGAGGAGAAACTGGCGTCGTCAGTGACGGGCCAGAAATGGACCTGCATGACTGTGGACCTGAACACGGACAAGCAGGACTACCCCCAGCCCTCTGACCTGTCCACCTTTGTCAATGAGACCAAGTTCAGCTCCCCTACAGAGGGTACGTGTTCCACAGGACTTTCTGCTCCAGCCAATGGGATGTTTACTGAGAGAGGGGTTGGTTTTTTCAAGGGTGTACCTTGCTGAATGCAAACTATTATTTAGAAGCCCTGAAAATGATGCTCTCTGGACCATTATGGGAAATGTGGCAATTATGGGGAGCTGAATTAAAGACCCCAATAGGTTGACCTTGAGCTTTAAAGGAAGAGAAAAGGAGATGCTTAAAGGGAAATGAAAGGGACCTGCAGAGAAAGGCTTTTGTTTCCTCTGTGTGACATTCGTAGATGTGCTCCATTCTTCTGCTCCGTTCTTCTCTGCTCTCAGGGAGTGCTCTTGGATCCAGAGTCACTGAACTACTCATTCTGCCCGAGCCTGTTCCTCTAACCTGAAAGGGAGAAGGTCCCAGGTTAAAATTCTTCTTGAATTTTTTATCTTGCATTAAGACCCTAAACATGTGATCTCTCCTTCAGGTTCCTGGGGTCCAGGTATCTTTATGCATTAAAGTGTCCAGGATATCCCTTGCATAAGATATGGCAGATAAAATTCCCTGCTAGATCAGCCTATTAATATTTTTCTTGGTACACTTTCCTTTAAGCAGTTTTGACGTAAAGCTGGAAGTTTCTGCTCAGAGAACTGTTGTTCCAAGTCTGTGAAATGTGGAAGAGACAGAATGAAAAAAGTTTGTGTGTGGCCTTCCTTGGAGTTACCAGAGGGAATTCTGCTTTTGCAGCATCTGCTCCAAAGGCAAATTTTCAGCTTTGTGTGTGGGAAGAATGTTTGAGTTTAATTTGGCTTCAACTTTTTCTTCTTGATCAGAATTGTTTTTTCCCCTAATCTTCCAGTTCATGTCTCAGTCTACCATTAAAGCTACTTTATGCCATTTTGAACTGGGTCTGAGTTTTTGCCTAATTAAGAATTGCTAAGCTTTGAGATTGACATCAAAAGGCACAAATAATCACAGTGCTTTTAGTGGTTAATATGCATGTATGTTTGTGTGCCCTGGGCTTCTAGGAAATCTCTTGAGTCTTCTGGACAGATAAGTCTGGGTAAATCCATTTGACTTTATTCTCAAATTATAAATTTTAGACATCAGCTTCAGTTTATTTGTATTTTACAAAGTAACATAAAGAAACACTTTTTAGAAAATAAGCCTCATAAATCTGGGAAAGTGGAAACTATATGGAAGGAAAGAGAACAAAAGAATAGTGAGAGCTACTCAAAGGCAATATTTCAGCTTTCAGAGTGGGTAGGAGAAAGCGAGCAAATCTCCTAATTAAATGCTAATTGTCTTGCCTCATGTGTGCTGCGTGGTATAGTCAGAGTTTCAGATTACATGCTTATTAGAATCAACAATGTTTCTGCTTTTCACATCTTTTAAAAATAATAATTTTTCCCCCCTTCAAAGTCTTGCTCATGCAGCATTGAGAAATATTTGAGTACTTTGAGGGCTGTTTTTCAGAGGGAATATTTTTAGCCATTCCAGACACCAGTGTGAGTGTTCCCCTGTAACCCAATACGGCTTTTGCAAAGATAGAGCCCAGCTCCTGAGTCAGCCAGTGCATCCAGCTCTCACTGTTTCATGCCCTGCTTATCACTGCTGCCATTTTCCTGTTGCACAGAGCAGAAATAAGCCATAATTATTAGCAGAAAATTCTGGTGTAATCTTGCAGCTATTTATAGGAGGAGTTGGAGGACATCTCTTAGTAAGTCTGTTGTACGTATTTATAAAAGATAATTATCTTGCTTCACGGGATATCCTGGGCACTTGTAATTTTGAATGTGTAGAGATAACCAGAGCCTAAGATTTTGGAGGGGAGATGATGCCTTAGAGGAGCTATTTAGGAGAGGAGAGACAATAATTGTGCTGGAAACTTCCGAGAGCAACGAGACGAATCAAACTGCGTTTAGCGAGCCATGTTATTCCTTTTGTTTCTAGTTGAACTGTTTCCATCTGTGTCCTGCCTCTTTTTTTTTTTTTTTTTATAAACAGCAGAGGTAAATATGTATTGTCCCAGCAGTCAGTCTGGATTGGGGTTGCAGAGCTCATGGCAGTGCTGCAGGCGAGTGGAGGATCCCTGCCACCTATGCCAGCAGAGGACAGTGCTGGGACGTGTCCTGCTGGATGCTCACTCAGGGATTGCTCCCTGGGTCTGTGAAGCTGCTCCAGAAATGTTCCTGGTGCACCTCACCAGGCTGTGGATGGATAAATGATGTACAGAAAGGCAGTTTCTAAACATTAGGATATCAGGCTATCTGCAATTCTGCATCTGAATGGTGGTTTGAACCTCATTGGTTCAGTTCTGGTTCTGTTTTCACTAGGAAGGAGGAGTGGGAAAAAATGCTCCTGGGATCTGGTACCAGAAGGTTTTCCATCCTGCCTGGCTCAGTATTATCACTGAAAACAGAAGGTGCTAGGAATTTAAACATGAGGAGCCTGCTATTACAGCTTTCACTTAGTCATTTTATTATTAATATTCCCCTCATGTCAGGTAGTGAGAGTTTGTGGCTGTTCCTCTTCAGTGGTTGTTTGACAAAACACATGTCTTGTGGAATTACAGTCCCTGTACTCTACAGTGCTGTTTATTATTAAAAAAAAATAACAATTGATCATTTTAAACTCACATCGCACCCTTTCAAAGTTTATTTTTAACAGACAGGTTCTCTTTAGGGTTGGTTTGTTTTTAAATATCAAACATTGTAATGGTTGTAATCATCTTCCTTATGCAAGCCCTACTTTTCAAAAGCTGCCCAAATCTGGAAGGATTTTTATCACATGATTTTATCATAATGTAAATGCTCATGTGGCATTCCCTACAATTTATTTATAGTGGAAATTAAATGATGCAAGTAGTTTATTGAATTGACTCATGTAAACAGAATAAAGCACATCATTAGGACAGATTAATTATGTATTTAATTTTTAAATTAAGTTGTCATTGAACAAAGTCTTTGCTTTTGTTTGGGTGCAGGAAGTTATGTTCTTTTTCTCTTTCTGTGTGTTAGATCTGCCTGGTTCTGTTCCAGCCACTGGGTGACCATGGATTGGAAAGAAATGCTCATTATTCCCTCCAGGATAATTGGAAGATTAGAAGTAGAGAAGCAGTAGAGATTTGCATTTTTATTGGATTCTAGATTTAGGGTTCTTTGTAAATCTTCCTGCCTTAGACTTTTTCTCTGAAACTAAAATGTGAAAACAGCCCAGGAACCTGGGCTGGTGTCTCACCCCTGGTCCATGAGCATTCACGGATTTTGGGTATCTTCTTCTTAAGTGATACCACAGTAGTTGTTCTTAATAAACATTAGGAAATGGAAATTAATTCATTTCTCAACAGCTGTTGAAATCTGGTTTTTAAAGGAAACTGGTATCAGCATTAGCAATTATTGAAAGATGTGTTTTCTCTGATAAGATACCATGATAGAGGAAAGGTATCTGTGCTCTGATATTACACTGGAACTTTGTTAACATTCTGGCCCCTGGAGCAAATTGACAAAGCTGATTTTCTTTCAGGCAAGCTGATATGCCTGAAACGTGTCCTGGGTTCGTTGTTGAATGTCAGTGAATATCAGTGCACCTTCTGCTTTCTCTCTGTGTATTCTACTTTTAACATGTTATAGGAAAGGATTGAGCAGAGTGGCCTGTGTAATTGAGAACTCATTTATTTCTGCAGAACTCATGTCATGGCACGTGTTTAACACCTCTTTTTTGGTTTTGTTGCAGAATTGGAATATGGCAACTCGTATGAAATAGAATATATGGAGAAAATAGGCTCCTCTGTGCCTGTAAGTTCTCACTGCCATTTCCATTCATTTGCATTCCCTTGTCATAATATACTATCCTGATACTGCCATCAGCCTCACTACCCCTTAAATTAATTATAATGTGCCTGCAGCACATTTGCAAAACCAGTTCCTTTAAATTGGCATAACTGGAGTAAATTGCATATGCTTTGTTGTCCTATATCCTGTAAAGCTTATTCCATTTAATTATTTTATTTGTAGGCTGACATCATAGTAGTTTTTTCTGCAGATTAAAAGCAAATCAATGTTTCCAGCAGTGCAGAGTACAGAGCTGTCTACACCAGCTATTGAACTATTTTAGGAAACTGAGAGTAAAACTTTAAAGAAGCTGGAGGGGATCAGTAGAGAATATAGAATTAATGTGAAGTATGGAATGCAGTACTGTACATTATCAGTTGTTTTGCCTTGCTTCTTTTTAATCCATGGATTTGATAACTTGGCTAGATCCAGTGAGGGCATATCCAGTGGGGAAGTTAGAAAAATCAGGCATGTGTGTCAGGTGCTTAAACCAATGAGAATTTTCAGTGAATATTTCAGTGACACTCAGCCAAGGGATGCCTCCTGCCTGACAGGGCCAGAAATCTGATTAACCCCAAAGTGGGAGAAGAGGAGCTAAACAGCTCATTCTTTGTTATGGCTCTTTGTTCTTTAATGGTTTCTTCCTGAAAGGGATCATCTCAATATCAGCATTACAGTCCTGTATTATTAGTTTTCTGTGGAGTCATTTGGCCATTTAAGGTTTCAGTGACCTGAATTAGCCCTAATGGGGAACAGTTGAATTGCTTAATGAGTTCTCTTTTCCTGTTGCCAGCAGGATGAGAGCACCCCGAAGAAACAATCTTTGTACCTAATGTTTGATGCCCAGCAGGAGAGCCCAGTCAAATCACCTCCCATGAGACTGTCTGATTCCACGACTCCGTGCTCAGGGTATGTCACTGGGAGCAGATTCAGAGGTGGAAAAGCGTGTCAGGGAAATGGGTTGCCATCAGAGCATGTACACAGGCCATCCCTCCTCTCTCTGCCTCTGTGCTGCCAAGTTGTTTGTTTAAAAATAGATTCCCATCTGTGTACACATATGATAGAGAATAGAGGGCAAAGATACAGAAGTTTTGCAATGGGAAGGGATAAGGACATATATTTCTGTTTCATATTCTTACTAAAGAGAGTCACAGTGGCTTCACTGGGCAGTGGCTTCCTACTTACAGTGCTTTCCTCAGATACTGAGTTCATTTCTATGTTAATGTAGAAATCTCCTAATTGCAATTTTTCACATGGCTTTTCCTGGATACATTCTCTGAACAAGGACTCCTGTTCATAAGAACAGGATGTGGGGGTTGTGTTTACTTCCAATAATTTTGCTTGTTAAGGACATCTGTTCTTTTTAGTAAAGGTTGGTTGTTGGGGGAGGTGTAGGTCACAATGAGAAAGGGGTAAAAAGGCAAGTGAGAAATACTTAAGGAATGTGTGTGACATTTCTGATGGAGGCTGGTTTTGCTTAGATGTTTTATTTAGCTGCAATTGCTTTGAAAGGATATTGCAAAGTGTTACGAGGTATAATTGATGTAAAATTGAACTGAAACAATGTGTGTGTATATATATTTATTTATATGCATACACTTGAAAGTGATGAAGAGGACTGACTTAGCTGTTAATAGAAGCAGAGTTATAAAGGCTTTGTGCTCCACTCTCCAAACACGTGCCCAATCTTTTTCCAGGTCAAGTTTTGAAGACCCTGAAGCCCAGCAGTCCTCTGGAATGAAAATCCAGCATCCAGCTTCCCGAGTCCTTGCTGCCAGCCAGGAGACACACCTGCAGTCACCTGACAAGTCAAAACAGAAAGACCTAGAGCCCATGACTCTAGGGACAACTCCGGAGGCTATTGAAATAGTAAGTGATTTAGGATAAGAGTTTGGGAATCTTTTTCCTGCAGAAACTTCACATGTTATATAAGAGGTAGCACAGGTGGATCTTGAAAATAGAGTGAAATTCAACTTGATACTAAAAGATCTTTGTAGCAAGCAGGTGGCAGGAGCCAAATGAGCGAGGTAGGTTGGTGGAACTGATGGAATTCAGAGGAATTTTCTGAAGAATTACCACAGCTTAACACGTTCTCATGAAAACTTATTCCAAGTTGATACTTTGAAGTGCCTTTTCTCTCACACAGGCCTTTTTACCCCATATTTGAAGAAACATTTTACATGTAAAATAAGAGGTTTGATATGACCAGACGTGTGTGATTCGTCCTGTTACACATACTGTGAAATTTCAAATATTTGTCCATAAAGAACACATGTCCTTTAACATTTTTATATAATCTGTTACCTATATTGTTATTTTCTGATACTGATAATATAAAATGCACTTTCTTGATCATTAGAACTCATTCCAGCTTCCAGTTAAGTCACTTTTTTTTGGTGTTTTCTCTGGGCTGGATTTCAAATAGTGGTGAGCCCTTCCTTGCCTGCAGCCTGTGCTGCATTACAGACTTCAGAGCATTGGTTCTCAAATTCATGAGGGTTCCCTCAAGGCCTCCACTTTTCCAGGCAAACTTGTTTCACAAATGCCAACAGCACTAGGAATGCTAAACTGTATGGCAACACATTTACTGAGGAGTCAGAAAAAGCTGCAGGTCACTTTAATAGTAAATTTTAATTTATGTTAACAATGCTTTTGCTACCATCTCACAAAGCACTTTTTTAAGAGTTTGAATAGTTTTCTCACTGCAGGAAGTCTTGGGCACTCACATCCCAGTGGTCTTCTTTGTGTCATTCTAGTTCTCCCACCCTAATATTTATCCTGATAGTGTTAAACTTGTAAGCATAACTTAGTTTATCCCCTGGAAGCAGCAAAAGACTTTGTAAAGACTGCAGGAAGAGCCTTGCTGAAGTTCCCCTTAGTTTTGGTGCTTTTCAAAGCTTTTAGAGTGCCTTAGAGATGTTTGAATGGAATATAAACTATTGCATGGACAAAACCTGTGGTCACTGCTTGAAAACTGTTGCAGAGGTATTGAGGGTGGGCTGTCCATGGTTCGAGAGAAATGGCTTTAGAGGTCCTGGTGTTACTTCTTCATGTTAGTCTTGAAAAATTTACTCAGCTTTTAAATTAGGAATAATTGTTCTTGATGTTTGTGTGTTACACCTGTGGATCTTGTATTCAAACATAGTCTTCAGTGGGGCATAAAATTACTAGAAATCAAAGATTTTTTGGCCTGAACTACTTGGGCAAAATCTCTGTTGCTTATTCTATATCCTCCTTACCCTTCAGACATCTCCTGAAGACTCCTTTGTCTCTGCTGATGCTCTTCTCAATAGGATATCTAAGAAAACGTCAATATGTGATCAGCCTGAATATCTAGATCCTGACTTAGCAGAAAAGAACCCCCCAGTATTTGCTCAGAAACTTCAGGTTTGTAGCAAAATTATAAATACCACTTTTTTTAATGTTTGAATAAACACAGGTAGAGCAAAGCTTTGCCTCATCTGAAAGGGGTGGGGAGAGGCTTGGAGGGGAGGTGGGACAGAATTAAACTAATTATTTGGTTCTTTCCAAACTAACTTTGACACTTCAAGAACAGAGATACGTTCATTTAACTCATATAATTCATATAATGCATAAACTTAAATTTCATCAACAGCTGTCCTGTAGCTGTGTTTTGCAGAAGTCTTTATAAAGCCCATTTTTTAAGCTTTAACACAGGACTTGATGTGTGGGGAGTTGTCTTGATACCCAGCCTTAGTAAGTCTGTCTGCATAGATTCATTTTTTGAGATTTAGAACCTAATTCTGCTGAAGTGAAAATCAGTCTGTGTTTTTCTTGTAATCTAATGCAGAATTTGGCATGACTTCTTCTAGGAGAAGCAAATAGATCTGCAGACCAGTTCTGTATATCAGGACATATTTTCTAGACAATTTGTAGTGAAATTTTGAAACAACAAAGCTTGAAGTGGCACCTGCAGCTGGCTTAAATTCACATAAAATGGACACCAAGGGAGATGAGTCTGTGAAAAAACAGCTTTAACTTTAGAAAGCATTTATTTTACCAAAATCATTGATCATACTGATCACCTAATAAAAATTATTTGTCTGTACAGCTACCTCAAAACTAACCAACACCTGATGTTTGGTGTCAATGTCCTGTCAATGCAAGGAATTCGCGGTGGGTTTGTCACCCAGGCACTGTCAGGATTATACATTAAATCTAACACTCCATTTCTGAATGTGTTAAACATTTTGCTATGTTCTTAATCCGTTTTTTTTCCTGTGGGATTTCCCACCACCAAACACTTGACAGGAGGAGTTAGAGTTTGCTGCCATGAGGATAGAAGCCCTGAAGTTAGCCAGGCAGATTGCCCTGTCTTCTTTGCGCTCCAAGGTACCCGGTTTGTGCCTGCCCTGCGTGTGTGAGTGTGCACAGACTGAGGCTCCCAGTGCTGCTTCTCCTCTAACCAGGGGCACAGAGGCTCCCCAGGGGCCGTGCCCGGCTGGGCACACCTTGGTGTGGCACCAGAGCATGATTAAGAACACCAGAATGCTGCCACCTGCCCCGCTCACCCCCACAGTAACAGCAGCAGCTGCCAAGGCAAGGAGGGGGAGTCGCATCCTTGCTGCAATCCAGTTGTCATTTCTCTGCAGCAAGATTTGTCCTGAAATAATCTGATGGCAAAGAATACCAAGCCTGCTTTGAATGGAGGGACATTTTGTCCTTTGCTGGTATTTTCAGCTTGAAATTGAACACCTTTGACCCTTCAAGTTTAAAAGTGAGGAATTCAGTCGACCTTGCCCTCAGGCATCTGAAGGCAGGGACTGCAGCAGGGTTGGAAGGGCTGTAAAGCTCTGAGGAAAAAAGGCCTCTCAGCAAACCATGTCTTCATTCACAAAGATCTAAATCTTTTTTTTTATTTTTTTATTGCTACTTCCAGGTCATCCTGGCTAGTTCTGCCTCAGAGTGAGTCTTTGCACTGCTCTGGGGATGCACATGGAACTCGCTGTGTTTGGAAGGGGATGGGAAACTTTGATGTGCTGAGTTTGGTGGTTAGCCAGTTGTACAGATGGTTTATGATGCCCTTCATGGTACTTTTAACAAAAAAGTCAGTCCAGAAATCCTAGTGGCTTTCTTGGGAAGTGGTGTCAGCTGAATGGGGTGCTGAAGGGATGGCAGTGTCCTGCTGCAGTGAGAGACTTAGTTCCAGATGTGCTTCTGATATCTCCTCCTCCAGAGACCTTCCTCTTCTTATAGTGCCCCTTAACAAAGCAGTGGTAAATTTTTTTACCCAGTTGTATATTGTCTGGAGTTCATTGAATCATAACAACATTTGAGCTGCTTATAGGACAGAATTTCTTGGGGCTTTAAAGGTCAATAATTAAGTAGTTAATGCATTAACTAAAGATTTTTTTTGAGGTTAACTGTACTTTTATGAAAAAATGATTACTATTTTATTTCATACCTAAAATAGCCCACAAACCAGCTGTTTCCATGGTGCACATACAATTACTGAGGTAAATGAAGAGAATGAGTTTGTGTTTGTGTGTTACTCAGGGAGGATTCTGAGCTGCAGAAATGTTGTAGAAGGTATTTGATCATGTGGAGTTACATTTGAAAGATGCTATTTTAACATCATCACAGTATTTTCTTTTATCCAGAACAAGTTTATGAACTCCAAAGAATTTAGAATTAGGGAATGGATTTCACGTGATTTTTTCTTTAGTAAAGGCCATTAATCTGTTTAACAAAGATACCGAAATGATGAGCAGAGGTGAGCAGAGAAAAATAGGCAAAGCTCCCCCCTGTGACAGAGAACCAGCAGCAGTTTGGCATTCACAAAGCTCCATGTTGGTCCAGTCACAGGAATGTTTGTAGATGAATTCCCTGGGTGTCATGTTAGGCTGGGAAAGACTTTTGTCCTTGCATAACTCTGCTATTCTAGTGGGAGGCTCATAGTGCTAAATTAGCCCACGACGACATCCCTTGTGACCTACAGTGACTGATGGCCTGGATTAAGTAGCACAGAATCCATCAGATGACTGCAGTGACTTTAATTTGGATGCTAACTGGCAGAATTCCCTTCTGGATGGCCAGCCCCTGTTCTTTCTTAATGTTGTATAATTACATTTTACATTTGCCAAACCAATGCAGGACGAGTAGCAAAATTAGGATGGAAAATAAAGACAAGAAGCACTTGTTATGGCAAATCAGGTCACCCAGAATAAAGATTAAATGTCAGCATTTTGTGCTAGCATCAGGAGTGAGAATAAGGATATGCAGTTTGTTGTTCTCAGGAAGAGGAAGTTATTTGGCCACTCCCAAATTTCTTGTTACAGACTTCAATAGGAGAAGGACTAGTCCCTGCTTTTACATTGCCAAGTATTCTGTCTTCTGGCATTGAGATGAGTTAACATTTCTCTGTTGAACAGTTTCCATTTGGATGTCCTCTGGCTGATTTTTTATAGTTGCAGCTTGAACAGGGTTTGTGAACATCCCCCTGTGGATGCTGAGCTGATGAGAGTTGGGTGTAGAAGCAGGATCCAAGGAAAAGAGAGAAACAGAAAGGAAAGGTGTTGGCACAAATGGGGTTAGTGCCTCATGGGTTTGGGGAGGCTCTCATGGTAGTGAAGGAGAAATATTTCCTTCAAACAGGAATACCACAGTTTCTAGTAAAGCTTTACAAGCTGAAAACTTGTGCTTGGGTTTTACTTCCTTTCCATATATTTGCAAGCACAAGTAGGTCTCGTTTTGCCTCCACTGACCTGTCTGCACACACATCAATTAGTTAAAGGGTCGATCATTCGATACACACCCGAGCAGTATTTCAGGGCTTGGGGAGGGCAAGCTCATTTTCAGCAGGGCTAAATGCATATTCCTCTAGTATGATAAAAGCTAGTTTTCATTTTCATTCCATTGCTCTATTTTCTTTCCCTTTGACCTCCTAGGAGTGAGATAACCACAGCTGGTTAATGGATGTGCATTTATTCCCTTTCTGGTGAGATATCTGGTTTCTGTGGAAGATGTTGGGAAGAGGAGAACTGTGTTGAGCTCTCAAATATTTACACTAAGATTGCAGTGACCTACATTTAGTAGTAATTCCCCTGAAGACTCTAATCTTTCTGTGCAAGGTTTAGTGACTTACAAATCCCTGTGCTGATTATCACCCCAATTAACTGCTTACCTTCTCAGCAATTAGGTGTTGAACTTAAAGCATTATTATTGTAGGGTTATTTTGGGTAAATACCTTTATCCTGTTGGGCAGGTTGTAGTATTTTCTCAGCACAACAATATTTCAAGGCACCAAGTGACAGTTACTGAGTTACACATCAGTTCTGAGCTGTGTAAAATTGGCTTTTGAAGTCAAACCATGAGGAATTTTATGAGTTACTCCAGAGAGCCCATTTGTGACTCGTGTGAAGCGTTTCCAGAGTTAGGGCAATACTGGTTGGGCCACTACCACAGGCATTTCTGGTCAGTGGTCAAATTCCAAGAGTTTTTATAGCCATTGTTGAAAATCTTAAGTTGCTTTGTCTGTCATTATTGCTATTGTTTTGTACAATTTACTCAAATGCAAAAGGAACTAGAGAAAACAACTACATTAGTGAGGTGTTTAGCACTATGTAAGAAAAGTATTTATTAATTGCTTTAAGTTATTTGTTCTTTAAAATTGTCATAATCTTGGCAGTTGCTTTGAGATGTTTTCACATGAGCTTGAGGAAATTGGTTTCTTTTGCCACAATTAATATTTTCCAGCAATGTCTTTATGAGATCCAGCAAATTAAGCTGCAGGAGGGTTTTGAAATTTGTTATCTGCAGTTCAGCAGATTGATCTGAAGGAGGCCCTTTCATTTGAGGACAGCTTTGATGATCTAATGGCTCTTTTTTATCTCTGTTTTTCTTCCTTTGTGTTTGAGAAGGGACTGAAGGACATTTTTTTGAAGTTGGGATACTGAGTTGAGGCAGCATTGTCTCATTTACTGAATTTTTTTGCCTTTATTCAGATTTGTGGACAGCACCAGGTAGTTTTGTATTTATGATTTATCGAGATGTCTGAGCTTGTGTCCCAGATGTATTTTTTCCTGCATAGCTGTACATTGGGAGATACTTTTCAAAAGCATAGTCTGTGCAATTTTGATAGATCCTTTTGATCTGGTAGGAAAACCCACTGGATTTGAGGTTGCACCTCCTAATTATGCTGGAATTGGTCATTATTTTGGGTGTTCATTTTAAATGCAGCAAAAAAGAGAAGGGGTGGTCTGCTCCATGAATCCTAGAATTAATAGTCAGAAGGTATTGCAACAAAATTAACAGTG
Organism: Pithys albifrons albifrons; assembly: GCF_047495875.1. NCBI lineage: Eukaryota > Metazoa > Chordata > Aves > Passeriformes > Thamnophilidae > Pithys > Pithys albifrons. The sequence goes on along the minus strand of NC_092466.1, from coordinate 5,166,773 downwards.
GCTTTGGATCCTTTATATGATTCTAGGCTGTGCAAGAAGAACTGTGAGGAGGATAATGTTTTATGGAATAGCATTTGCAAATTTTCTTTTAACTGTGTTGAAGCAAGTGCATGTGATGTTGAACCTTGATCCAGACATTATCTACTCACTTTCACGTTCCTGTGCTTCAAGCAGTAGAGAGTGACTCTCCTATTTTATTTAAAAAACAGACAAAACAACTAAAAAAAACCCCTCTTTTACAATAAAATAAAATATTTTTTTCTCTCTTTTATGGACAAAAATAATTTAAAAACTCTTGATTGCTACTCTTAATTATTGCAGATAAAGCCTAAAGACTAAGGTGCTGCATCAGTGAACTTAAGGAACAGAATACAGTGCTCTGTGCACAAAGGTAGCAAGTAAACTGGCAAAACACATTATCCCCTTTTCACCAGCAAGGAAGTGCTGCACCAGAAAAGCTGGATGTGGGTGGAAAAAGGCATGAATCCACCCGAATTTACTCCCCACTCATCATCCACTTGGGCCATGTCCAGCCTTGTCTGTGGTCTTGGTGGTGGGTTTGGTGGTGCCCAGAGAAGCTGGGGCTGCCCCATCCCTGGAAGTGTCCAAGGCCAGGTTGGACAGGGCTTGGAGCAGCCTGAGTTAGTGGAAGGTGTCCCTGTCTGAGGCTGAGCGTTGGAATGAGATGGTCTTGAAGGTCCCTTCCAACCTGAGCCATTCTGTGGTTCTGTGGGCTATCTTTTATAATCTCCTTGGTTTTAATGTGCTGTAGGTTGGGTTGTTTGTATCTAGAGGTATTTGCGAGGCATCTCCTGCATCTCAGTGTCATGGACCTGTTCTTTGCCCTCCTCCTCATTTCACATGCTGCTCTCCTCCTGAGTTAAGCTGGGCTGCTGACATGACCAAAATTGACAGCTGCAAAAAAGCCTCATTTAACTTACTAATCGCATGCTGAACGCCCGTGGGGCAGCAACATCACTTGTACAGTCCCACTTATGTGATACTGTTTATGATGCATAAACTGTATGGGCAGGGCAGATCTGGGAAAGTGAGCTGCCCTCTTACTTCTGCTTTCTTGATTTATTTTCTTGGAGGGAGAATTCCCCTTAACAAGCTCTCTGCCTCCAATTCTAATTTCCTTTGCTGATGTGCATTTCTTGTGGATGTTTTGATGAAATTCTGCATCAGTGAGTAGTAATTTTTCTAATACAAGGCCTTAAAATATTGATGGCAAAGTGCTGTCTGTATTGTCTCTCCATAATGTTAATATGACTGTCTTGGTGACTCCTATGGATCTAAAAAGTGTATTTTATGATTGCTGAATTCAGGGTTCCTTGTCAGTGTTATTGCTGTTACAATCTAGAGGTGCACAGAATTCTAGTCCTAGCTCAGGACCCTGGTGCCTTGCACTACACCCAGAAACCATGTGAGCTCAACACTTATTTAATGGTTTGTTTCTTTGTATTTAAAAAAACCAAACACACAGAGAGAACCTGCTATCCCAGCAGATGTTTCCATCTCCAAAAGTGCACTGTACTCCCGGATTGGCCCCTCGGATGCAGACAGTACCACGGCCCTTCTCTACCCCCAGCAAGACTTGGACTCGGCACTGCGACTTGCCAGAGCAGAGGTAATTTTCTCCACAACGTGTAAAAGGAAATACCTGCCCCTTGTGCTTTCCTCCTTTTCTGTTTTCTCCCAAAGGATTTATATTATCACTTGTTCTGTTCTTGAAACCATCCTCAGTCATGCTAAAGCAAAAGGTGCTACACTGCAAGTTCTGCTTGTTTTGTGTAAGTGAAAAGCAGACATTATATAAAAATTAATAATAAATTTAAATATATATATTTATAGATATAATTTATATAATATTTAATTTTTTTAACCTCAAGTCTACTCTGTGCATCTTGGCATTGCTGTATAATTACAGAAAAATGATAAGATGCTAGAAATAAGAATGAAATAACACATTTTACCAAGCTAGATATTAGTCTGGCTAATAATAACACTTTAAAAAAGGTACAATTTAGTATTCCAAACTTGATGATGGATTATGTGGATGAAAGGTGCACAAAGGAACACAGTCCTCGGGTTATAAAATGTCATGGACAGCCCTAAAGATACAGAACCCCTCAGAGGACAAACAGCAGCAGAAGCATCAGAACCCCCTTAGAGGACAAACTGGGGGAGCAGATACCCAACCAGGTACAGAGATATTTCAGGTTTGGCACCAGGTCAAATGTAAGTGTAGGGTCGTGTGGTATTTTTGGAAAAGTGTTCTTGTTATCATCAGGAATGAAACATCAAACAAGAACATTGCAACTAAGTTAATTTTTCAAAGCTGGAATATGATTTCACAACCCAACTTTTTTAATTGCACCTTGCAGTCTGAAACACATAACCTGGGTTGCTTGTCTTTGAACCCATTATGCACTTGAAAACTATACCCCTGCTAATTAGTATTTGATATTAAATATTGTACAGTTTCATTTCCTCTTTAATAAATCATGTGGTTGTAATGATGTGGGGGGTTTCCCTTTGGTTTTTTTTTGTTGTTTCAGATTGTGGCCAAGGAAAGAGAAGTATCAGAGTGGAAAGAGAAATATGAAGAAAGCAGAAGGGAAGTGATGGAAATGAGGTGGGTTGTTAACTTGTCACAGGTCACACTGACAGTGTCTCATTGCAGCCTGTGGTTAGGACACAGTACCGTGGTCATACAACTGTTTGGGGTAGCTGAATTTATTACATTATCTTTAACTTTCAGGCTTTAGATTGATCCTAAATTGATCCTTTGTATTTGCTCTGTATGGTGGGCACCCCTGTTCAGGGTAATCCCTGAAAACTGACAGAATGAGCCTGAGCAGTTTGTACTAGTTGTATCTGTTTTATTCTGTTTCTCCTTGCAAACCTGCCTCTATTACATTAAATACCTGTATATTAGAACATGGTTTGCCCTTCATTCCCAGCCCAGGTCCTACCACCTGCAAGGATGACAACAAATCCCTGTAGTGGATGAGGTGAGTGGTGCTGCTCAGAGAACCACTGATGTTTCCCAGTTGGAAGGTTCAGCCTTAGTTTTCTTTTATAGTTGGTAAGACCATAGCAAGGCCATACCAGTGAGCTTGGCCTGCTTTTTGATCTGAATCTGAGAAAGTCATCAATTGCAAAAGAGCATGTATAAAATTATTTCATGGAGTCTTTAAAGCCTATTATTTTCTACCTTCAAAAACCAGAAAAAAATATCCCCCCTCACAACTCATAAATAAAAGGAAACTGTCAGCTTATTTTAGCATCCTTCTTTTAAGTAATAATTTATACAATCTCTTCTGAAACTGAATTTTCTTGAAAATCCTTTCTGTTCTAGCAGCAGCTTCTCCCCAAAATGAAACCTCTCAGTGTTGTAAAGCTGAAGCCAACACACTGCATTTAGTGCTGACCTACATAAGTACTTGCTGCTTGTATCCAGGAAAACTGTACTTAGGGAGTGAGAGTGGAAGGGAACTGCAGTGCAGAGCTCAGCAAACGTTACCAGGGATGCCAGGAGTCACACATGGCAGATTGGAATAGTGGCAGCACGGGGCTCAGAGCCAAAGCATCTTGAAAGAAGCATCTGCAAAAGGCAAGGGCAGCCCTTTTATTTCTTTCTTCCCGCCTCCCAGTGCCCAGCTGAGTTCTCTCATCTCTCTGCACTCTGGTGGGAAAGGAAACAAAACCCTGGCATAGCCCTCAAATGCTTAATGAGGAGAAAGAGAAAGGAGCGGCTGCAAGGAGGCAAACTGAGGGAGCAAAACAAGGGCTGGACAAAACTGGGAATTGTAAGGAATGCCTCAGCATGCAGCACACACTCAAGGCTGTGTTTGGTCTGTTCTCTGGAAGCTGCCAGGGTGCACGTGCCTGCTGGGCACTGCCAGAGGCTGCCTCTTCCTTCATGGAAGGAGAGCAGCTGCCATTCCATAGATCTGTACCCTCATCTTCCTCACAGAAATTTCCTTCTATGTCTACACCCTCAATAAAATCTGATTTGGAAAAATAAAAAACAAAACACCACCCCATTATCTAAGCCAAATTTCTCACAGGCACATGCCCGGAACACATGGATGGGGGAAAAAAATCTGGCTAATATTGTAACAAAATGATAAATACACATATGTGCACAGAGGAAGATTTCTGCTGGAGGACTAAATGTTGAAACAACCCCTGTGTGGTAAATTAGAGGTGCAGCAATGAGATGTGACATGATGGTAGGCAAGGAGTGAAGGGACTGTCTGGAGCTGCAAGCACAAAAGCGTCACTTTGTACAGGAGTAGCAATGCTCCTCTACCCAAGTCCTACATACTCTAGTTGGAATATCCTGAATTCCTTCAAGTTTCCAGGAAAACATCAGTTTGGAGGAAATTTGACTCCAGAGAACAGAAGCCAAAATGAGAGGGTTTAATGATGCAATAACTGTCAAAGAGGTAAAACCAGGATGAGCTGTACCATAATCCAAGAGTACAACCAGAGGCAGGCAAGAAACCACTTAACTGTGGTGCTTCAGTAGGGGGAGTCAAGCAGCTGACTCCTAAGATCCTTTTGTAGCCCTGGACTTTGGTGTTTTTATGAATTAAGAAATTTCAGGAACTCAGTAAATACACTGAATGTCTAAAAGAGCAAAAATGAAGCCCATGCAGCATGTCAAGCTGGGGTTAAATGTGCCCTTCCAGAGAGGAATGATATGGCAGCATCCTTTCATTCTCCAGCCATAATGACCATTTTTTAGGCTGCTTGACTGAAAGAGGCCTTTGACATGAATCTGGAACAAATTCTTCACTTGACAACCTTTCCAAATTGAATATAACTAAAATCAATGTGCCACTGCAGCATCCACCTCTACTGAACAGCTGCCACATGATTCATAAGGCTGGATAATGCAGGGAATGGGGTGCCTACTTGCACTAGTAAGAAATAGGTGATGTGATTTCATTTTGCTGCCAACTTCTGTGGTGCTGCTCAGGCTGGGAAGTGCTTGTGACCCTGAGTCCTTCGCTTCATTTTCTGGGATGACAAACCTTCCTGAAGGTGCCTAACATTACAAGGACATGACAAGGCTTTAGGATCTTATTGCTTACCACAAGCTTCCAAGGTAATCTTTGGACATGAAACCAAACCCTGCTGTCTTTGCTCTCAAAAGGGTCATTTATGGTTGAAAGGAAGAATCCCAGTGCACAGGGGTAGAGCCCCTGCTCTGCTGGGTGCTCTGCAGGACCAGGGCAGGGGAGCTGCTGCTGCCCTTTGGGGCAGGTGACCTTCTCAGGGGTTCTGGTCTCTGCCTGGGATTCAGATTTGGGGCAGGAGTTCCTGGAGTTTCTGCATTAGTTTTTTGGTAGTTTCTGCTTTGGGACATTTTTGCAGAACTCTCTGGGAGCTTTGTGCAAGTTTCGCCTTTCCTTACTGACTTTTGTCTCAGGATTTTCCCACATCCTTTCTGTAACCTCACCAAGTGCAGCAGACCTCTAAAATGGAGCAAGTGAAAGTGAGCTAAGACTTGAAAAGAGATGTATTCCAACACCAGTTTTGAATATCCACTTCAGATGAAGTGTGTGGTAATTTGGGGTTTTGTAGATGGTCCTATGTGGCTCATGAATCAAAGCACAGATCAAGCTAGTCTCATTTCATTAGCTTTATTTGGCTCTGGGAAGGGATGGATCATCTTTCTAAATCGCATTTAATCTGCTTATTTTGGCTAACCTCTTTTCAAGAAGGAAATTCAAAGCCTGCCGTGAGTATATGAAATAAAATGGTCTTAAAAGTAACATTTTACCACCTCTGCTTCAGAAACAGGTTTGGGAAATGGGACATGATGGATTTTGTGCTACATGTTTCAGTACTTTGGTCTTGTTCTTTTAAATGCTAATGGATCATTTAGTCATGAGAAGATTCATTTAGAAGATGAGATATATTTTGAGTGAGGGCAAACTCTACTTCTGTTAAGTTTACTTGGTACCAATTAAAAGTTTACTTAACGCTCATATTAAAAATAAATACAAATACAGAGAAGAGGGAAGAAAGTAATGGAAAAGTCAGGCCCTTTGTAATTCTTGAATTAGGCCACTGTGTTCGTGTTTTAAATCATTATTAGTGATGTACTTTGGGCATATTTCAAAAAAACAGAATTTGTTTCAAACAACCCCTTTTTCCTTCCCCCACCTTTATTGATTTCCATGGAGAATTAAAAATCAGGTGCAATGTTAAAGCTGTCAGTTTTATTTGTTACTCAGGCAATAAAGAACATATAAAAGCATAATGTGGTTCTGTAGCTCTTAAAACACCACAGTTCCGTTACTGATAGTGTTGTTTTCTAAGTAAACATAACAATTACGTTGTTTGCCAAAAGCTTTTTTCTGTTTCCCTCTTACAGGAAAATAGTTTCAGAATATGAGAAGACGATTGCTCAGATGATAGGTAGGTGTTCCTGCTCTGAAAGTTGCTCTCTGGGTGAGGTCTGTGGGCTTCATTTTGATGCTGGCCACGTGTGCTGATGCTGCTGGGAATTGTGAATGCATCTGAGGACAGCATTGTAGGGAAATTCAGGGCTTCATTTGCAGCCAGGGCAGCTCAGGTAAAGCAGGAGCTCAGGGCTTTCACTTCTGCATCAAAACAAACTGTCCCATGGGAAATACGTTCAAATGCTTTGCCCCAAATTCATGGGTATCTCCGGGAGAGACTTTCAGTGACCTAAAAACCCCTTGGGCATCCACTCCCAGCTGTTTAATGGCAGATCCTGAATTTAGCTCTTTACAACAACAGGGATTATCTGCACTAAGTGCATCAATCAGACCAAACCCAAGATTAACTCCAATCCCAGCTGGGAGGTTATAAGTGGCCAATCCACCTCCACAGTTACTTACTGACATAGAGATCTTATTTAAGGTCTAAATTGTTACATGTTTTGCCTCTCAATGATTAAAAAACACCTTTGTTTAGCTGCATATCCCACAAATGAAAATCTCTATGTGCAGTAGCACTTCAGCACCAAAGGTTGCAGGGCTCAAGTGCTTCCTCAGCACAGGAGGTCTGGCCCCTGGGAGGTGATTTTAAAGCCTCCTCATAAGATTTCTAAAGCTCTTTTTATTAGTCTGGCTGTAGGAAGCACCAGTGGCTTGTGTGCCCTGTACTGCTTCAGCTCAAGCTGTTTCCCAGAAAGCTGAGTGGGATTGTGGGATCTCCAAGGCCAAAACTGCTGGGAAGAGCACTAATGTCTGGTAAATTTGCTGCCTCCCTGGATTTCTCAGCCACTTGGAGACACACACCCGAGGCTCCTTTCAAGTGAAGGGGAAATTTTGCCTTTAAATTAATTATTAATTAATTAATTAATTCTGCAGTCATGACAACAATAATAAATAAAGTAATTAATAAAAAAAAATCTAATAATGAATAATATATACTAATAGTATGCCTGGCTTCATTATCTGTGGTGTTATGCCTCCATTGCCTTCTGTGTGTACAACTGAGCCAACTTGCCTGCCTTCTGACATAATGTCTGTCATTCTCATGGTGCAAGTGGTAAAATAGGAGTCTCCAGAGTATGCAAAGAACTTATTTCATTTTGGTTTACACTGAGCATACTCTGGTATGGCTTTGATCCTGGACCTGGCCAGTCATATGGACACACACAGGACTTGTCCTTTTTTCCCAAGCATATGCATACAGAGGGCAGCTGAAGTTTCTTTTTGATAATGAATTCAAATTCTACTTTTGAGAAACAGATTTTACAAAAAATCAGATTTTGTGACCACAGTGCAACAAGTAGATACAGAATAGGTGTCCTGAGGCAAAGGCCCATCTTCAGTGTACACAGTGCATTCCACCACTGTCGCTTCCTCTGGTTGCAAAGAAATGAAGGATAGTTAAAGCCTGGGGCCATTGACCACTGAGTGAATAGAAGAAACTTTAAACTTTCAAATTCAGAATATCAGAGTCTTTCAGATGCTCTGTGGCAAGCTTAAGAGCTGTGGCTATGAGTAATTTCATTTGCTGTCCATTTGCAAAGGAACTGAACCAACAACAGTGACACAGAAAACATGTGTTAATTAGAGCAGTATGCAAATTCTCCAGCATGGCTGTGCATTAAATGCAAGGCTTCTCTCTGCATTTAATGTGGATTTTTGATCTAATTGTCCCACTTCCTCATGCCATTTCTTGTAAATTATTGTCTCTTCTGATAGAGGAATTCACTCATGCAAATGCCAGTGTGAAGGAGAATATGTGTCTGTGTGTTATTTGCATGTCTTTCACTGACCTGTTATCACAGTACTGCCTTGGTGCTAAAGCAAAATACGCATTTTAACAAAAGAAATGCCTGTTTCTACTTATGTCCTAGCCCTTCTGAGCTATTTACACGGCCCTGTTAGCAGGGCACAAGTGAACCAATGTCACCAGTCCCTCTGATGAATATTCAGTGGGGCCAGTAGGTCCTGCTGAGCTTTTTATAGGTTGGCATGTGTGTGTATAGTGAATATTGAAAACGTTCCATATGTTTGCCCTATAAAGGCACTGAAAACATGCATTGCAAACAGTGATTGCCTTTGATTTCAAGGGCTGTGGAAGGTTTAATATTTGCTTTCATACACATACAGAACTCAATATTACCTGACTTAGCTGATGTGATTATGTGACACTGTACAGCCAGAGCTTGCAAGCTGTCAGTGTAGAGATCCCTCTCAGTGTCTCTTTCTATGTTTTTTGACTTGTGCTTTAACTTTTTTTCTTACACTTTCTTCAACCCTTAACACATTTTATTTTACACTGAGGAGTGGGGGTGAAAAAAGACCAGGCTTTCCAGGCCAACTTGCTGCTTGTGCTGCTGCTTTGCTGCCTGGTGGAGCGGAGCCTGTGTAACCCCAACACCCTGATCACAGCCATCCACAGTCCCCTTCCTAAATCCCCATCCCAATTCCTCTTCACTGATGAATTTGTAAAGTTGGGGTTTTTTCTGTTAAAAATGTATCCTTATACTTTACATTTAAATACATTATTAAATTCTCCTTGTGAAAATCAAACAGATGTTATGCTTTGTGCATTACAGGTTGTTGCATTACTTATTTTCTGCTTTCCTAACAATTCCCGATTTTCTATTTTGCTTCCGTTTTCGTTGCTTCTTGCTATTTGCTTGCAAAAACAAAACAGGCAAGCCTGGTAAGTAAAGCTTTTCACCAACTTTCACACCAGCATTTTGCATTTTTAGTTACTTTGGCTTTTGTTCTCTGTTTGCTGCATTCCCATCAAGTCGTGTGAGTAACAGTGAGCTGAGCCTGAAAGCAGATCTGGTGGTGGTGCTCTGAGTCTGTCAGTTTGGGTAGTGTTAGTCCTGAGCATACTGCTATTGCTGTTGGTGAGCCATGGACAGCGTGTGTTTCAGACATGGAAGTCATTTAATTAAAATATCTTAATCACATAACCTCATAAATAGCCTTAGAAATGAGTATCTGTAACTGCTTAGCCAAGACCTGAGTGGCAGACTGTTATCAGCACAGCTCTCCTAGGCAGCAATTTCACTGAAACTGGATCATGGGTTTAGAAAATAGCAGGTCCCTTCCAACCCAAACCATTCTATGATTTTATGAAAATACCACATAAAACTCCAGCTCCCCTCCAGCCAAGGGGAGTTTCTGTTTTTTGTAGTGTTTACTCACTTTGGTTTGGGAGCATCTCTCGGATGGGGCTTGGAGCAACCTGAGCTGGTGAGAGGTGTCCCTGCCCATGGCAGGGGCTTGGAACTAAATGAGCTTTAAGGTCCCTTCCCACCCAAACCATTCTGTGATTGTGCATCACCTACCCCTATTTCCCATGTGTAAGTTGAAGTGTGGCTGCAGTGTGAATTGGAGGAGCTGGTCCAGCAAAAGAGAAAGGAGAACACCATGGTGCACTGGGAGGAAGAGGAGGAGCTCAACACAACATGAATTACCAACTTTCTGGCTGCCCTAAAATAAGAAGGAAGATGCTAAAATACCTCAGACATACAGGAAAAGTAAAGTTGGGACATTAAATATATTAAAGTACATTACAAAGGGATCCCTTCTCCTGCCTGGAGTTCACCAGAGAACAGGACACTGCCAGTCAGTGTTTTGGAATTTATCTTCACAGTATGTAATTTCCAGCCTGATTAAACAAATCTAGTACTGGAATACAAGATTACAGCTCCTCAGACAAACAAAAGACGACAAATGGTTTACTATTTTAATTGAGAATACGTTCATTTTGACATTACAGATGAACACAGGGTGTCTCTAAGAAGGCCAAATAGAAAAGAATATTTATTCTTAATAAAATATCTAATATATCAAACTGATGTGGCATCACAGGGCTCTGGTTTCTCGGTGCTGCCATATCAAAGGTGTTTGTTCACCAGTAAAATAATAAATGTGTTACAAGCATGTCCTGAGAGTTTCTTTGGTTCCTTTGACCTTCTGCATCACAGAGCAAAATTGAATATCCAGAAGGAAGAGATTAATCTCAGTTAGCAATTGACAGAATCAACTTTGACATTTTGCAGCTGACCGGCACTATAAATACTTAATTCAGATGAAAACTTTTATTTAGTTCTTTATATTACAAAAAAGGCCTGAATGAAAAGTTGAACATTGTGAAATGCCCCATGCTTTTTACATGGGAGAACTGCTTACCCTATTTTAGTTTCTGTTCTAGACCAAGGAAAAATTATAAAATTGCTGTGATTTGCAGGTTGGTTTTCATTTCAGTATCATTCAAAGTAGCCCTTAAAACATGGGGAAAAGAATCATATTTTAGGATATGAAGGAAACAGTGCAGCATTTTGGAAGACCATGGGAGACCTTTCTAGTGTTACATAGATATTCCAACTTATTATGAGGTTAATTCCCTTGGAAAGTTCTCTTCCATATGGATTTGGATTTCTCTTGCATTCTTTCCACCTTCCCTGTCTCCAATTTAACTACAGACAGGTGGATTTTGGCAGATATTTTCTGCAGACCAGAACTTAGAAAGGCTATCCCGTGTTAGGTCTCCTTTCTGCTACACGCTGCAGTAATCCTGAGAATTAGAGCTGGCAAAACACTGTTTTTCCAATGGAAAAAACAGAGTTTAATTCCACTAAACAAGATGCCTTGCTTTTAGAAAAGAGATGCCAGGAGGTAACACAGGTACATCAGCAATGGCAAATAATTTGTTGCCAGTGCTAGTGATATCCTTTCCTATAGTTTGTAGATCTTCATGCAAATAGGGGAAATCCAACACCTGCCTTTTTATGGGAACAGCCAAGTTCAGAGGGAATAAATCATCAGTACAGAGATACATTCACATTTTCCCCCAACATCAAAATATTTAAATATCACTGTATTTTGCAACCTTTTTTCCAAAATGAGATTGCATCTTTATATAAAAATGACTTTTTTGGATCCTGCAAACTTACTAAAACACAACATAGAGCACAGTATAGTAGAAACTGTAGGTGATAGTGAAATTACTACTTTACACTTCTGAAAATCTCTTTTTTCCCTCCCCTTCTCTTCTTTCTACTAGAGGATGAACAGAGAGAGAAATCTGTGTCCCATCACACAGTTCAGCAGCTGATAGTGGAGAAGGAACAAGCTTTGGCAGATCTGAACTCAGTGGAGAAATCACTGGCAGATCTTTTCAGGAGATACGAAAAAATGAAAGAAGTACTGGAGGGGTTTCGGAAGGTGAGTTGTGTTCAAATCTGTAAAGAGCAAAGCTGAGCAGGCTCTCCTGTGTCAGTGCTGCTGAAGGAAGGGTGTCTTGTGTTTCCAGCCAATTCTGATGCCCTGCATCAGGTCTAAAGTGCGTGACAGAACATAATCTGTTATGGTGAGGTCAAGGATTGCAAACAGAACTGTAAGGGTCTTTGCATTGTGTCATGTTGCTTCACATGGCCTCTGTTGGGGGGTGACAGGGTTGGACTGCAGCCCTTAAAACAGCTGTATGTGACTCCAGCAAATAGGTGCCTGTCCTACATTTTGACCTCTTGGATTCAATTTCATGTAATCTTCTCTTACAAGAATGAAGAGGTGTTAAAGAAATGCGCACAGGAATATTTATCCCGAGTGAAAAAGGAAGAGCAGAGGTATCAAGCGCTCAAAATTCATGCAGAGGAAAAACTGGACAGGTAATTAATTCATAGAATCACGCGTTGGGTTGGGAGGGAGGGACCTTAAAGACCATCCATTTCCAACCCCCTTGCTGTGGTCAGGGACACCTCCCACTAGATCAGGTTGCTCCAAGCCTCGTCCAGCCTGACCTTGGACATTCTAGAGATGGAGCATGGATTGTACACATCTTTTGTTTTAGGAGTTCATGCTGCAGGAAGATTCCTGTGTGCACAGACAGTATCTCCTTAAGCTGATGTTAAGGACTGGGGATTAAGAGAGGTAGCTCTGGTTGATTTTTTTAGTATTTTTTTTTATATTTTCACATAAAGACTAATTAAGCATTTTTAGGAATTACATTTAGGACTCTGAGTACACTCCTCTGACCTGCAGGTCAGGTTTACAAACTGCCATAAACCACTTCTACCTAAGTGATATTTGTGACCCCAGCACAGATACCTGAAAGGAGCAATACAGACATTAGGAAAAGACTTTGCAGCCTGTGCTGAGCAAGAGAGGGAGTTAAAAATAGTCTCTAGAAACGCGTCTCAGAATACTGACAAAGATGTGCCCTCTCCACCCATCTGTTGAGGTGCAGTTCATCCCTTGGTACCCACTGCCCTTTCCTGTGGAGAGCCTGATGTGACCAAAGTCTGTGTTTTTGCAGAGCCAATGCTGAAATTGCACAGGTGAGAGGCAAAGCTCAGCAGGAGCAGGCAGCGTACCAGGCCAGCCTTCGCAAAGAGCAGCTCAAAGTGGACGCCTTGGAGAGAACACTGGAACAAAAGGTAAAGAGAAATTCTTCTCCCTGGAGCTCAGACCACACTGCCCCACTCAGGTCCAGCTGGCCCAGCAGCTCCCTGGTCTCGGGAAGGGCAGCACTGCCAAATTTTAGGACAAAATGCGCCATGTGCACAGGCACTCAAGGCAGAGGGACCCACCTGCCAGGGTTGGTCTGAGCCCCCCAGTGCTCGGAGCTGGCTCAGCCCTGGCCAGAGCAGCTCAGGGTGCACCTCTGCAGTCCAGGCCCTTGGTTTGCTTTGCTTCTCAGGTTTAACTCCTTGGCTTAGTTCATCTCTCAGGTTTTCTTTCCCTTTTTTTAGTTTGAGCTGTGATTCCAGTGCCAATTCCAGAGTGTCTGAAGGAAATGCCTATTTATATCTCATGTTCTCTGGCTCAGCCAGGGGAGCTTGGCATAGTACAGCTTGTCCTTGCTTAGAGCCCTGCAAAGCAGGGTGGAAATAGTGAAAAGATAGGAAAGTGCAGCCTAGAAACAAATTTACACCATGTATCGTTATGATGTTGTAGGAATGACTGCTGTAAAGCTGTCTGCTTTGGTGCTAAATTGGATTTATTGAAGTCAGAGGGGCTGTATTTGGAAAAAAAGGAAGCATTTGTTTGAATGCACATAGCTGTACTATGAATACAAACATGTAGCTGTACTATCTATCCATATATATATAAGTACATGTAGATATTCTGTTTTCAGGATAGGAGAAAATTTGATTTTCCCACACTTCTCCCAGTGGTTAGGTAAGAAAAAAACTCTTTCATCTTAATGCAATATTTTTCATAATACCTAATATTTTATTTTCCAGAATAAAGAGATAGAAGAATTAACAAAGATCTGTGATGAACTGATTGCCAAAATGGGGAAAAGCTAACTTTTAACCAAATTTCTGGACTTCGATACTGAGTGCAATATGACCATTGGCACACTGATGTCCATACATTTATGTGGACAGGTTATATTTTCACTTTTTCGTATGCACTACTGTATTTTCTTTCTAAATAAAGTTGATTTAATTGTATGCAGTACTAAGATGACTATCAGAATTTCTTGCTATTGTTTGCATTTTCATAGTATAATTCATAGCAAGTTGATCTCAAAGTTCCTGTATCAGGGAGATTGTCAAGTTCTCTAAGAAATTACAAATTGCTGATCCTAGCCTTCCCTTTGTACATGAGTTCCCATGTTGGATGTCTTTTGGATTTAATATAAACATGTATTACTTGCATGGGGACTCTTGCCTTAAGGAATGTAAACTTTATCTGCATTTGCTGATTTGTAAAATAAAATAAAAAATTTTAAAAAAAAAGAAAAAAGAAAAGAAAATGCATGTCACAAATGAAATTCTCTATTGTAAATAAATTTTTTCGTTGAAAGTTGAAGATAAGCATGGCTCTGTTTTGTGTCCTTCTCTTGCTTCCTTCACATGCAGCACCAGATACAGCAGCTCTTAATTCCTTCACAGAAAGCACTTTATGGCTTGGAACACTTTGTGAGGCACAAGAATATATGCACATATCTAGGTCTATATCATGCTTTCTCTCTAAATATATATATATATATATGTATGTTGGATTTGGACCAGTCAAGTCTCAAGCATAGGCTTAATCCTCCAAAATATTTAATGCTCTGACCCTGATCCAGCAAATCCCATGGGCAAATGTAATGAGGCTGTTGGAGGACTTGGAGGCTGTGGCATACGGCGATGGGATGGTTTTTAAGCATGTCTAGCACTGAAAAGTGAATACATTTTCTTCTTCCTGCTCCTGGAAGAATCTGCCTGCAGGGTTTGTGGAGATGAGGTACGTGTGATTAGAGGTGCAACCAGAATAAGCTCAATAAGTAGCATTCTTGCACACCTCTTTATCCTGTAAGTTATCCTCTGCAGAGGATTAGCTATGTAAGAGAAGCATTAGGGCTTTAGCAGCAAACAAACTGCTTTCTTTGGCTAATGGTACATCTCTTGGATCTCCATGATGTGGACAGTCTTCAGCCTGGTTCTTGTCAGCTCCCTTTTTGTCATCAAAAGTAAGTCAACTTCCTTTTTTTTCCTTTTATTATTTCATTTTCATTTCCTACCTCAGGCATGGCTGAGCCTCTATGCTGGTCTGGGCTGCTCTGCTGGGTTGGGTTGGGTTGGTTTCAGATCATTGTGTGTATGTGGTTAGCACAGAATTCAGGATTGTGTGCTGCCAAATTCAAATGCACACGTCCCTCTGGACAGTCAGGTGCCTTCTACTCTGCAAGTGTGATATTGTAAATATTTCAGATTCATGCCTGGCTTTGACAATACCGTATAGTTGGAACTAAGGAGAAGAACGAGGATTGAGTTACAGTTGTAATGTTTAAACAAAAGCAAAACTCAAAATGTACTTTTGTGCTTTCCAGCTGAATTGTTACTTTAGGAGAAAATGAAATCTGAATTATAGTAAGACTTTATGATTTGCTTTTTTGTGGTACTGTGGACCACAGATCATGATGGAGGGGGGAGGGGGGGAAACACAATTCTCCCACTTGTTACAGGGGGCTCCACCCTGAATGTGTGGATGCAGTTACAGAACATCAGATTTCTTGGATTATTTTGAGCACAAATTGTAACAACTAAATAATATATGGCTGATTTTTTTTAATCTTTAAAATCAATATCTGGGCCTCTTCTAAAAAAGAAGCATTAGGATTTGCAGAATTTTTGAATTTTCTAAAACTTTTTGCAATTTTTTTGTATGCGCTTCAAAGAAAATTAGAAGGACTGCGCGGCTGATATTTTAAAATATTTTAAAATGCTTTTTGAAAACTCTAACACTCTTAAGTGGTCTTTTTTCCCCTTAACACCAGGTGAAGCACTGCAGTGTTACACCTGTGTAGGCTCTAGTGATGACGACTGTAACAGACAAGGCAGTCAGCAGTGTCCAGGGCATGCAGATGCCTGTGCAGTCATTAGAGGACAAGCAAGTAAGTAATCACAGACATTATACTTTTCATAGTAGAAATAAAGAATCAGTGTTGGAAAAAGAAGAAAACCAAAAGTAAATGCTTCCTCTCAAAATAAACCTTATTAAATCTCAATCCTAACTTTATTATGTCAGCAACCTGATACAAAATCCCACGGAGACTAATTCGTCAGTGTGCCACGATGAGCTGTACACACTCTGTGTGCAAGCTGTAAAAAAGCATTTTAAGTATTGCCCACTTGTTTCTGAAGTTAAATGACCTGCCTGGAAATTAGGAAGGAAAAGAAGCTAATGAGGCACTGCTCTTGGGCACACCCAGAGATTTAAGCTGCACCAGAGATAAATGTCAATTATTTAAGTGGGAGCTTGGCATTGTGCTGCTGTACTCATTTATTTGTAAGGAGCAGCCAAACCCAAAGTTGGCTCAGTGCTGGGGGAGTGCAGGTGACCTTTAGCAGGTGTGTTTGGGTTCACTGTGGCTCTGTTCCAGGTGGAATTATGAAGTCCTGCTCGTACAGATCCTTCTGCGAGCGGGCAAGGCGGGACGGATCCAGAGCACCCGGAGTGAGCGTCCAGTGCTGCTACTCCAGCAACTGCAATGCAAAGAGCTCGGCTGCAAGAGTCACCATCTCCAGTGGCTACCTCTGCCTCCTCATCCTCACGTTGCTGTGGCACCCGTTGTTGAAGCTGACATGAGGGGGAGAGAAGGAAAGAGTATCCTGAAGCAACAAGTCTGCCTTCTCAGCAAGGGATGATAATATTTCCTAATCATTTATTACACATACTCCATATACCACTTATCTCAGTAGGCAAAAAGCAGTAGACAGACCTGACAGATGTTTAGATAAATATTGTTTCATCTGCTCAATATGTCTTGACCTACATGTAAGAAACGCTGCCCTGTTCTTGTTTATCCTAAAGGGTTGATTGTGCAAATACATTTTCCTACAGTTTAGGCAAGGAGAAACCTTTGCTGCAAGTAGTCCTGTAGTAAGGTAAAAGACCTTCCAAATTCTGTTTACTGTAGGCAGATAATAAAAAGCAAGCTAAAATTTTCAAGCACAAAGTGACTGAAAATTCTAGCAAGAAAATTAGTCTTTCAGAGAACATTGGCATACTGGACAAAGCCAGAAAACTTGGAATAAAGGTGATTAACTATTAATACCAGCTGGTAAGAGAAAGTCATTAAGAAACAATGCATGGGGGTATGTTATATTAAATATTATATTTCCGAAGTGTTCAAGACCAGATTGGACAGGGCTTGGAGCAACCTGGGATAGTGGAAGGTGTCCCTGCCCATGGCAGGGGGTTGGAATGAGATGATCTTTAAGGTCCCTTCCAACCCAAACCATTCTATGGTTCTGTGTATTTCCTGGGGGAAAAAAAACACCTTCCAGGCTTCTCTTTGCTGATCTTCTGAGAATCTCACCACAGCACTGGAAGAAGAGGAAAAAGGAAGAGCTTGGAAGCTGTTTTGAACTGGTAAGCTCCCTCCAAAGATCAGCTCAGTCCTCTGCTGGTTTTGAGAATAAGTGCTTAACCCCTGTCTTGAAGGCAAATTATAACTTAAGTAATAATGCAATTTATCCAAATTCTTGCTATTTTAACTATGTAGATAATTCTTCACTGTCCTAAACATTTTTTGAGAGTGAGACTATATACCTCCCCCTTCAGTGATGTAATTGAGTTGATCTGAGGTGGTTTATGTATCCTTTTCAGTTTGCAAAGTGAATGAAATTACTTGGAGATCTTTAATAAATCAGAAGTTCTAATAATCCCATTCATTGCAGTCTTACCAAATAAATGATCAAAATGGGCTACATAGTAGAGGGCATTGTGCACCTCCAGCCTGTAGGCAGATGTTGTGGTCCTTTGTTGAAGGGGGAACTGGGAAAGATGGGACGTGACCTAAGGCACAGTGTGGCATCACCAAGCAGGGTCTTGGGGGTGTGATCCTGGAGAGCAGGGTGGTACCTGCTTGGATTCAAAACTCCAAGTGACAGGCAAGCAGATTAGTGATATTTGTAGATTTTAATATCCAGCTGTGATGATCTGGTCTAATGTCTGGCACACAACAGGCATAGGACTGGCTGAAAGTCCAGCTGGTGTGATTGAAGTAGAGGTGATCTTTCCAGTTCTGGTTTTAGTTGCCTGTGTTTGGTCATCAATTTAAGGAACTCGCAAAATACATGACAAGGTAGTTTTTCCATTAGCTTTGTGTTGTGACTTCATTATATTTCTTTGAAAAATCAAATTCTAGGCAGTGTGTCAGAATTCTGCACATTCACCAGTATTTTATTACGTTTGCAAATTCTAGGAAGCTTTTTCAAGTGGAATCAGTGAAACCTCCATGTAGAGCATAACCCTCACTTGCCTTGTAGCTGTTGCCTGTCACATGAACCAAACTCTCCTTGTTTTATTGTGCTCTTTTCTGTCTGGATCTTTTCATCATCTCATGTAGACTGGCACTATTCTCCTGGGGTTTGTTCAAATGGGCTCAGACAAGGTGGTTCTGGTCTGTTCTTAGTCTCTAGGCATGACTCTGATAAAGCTGTGGATATAAAGATTGCAACAACGCAGCAGATCTTGGCTGAGAATGTTAATTTGGACTTCAGCGTCTCATCTGTTAAAAATCACTTAAATTGGTGTCAGTATTTTTCATTTCATTCTCAGCTTGAAGCAGTTCCTTCAATCTGTTCTGCTACGGGAAATAGGTATTGATTGTATCTTTATTTTCTGATTGCTCTGTAATGATAAATCTGTATTGAATGTAATCTCTATATATGCTCAGTGCATTTCCTTAATGAGAAAATAAATTACATGCAATGGCTGACACTGTCTCTTGATCTACAGAACTGCTGCTTTTAATTGGGATTTCCAGTTGCATCTGGCGACCTGTTTTCCTGCAGGAATTCTGTTGTTTTGTTTTCCTTTTGAATGTGGGATGTATTTCTTAAATCTGTTAGATAAACTAGTGAGTGTTGGTAGTGTTCTTACTGCTGTATTTCCATGGTAAAATAAGAAGGTAAATCTCTATCCTCTTGACAAACACCATCTGTTGTTCCTGGCGGGAACCAGGACTGGGATCTTCAGGCAGTTCCCAGCCTCCTGCTGCCTCCGTTCAGTTCTGCCCCCAGCATGGCACAGGCTGTGCTTTGCTTTTCACAGGTCTGACATTTTTCCTGCCTCATTATCAACCTGAAGTGTGTCTGCATGTAGATACCTGGAAATGATAAACCATTTTGGTGGATTGATGATTTCCGAGGGTTTCACAACAGCTCTTGGCATAAGCATGGAAGGGAGGACAAGCACAGGAAGAATAAAAGGAACAAAATAGGTGGAATATTTTTCAAACTCCATTGAAAATACTGAAAATATAAAGTTGCCGTTGCCATGACTGTGCAGAGCTATTCCCAGTCATGTAAAATAGGAAGTGTTTGCCTTTAGTCTGGTTGTTCTGAGGTGTAATCATTCCTGTGGCAGTGACGGGTTATTTCTGTCTTCTTTAATGTCATTGGGAAGTTGGGACAAAAGGAACAGAGACTGGTACTCAAATGCCTTCTGCTGGAACTAAAACTGGCAGCACTTCTTTTTCATCTGTTGTATTAGTTGGATCTGTGGGTTTGAGTGTAACTCTGCCCTCTCGCCTTCAAGGAAGGATCTCCAAAGAAAGATTCATGATTTCTGAGAGAAACTCTCAATTATAACCATAGCCCCAAAGCTTAATTTCCATAATTCCTTTCTACCCCCTTGTTTTTGGCAGTACAAAGTGTTTCCTTGCTTTCCTAGTCTTCTCAAAGACAGCAAGAGCCTCTGGGACCTCCCAGGAGGGCACACCTGAGCAAAGTGCCCTGAGCTCTCTCTAAGATCATCCCTGCAAACACACCATTTCATTTGGGCTGGCATCTTGGTATCACAAGCTACAGGGGTTTTTTTAACCTTTTTTTTCTCATGTGAATTGTTGTGTGTCTCTGTTCAGTAGGTACCAAACCAAAAAACACACCTGTACCTTGTGCTGTCATGTCTTTTTGTGCAATGAAAGCCCAACTGTGGCAGATCTCATTGTGAGCATCACTCCAAAGGGTCCCAACCTTTCTGGACCCTATGGATGGTTAGGGATGTACCACAGAGCTGTGGCTGGTAATGTGACCTTGGGGAGGAGTTTTATTGTGAAATCAGGATTCCTGACTACAACTCATGGAGCTCAAGGTTATCACCTTGCATACACAAACACTCCCTCTTATCATCCACAGCCAGCAGTGCAGGGGGTATTTTTAACTGGTAAATGCTCAGATATAGCACATTTACTCACAACAGAGTGGGGGAAAATGATAACACTCTTAATCCCATTGAGAGTGTGTAGCTAGAAATTGTGTTGGTGGCATAGGTACAAGTAAATTTCTTAGCATCTGAACAAAAAAACCCCACAAGTGAAAAGCCAATGTGGGGTTGAGTTTGGAAGGAACCACAGAAGCAGCTCGTGGTACTTGGCAGCGTGGCTTTATGGAAAATAGGTCTCATCAAAAACATTTGAGGTTATGGATTTTTGCTGATAAAGGCAAATATACATAGATTTTGCAACACATTTCAGATAGAATTACAGTCGTGATACACAGACTGAGAGTTCAAGAGCCAGGAGATTGAAAGACTGCAAAAACAAGTTCTCAGTAGAAAATCATCCAAGTGGTGTCTTGGACCACAGGCGAGATCACATCATTTCTGACAGTCTCGGGATGTTGCCATAAGAAGTGTCACAAAAAGAAGGGGCTGTCAAAGCACTAACATGTCTGCATGGAGATACGGCTGTGTGTTGCCATAGGGATGGGTTTCCAAGGGAGACAGGTAATGCACTTTTCTGGAGCAAAACTGGGAGGATAGGCTGAGCATTTTATTGTAGAATGGTTTAGGTTGGAAGAGACCTTAAAGCTCATCCTGTTCCAACCCCCTGCCTTGGGCAGGGACACCTCCCACCAGCCCGGGATGCTCCAAGCCCCATCCAACCTGGCCTTGGACACTTCCAGGGATGGGGCAGCCACAGCTTCTCTGCCCAACCTGTGCCAGGGCCTGCCCACCCTCACAGGGAAGATTGTCTTCCCAGTACCTGATCTACTCCTGCCACCGAACCCTCCTTTCTTCTGCACGTAGCAATAGTAATCCATTAAGGAGCACACTGTTACTGGAATTCCTTACACCTTTTCTAGCAACATGATTTAGCCCCACAGGCAGTATTTCTTTCAAAAATAACCTTTTTAGCTGCTACCTCAAAATATTTGTAAGTATGAGATAATATTTGACAGGTGAAGGGGAAATTCTCACTTGAAGTCACTTCCCCTTTCTGAAGACTTCCTGCCTTTCAACCTCACCAAAATGCTTTCGAGTTTTTCCTTTAAAAACTTGAGGAGGGAAGGAGTTTGAACACTGGCAGAGACTCAATCAAAAAAATAAGGCTGGTGTCCAAATGCAGTCACTGATTCCGACTATCTTCATTGGAGACATCTGATGTCTTGTTTGAAGCAATGCCAGTCACCCTCAATTTCTGATTTTTAGTGTCTGCAAATGTGCTTTGGAGCTCAGAGGGACTGGTTGCTATTTCTTCAGTGAGGTCAGATTTTCCTTAAAGACAAATTTTTGATGCATGGATTTGCTTCCTTTTTCTCCCAACTTTCACAGAGCTTTTGCAGCATGTTCTTTAGATCTGGAGAATGTTCAGCTCCTTTTACCAACTTGTTTTTAACCCCTTTTGCAGTTTTTGGAGGACTTTCAAAGGAAAAGAAAACCTCCACAGGTGCATCTGTGGGAGCTGCCACAGCAGCTGTATGTAGGTGAGGGAGAGCAGCTAGAGACAAACCCTGTCTTCATCTCTTTAGTCCTTCTAAGGGTTAAGTTTGACTTTTTGGAGCTGTCTTTCTGGACATCTCTTTTGCACTGTACCATTAACAGTGCTTGTGAGTATTTGGCAGTCTCCATCCCTTGTTTCCACATTCTCCCAGCCAACTATGACTTCTTGTATTGGATAAACACGTCTGGTTTTGTTAAATATTCTGTTTCAGTGATTATGACTGGAAAGAGCAAATCAGTTACTGGGATGAAGCAAATCCATGAGTGGGGCAGTGAACTGAGCCAGGAAAAAATGTTCATGGGGAAGTCATCCGAGCAGGGCCGTGCCCTTGGGGCATTGGCAGAGATTTATCAGCATTCCTGTAATCGTGGGTATGAGGAGCTCTTGGGGAGGAGAGCTCTACCAGGCTGCTCTGCATTGGTGATGGTTGTGCAGCAAAAGAAAATGAGTGGTTTGTCTTTGGGTTGGTTTGGTTCACTCACCCAAAGGCTTAGAACGGGGGGAGCTTCTCCTAAAGCATCTCCCCACCATCTTCCAACCCCCTAGGATTTAGTATATTTTCCTTCTGAATCCCAGCATATGTGTATGTGTGTTGCTCTAGAAATGAGGGTGGTTTCACAGAGTTTCACCAGTTGCTGCTATTTTCAGCTGTGATATATTAAGAACTATGCAAGCCAGTAAGTTTTTCAAGCTGGCCTTGATGAGACTCTTGTGAGGATGATGATAGGTGGGGGAAAAAACCCACTTTGATTTGACATCTCATGTTAACGTTAGAGAGAAACAGTCCCTGGAAAACACATCTCTCTGCTCAGAAGTCAGGATCCCTCGTGGAAATCAAAAACAATCAGCACTGTAGTGATCTCATCTGACCTTTGCTTTAATGTGGCTTATCCAAAGCTTTTCATGCTTATCCAAACTTTGGCTCCAGCCTGCACTGTGAACCCAGGCTATTCGGGGCAAATCCTGGTGACCTCTCTCTCAGCTTGCTGTCACCAGGAGGATGAAGAGGGGATTACTGCCCATGGATGGGGTGTCCTGAGCCAGCAAATAAAACACTCCTTCCCATCTCAGAGCCGATTTCCAAGTCATGGTGTGCCTGGGGATCTGTCTGTGCCCAGTCTCAGAGACCAGTTCTCCAGGAGACAGATGGCCTGTGGGCTGCTTTGGTCTTGAGAAATACAGTCAGACTCAGAGCTTAATATAGTTCTCCTTTTTTTCTTTCTTTCTTTTTCTTTTCTTATACACTTTTGCTCTATATTTGCCCTGCAACTACACAAGTGTTTTCATTTATGTGATTTTCATACCTGGGAAACTGAGGTTAAGGTGGCCACGAGCCTCAGTCAGGCAGAGGAGATGGGATTGGAGCCAATGGCTGAACCTGGGACAACATTTAGTGATGTTGGTACCGTTGGAACATTGCCCTGGCTGAAGTGAGGTCCCTGCAGACAGACACCAACCTTCAAGTGTCTCAGCCCTGTCTCAGCTCCAGGTCTCCCCTCAGAGCTGGCTGGCTGGGTGTCAGCTTTGTCCTGCTTTCCTGCTGGTTGCTGCTGGGAATTTGGATGCGTTTTAAATCAGATTAGACTCTGCATGAAAAGTCTGAAGAGGCTGCAGTGCCAAATCAGGGGCTCATCTAAGGAGTTTTTGTTGAGCACCAGTGCACTCATTCTTTATTCTTTCTGTAGTAAAATCACCTTCATTCCTTTGCTGCATAATTTATGGAAGGTGGTCCTGAGGGTGTCACCTAATCAAGGAACTTCCCCCTCAGTCAACAGAGAATGTGTCTTCAGTCTCTTAGCTGAGGCACACCAGTGTCTCCAGCAGTACAGCAGGGCTGGACTTGGGGCTGGGACATACAGGATGAGCTTCTCAGATATAAATCCCACCATGGCCCTCAAATAATCAAAAAACCTCAGAAAAATTCCATAGAAACAGCAGAAATTTACAATAGAAAAAATATGGTACAAATGTGTTTATCTTTGGATAATGCTCTTGCAGCAGAGACAGCCTAAAGGCAGAGGGGAGGGAAGGTCTGGGGGAAAGTGGGAGTCTTTCCTGAGGCCAGCTAAGAAAACTGGAAAAAAACAGGCACATAAGTCCTTCTGCAGCCCTTCTTAATATCTAAGTTTTCCACCTCTTTATTATCTTCTCTGTGGTTATGTAGTCAGAAACCCCACACAAATAAACTTTTTGTTCACACACAGATGATCACAAGAGATCATAGAACAGTTTGGGTGGGAAGGGACTTAAAGCTCATTCTGTTCCAACCCTTTGCCATGGGCAGAGACACCTTCCACTATCCCAGGTTGCTCCAAGCCCCATCTAACCTGGCCTTGAACACTTCCAGGGATAGGGCAGCCACAAATTCTCTGGGCAACATGTGCCAGGGCCTCCCCACTCTCACAGGGAAGAATTCCTTTCCAATATCCCATCTAACCCTGCCCTCTGTCAGTTTGAAGCCATTCCCTGTGTCCTGTCCCCCCATCCCTTGTCCAAAGTCCCTCTCCAGCTCTCTTGGAGCTCCTTTAGGTACTGGAAGGGGCTCTGAGGTCTCCTGAGAGTCTTCTCCAGACTGAACACCCCAAGGTCTCTGAGTCTTTCTCACAGCAGAGCTGCTCCATCCCTCTGATCATCTCCGTGGCCTCCTCTGGACTCTCTCCAACAGCTCTATGCCCTTCCTGTGCTGGGATCCCAGGGCTGGATGCAGCACTGCAGGAGGGTCTCATCAGAGTGGACAGAGGGGCAGAATCCCCTCCCCTGACCTGGTCATGCTGCTTTTAATATAGAAATAGCGCTGGGAAGGAGGAGGTGATACCGAAGCTGCAGCTTTTACAGACCATGATCAGGGCTACAAGACAAAATATAAACAGCTTTCAGCCACACCGGCTCTGGTGACTTGAGGGAGTTTTCAGGAGAAGCTCTTTACTTTGCTGTATTTTTTTACTGCAATATATAGTTGAAATACTCTTACTTGAACTAGAATGGTGTCTCTCAGTGGAATCAAAGTGGCTCCATTTAGCTGGGGGTAACCACCTTGATTAGCAGAGGCTCAGGGGAACGTGTTGTGCCACATCTCCCAGCACTTTAATTGCTTTTAAGAATAACAGTGTACACAAAGGATTGTTTTAACCCCTGAAAAGTGAAATGATCTCACTGATGGCAAGGGAACAGCACACACACACAAAAAGATGCCACAAGGGGATATTTATGGCAGCAAGAACCAGTTTCACTTCCCCTCCACCATGCTGGGGCTGGCAGGGAGCAGGAGCTGTGCTGGCCATTCATTTGCTGCGCAGCATCCCTGAAATGCCTCTGGCTGGAGCAGTTCGCCAGCAATGCCTCCCATTCAGCAGCCAAGCTGTTCCCTCAAGAGAGCTGAAGCATATAATTTTATGTACACTGTGATAAAGTCCAGCTCTGTTTTGTTGTTTAAGTTGCTCCAGGTCCAAAACTATATCCCAGGCAAGGAAAAGTAGCCCCTACCATGGTGTGTGCTCCTCTCAGCACCTCATTCCCTGAACAGTAGGGATGAAATATCTTGCTTCTGAAAGCTGGCAGGCTTTTGAACTAGAAAATGTTTGATTTTAAAAAAATTATTTACAAATTAAAATTAATATTAAGCAGCAGAAGGGAAATAAGCATAATGTCAAATCCACTGGATTTGAAGTAATTATGTCAACTACAAGGCAGGAGAGACAGCAAAAATTATTGTCACTGTTATCTTGCTGCAGCAGATGAAAACAACTATTGGTCACAGGCAGGAAAAATGTCCTCTTGTTGGGTATTTAAATTGAGAGCAACTTAGAAATATTTAAATTT
The DNA here is from genome assembly GCF_047495875.1 of Pithys albifrons albifrons. Classification (NCBI taxonomy): domain Eukaryota; kingdom Metazoa; phylum Chordata; class Aves; order Passeriformes; family Thamnophilidae; genus Pithys; species Pithys albifrons. The sequence goes on along the minus strand of NC_092466.1, from coordinate 5,141,255 downwards.
TTAGTACTTTTCTTGAATTATGAGAGTACATAAACCTCTTGGCAAGCAGCAACCAGATAAACTTCTTTTACAGGCAGAAATATATACATGCCTTATGTCATTTATTTATCTGTCTGATTTGGAAAACTCATTCTTGCACATCCAAAATAATGACAGCAATGACAGTGATTGACAGTAATTTTGAAAATGAAGATTCAAAGTCACTAGAATTTTATCTGCAGTCGCATTCTGTTAATACTTAAGTGTCTTTAAATTACACTTAATTTGTTCCTTTGATGGAGAAAGATATCAAACAGCAATAGAGAACCTACTGATTGGGATCATCAGCAGCTGCTTCTTTTTGGTTCATTAAATCACTTCACAGCTGCCTAATGTTCTCCAAACAGGAGGAGCTTTAGTGCTTGAGAAAAAGAAATCAATTTTTCTGGAGGAATGTGTGTAAATGCAAGGAATATAAATACAAATATTGATATTCATTGATATCACCCAGCAGGCTGAAGTTACCTTTTCCTACTGATGAAAATTAAATTGAGGAAATAAATATTGATGGGATCAAAATCAGACAGATTTTTTTTTACAAGGGGCCATATATTTGATTCTGGAAAAGCAAAATTATTTTTTAGAAACAAAGTTTCAGAAAAATTAAAGCCCCTTTCATCTGAGGATTTAGAATCCCTTCAGACAAGTGCCTCACTTCCAGCTCAGACCTCCTGTTTTCCTTTGGATTATGGCGAGCTTTAGCAGCTGTCTTGTTCTGAAGCATTGCAGCTTTTCCCTCTCCCCAGCTCCTCTCTTGGTACCACTGGTCACTCTGGTCTCTTCAGAATCACTAAAATACTTTTTTCCTTTTATTTCACCCTCCTTATACTAAAATAATCACTTATTCATGCTCCTGTGACCTCAAATCAACCTCAAATTCCTTCTGAAAACTCCTTTTTCTTGGGAATTCTTTCTTTGTTCCAACTGGCAACATTTCTTGGGCAGTTCTCAACTGTTCCCCAGCTGCTGCCCGTGCTTGGCTGGGCATCTGGCTCCCACGCAGGGCACCAAGCTTCCCAGGCTTTGCTTACAATAATAGGAAACTTAACACCCATTCTGGGGACTGTTAATGTGAAAAGATCTTTTTTGAGCTTTCCTCAAAGAAAATGCCAGAGAATGTTCTGTTGGCAAACAGCTGTTAGTAACCAGAGTGCTCACCCCACTCTAATTTAACTATTAAAATTACCTTTTAAACTCACATCTCTTGACTTGATTACAAAATAGAAACATTTCTTTGTACATGCTTTAAAAATGGTATTTTCCTCTCTAGCATAGGTGTCAGTCCATCCTGAAATCTGGAGTTTGCCAAGCTGTGTCTATAGCTGTTGGTCACAGATAAAGACACTGCTGAGGTGTGGGAACACCCCTTGGGGCAGGAGATGTAAACATGACTAAACTGGGGGCTGGTTCAGGAGCTTTCAAACTGCTGTTTGACACCTCAGAGCTCTCGGGAAAATCATCTGCATGCATTCACTTTATTAAAGCATCTCTGTACATGATTTTGTATTATGTTCCTTGACAAAAATTGGGCTTGAAATCTGTGAACTGTGGCATCTACACAAATTTGAGATACTGATTAATTTGCCTATCAAATTATTTCAATGTATGACATCATAGAATCATAGAATGGTTTGGTTTGGAAGGGACCTTAAAGCCCATCTCGTTCCTCCCCCTGCCATGGGCAGGGACACCTCCCACCAGCCCAGGTTGCTCCAAGCCCTGTCCAACCTGGCCTTGGACACTTCCAGGGATGGGACAGCCACAGCTTCTGTGGGCACCCTTTGCCAGGGCCTGCCCACCCTCATGGGGAAAAATTTCTTCCTAATATCTGATCTAAACTTTCTGTCTTTCAATTTAAAGCCATTCCCCCTTGGCCAGTCCCTCCATGTACCTGTAAAGAGTCCCTCTTCAGCTCTCTTCATTTTTTCAGTCAATGAATTTATTTTCTGTGTAGTTCAAATTTTACGAGCATGAATGATGTGATGAAATCAGCCTGACACTAACATTCTCTTTGTTAAGCTCCCACTGGCAGAGGGCAATGCTCTGAGCCCCACTCCATGCTCCCAGCCCCATTCCATGCTTCCAGTCCTGGTCCACGCTCCCAGCCCCAGGAGATTCCCTCAGCCTTGGGCCATGCTCTGAGATCTGGGCAAAGCTCCTTGCCCCAGGTGATGCTCCCAGCCTTGTCCATCCTCTGAGTCCTGGACGATGTTCCCAACCCCATTCATTCTCCCAGCCCTGGGTGATGCTCCCAGCCCTTGCCCATGATCCCAGTCCCAGACGATGCTCCCAGTCCCTCTCCCCTTTCCCTGTCCATGATCCCAGTGCCAGACGATGCTCCCCGTCGCTCTCCCCGTTCCCGGCCCACCCCCGCACTGCCCCCGCCCGCCAGCAGATGGTACCCGGCATTTACAAACCAGCCTCTCTCCTCCCCGGGCGCTCCGCTCCCTGTTTAACCAGCACACACAACAAACCTCAAAGAGGGCTTGTTCTGAGCCGTGTTCCTCAGCTCCGCGACCACACCCGACAAGGGAATCCCCCCATCCTCAAGTGCCTTGCGTGCTCCATCCCCAAGTCTGCCAGGCTGGCAGGTCGCCCCTCGTTAAATGCGACATTATTTCACCGCTCTCTAAACAAATCCATCTTGCGCTGCCCGTTTCTATGTCGCGTCCTGCAGAAGCGATCACTGGCTGAACACACCGGTCCCCCTGCCACGGTCCCAGCCATTGCCACCCCCAGGGAAGCCAAGCACAGCCCAGCCGTGGCGTGCAGGGCCAGCGCTAACGGAAAGGATGGGGCTGGGTCTCCAGTTCAGGCATGGGCTGAATTCACAAGATATTTCCCCATGTGAGTTTCATTTCTACACAAAAGTCCTAATGTATATTTGTAGGTGTTCACGCTTTTTAGGAGGATGATAATAACAATAAAAATTGCAGTAACATCATAAACTGAACAATTTCTTTCTGTTCTTGGGTGACCTTACAAGCACTCTTGCAAAACGTTGATCAAAAGACCTGACAAAACATGGCTGCAGGTTTGTTTTTATTACATGGAATCATAGAATGGCTTGGTTTGGAAGGGGCCTTAAAAAGATCGTCATGTTCCAGCCCTTCCACCAGCCCAGGTTGCTCCAAGCCCTGTCCAAGCTGGCCTTGGACACTTCCAGGGATGGGGCAGCCACAGCTTCCCTGGGCAACCCATGCCAGGGCCTCACCACCTCACAGGGAAGAATTTCCTCCTCACATCTAATCTAAACCTCCCCTCAGTTAGTTTATAACTCTCCCCCTCAGCCTCTCACTATCTGCACATGTGAAAAGCTGCTCCCTTGCCAGCTCTCCCTGTGTACAAACACTAGATCTGCTAGACATGCTAGACATAATTCCCACTGCAGCTCCATGCCCCTAGGACAGGCAGGACAGGGTTTCTCTGGGGATGCAGTTAGGAAGCTCAGGAACAGTGCTGAGAGCACAGACCGCCTTTCCCATGGGGTGAGTACAGGTTTGTGAGCTTTGTACTGCTTCTTTTTGGAATTTCTGCTTTCTGCAGAGACACCAGACTGGTGTCTGGACTAGTTATGCTCTAGTTTTTGACTTACACAGAATGATTTTATCTTTATGCCCATGCAACCAAATAGAATCAGACAAATACTCTGTTGAATGGCTAAAAGGAAAAAAAATCAGTATGTAAGATGTGTGGAGTGTGCTCAAAATAAGAACTCTTACTCTCCATTGATTGTGTATCTCACCTAACAAACGCCACCTCTTTCTGTTCAGCTATTCTATCCAGATTTATTTCAAACTCCTGCAACTATTCTATGTGATATTGGCATCATTAAATGTTTACTTGTTATGAAGTTCATGTTCATGCCTTCCAGCTACAGGGACATCCCTAAAATAGTAGTTCCAGGTCTGCCCTGTAAACATGACCGCAGTGACCCAGAGCAGAGGGAGGGCTGATGGGATGAGGCTCTGAACTGAACATCAGTCTTTTACACCCAGATACATAAATAGCTTAGTTTTAAAAGATAGCTAAATGTTTCCTCACAGATATATAAACATTCTTCCATGTCTGGAAACACTGTGTTGTAACACAGCATACCATGGCCACCAGTAGAGCGGAGCATTTTAAAACAAACAAACAGCAAAGAAATGACGATGGGCATGAAAACATGAAAGCAAATTCTCTCGGAGGTTTGTTGTTGCTGCCCTTTTAAAATGAAACAGTCTGGGGATTTGTGAGAAGATTCAAAATATTGACAGTCTCACCTCTTTGCTTTTGTTTCTAAGCTCTTCCTCCTTCAGCTGCAGTGCAGTTTTTTGATATTAAGTGTAGTTTCTCTCCAGTCTCATCCAGTTAATTAAGTTTTAATAAGAAAGAAACTCAAATTTAATGAAAGTTTGCAATGATTAGAGAGTGCCATAACCTACTCAACACACACACTGACAGGATAAATGTGATGAAGGACTTTTCTGCTCTAAGTTCCTAGTTTTAATATCTAATAAGGATCTGAAAGTCAGTAAAATGGGAATAGTCCTGATAGACAAGCATAGTTGATGCTTTGGTAAACAAAACCCATTCCTTAATCCATGTAATAGCCTCATTACTGTTAATTAACTTGAAATGAAAGAGTAGGCTGTAAAATTTTAGCACAACTCTACTAGAGCATCCTCACTGATCTCTTGGTTGTGCCCCAGTGAAGGCTGATGCTAAAGCAAAGTTGGCCCCTTCACTCATCCCCATCTCTCCTGTGCTGTGTTGCTTTGCTGGAATTAGGGGTGTGGGTCTCCCACCATCCCATGCTCTGCTGGAGGCATCAGGTGTGGGTTACTGTAATCACAGTCAAGTACAGCACAGATGTTTAATTCAGCAGGAGACAACATCTGTATCATTACCTGCAACTTGCCCTGCACCACCCAACCTTCCCTTTGCAGAGGCTGCCATTTCTTTCAGGTTCATGCCGTGTTAGTTACCAGCTATACTAATTGTCCTGTCCTTCCCAACCCAAATTTTCCAGTTTCCATGTCAAGCGTTGAGCAAAACTAGAATCACACAGCCATTCCTGTTGGGCTCCTCCACTACAAAGTGTGCTTTTCCGACCTTTGATGTAACCCTTCCTGACGTCGCCTTTTCCACTGGAAAACCGGTACCTTTTTCCTCACACCAGCTGTCATCACAAACACCCACTGCCACAGGATCCCTCCACACATACACTTGCCTTCTGAGTGCTCTCCTCAACACACACCTCATCTCTGGCAGGGTTTGGTTCCCTTATGGCAAACCAGGGACACTTTCTGTCCCTTGTCTTGGAATTGCTTGCTCAGAAAACCTCAGCTCAGGCTCAGGTGGGTTCCCTGGGCTCTGTGTCTTGAGTTGGTGCTGGTTATAGAGTACAGGGCTCCTGGCATTTCCTGTCCTGCAGCCTGAGGTTGTTTCAGAATCTCTCTTCTGCAATTCCTTGTATCCTGATGCCAAAATGCCGTGGCCTGCGCTCATCGTCCAGCTCTTGGTGCTCCCTGGGTGATCTGAAATCCTCATGCCCTGTGGCAAGTCAAGGTGTAAGTCTCACTACTCCAGCTGGTTTCCTTTGCCTTCGAACAAGTAAATCATCTGCCACTTCTCCCTGTTGATCAGGGAACACTATATAAAACAGATATTATTACATATGTTGAAGGAAAGCATCATTTAATAAGTGAGGAAGGCCAGTATGCCTCCAGTAGTTTGGGAGGCAGAGTAGGAATCTATTGCATTTATCATTTTGATAAGAACATTTGATAAATAGGCTTCTGGACTCAAGACTCAAGCATTTTAGACCTCTGTAAGCTCTAATGCTGCTGTGGACACCACAGGGGGGTAGGAGTGACACTGCTGCAGCACTTTCTGAAACGGAAGGTTTGTTGTCCTGCTCTTTCCATGGCATTGGCACTCCTGAAGCCAAATAAACACAGGACAACCCAAAGTCAGGAAAAGCACTTGGCTCTCACCTGTGGTCTGTCAGAAGCTGCTCAGGGCTGGAGAGCTTCGTGTAGTTGAGAGGGTTTAGCCCTTCCCCTGAATGTGCACCAGCAGCACATGGTGGGACCTCAGCCCTTTGGTCTGTGTCACACCTGCCACAGTAAAAGTCACTCCGGATATGGAGACCTGTGATTACCCAAATATTTATGGAAGCTCAGACTGTGACTCCCCTCCTAGTGCTTCCCAATGCATTGTGGTTGGAAATGGTGGCTTAGGACCGAGCTCTGCCTGGCATGGTAATATGGAATAAATAATTTATGTCAATCTGTTATTAACAAATCTTTTCTTCTTGCACATTATTTACACTCTGCTAATTTCAGTTTCTGGGAACAGCTCTCTGGTGGATCTTCCAAGGGTAAATTTAACTCCCATGATAATTCCAGCTTATGAAACAGTTCTACTGTGTTTCAGCAGGTAAGGAAGTCAATTTGAGTGGAAAGAAATTAATTCAATTCCAATTCAAGCTTTTTTTTTCTTTTTAAATAGAAACTTTAATTTTGTAATGCATTTTCCTCCATCATCAAGAATTAACTCCTAAATTGTTCCAAAGGGCACATTTCTATTTCATCTTTTAAATGTTCATGGTGAACCAGAGAAATCTGGTTTATTTCTTGTAGCAATCACAGTACATAAATTTATAGTCCATTTGCTTTAACATCCTTGTAAAAGAAAGGTGCTGAAAAGGAAATTACCCTCAGGCCCCAAATTATATCTTGCTGGAACCTGAATCACATTTTTTTGAAAGCTCCTAAAATGCGTGGGAGACAGTAATGATCTGTACTGAGATAACACAGATGATTTTCTTAGTCTTAACAGATTGAAATTAATTGGTCCTGAGCATGGCTTTAAATAAGTGACATTAAAAAAGCTCAGAGTTACCCCAGAGGAATGAGCTACCCTACATTTCAATGTTGCGTCATCGACTCATTTTGTATCCCTGCCCACATGAAGTTGAGTCTGGAACAGGCGACAAGATGTTTTAATTACACATAATTAATTATGCAAATGTAGATAGCAATGCTTGTTGAAATTAATCATCCATTAGCACTGTGGAAAAAAAAAAGAAAAAGAAACGGCAATCAGATGAGATATTGCTGCAGAAAGCAGTTGAAATTCTGTTTTGTTTCACAATCAGCCTTCATGAAACACTCCTGATGGATATCGATTCTCCCCGCTGGATAAATCAGCCCGAGGGCGGAGACACTTCCCAGGGAGGGTAAGTAGGATTTGTAATAATTAAAGGCCCATCAAGAGATCGCAAAGCAATTTATGGAGGTCAAACTGCTTTTATTCGCGTGTATGAATAAGGAAAGGGTTATGCAGAAGAGACACTTGAGGAGAGTTGCTAAAAAGGCACCGGACATTAAAGACTCCCCAGACAGAGGTATCTGCTGGCTCTGCATCTTTCCCCACCAGGGTTCACTGCCACGGAACACCTTCACACCAGGGGCAGCACTGGGAAGAGGACAGTGCCTATTCTCAATGTCTTTTCAGAGGGTGTGAAATTAATTCCAACGTTGGCTTCTTTAAGCAGTGGATGGGCTTGTGCTGGTGGCACACACCTCTCCTCTGCAGGGGCTGCCCCCTGACACCCCCCTGCCCTGGCATTTCAGTGCAGAGAACACTGAAGAGACCAAAGAAGCAACACAAAACCAGCTGAGGTCTTTTTCTGACCTTTTACCCTTTACTTGCTTGCCTGTTTCTTTAAAGCAAGTTTACTTATTTTTTTTTCTTCTTTAGTTTTTTCTCCTGCTATCCCCATGAGGCATTCTTTCCTATGAGTCATCCACACCATAAAGAAATTATTCTTTGGCTCAAAGTTCTGCTCCCATGCCTGGAATCAACATTTTTTCAGTGAGAGATAGGAAATGAGCTGAATTTGTGGGTGATTCACTATTTACTATTTTGACCTGAGATGTGTTTTTACCACTAACTTTAAAAGAAAATCATACAATAAAACACCCAAATCAAGAGGCCAAAGCTACATGGGACACAAGACATGTTCTTTAATTTTTTCGTTATATTATATCTAGTAATAATCCCTCCTATCTTTAAATGCTCATTTTACATTTTATCAGGATTATTAATATGATTATTTTTATTCAAGATTGACATCTTAACTACTTAAAATATCCCTAAAGGATATATTTTCTCCTACAGCAGCTCAGAAACATTGTTTAAGCACTGATGTACTTTATAAGTGTATGATACACCACAATAAGGCACTCTTTTCCAACATATATATAGCCAAAAATCATACAGATATATATAAATAAAGCAGTTCTGGGCACTAAAGCCCATGCAAACTCAGTAAGCCAATTTTGGAATAAAACAGAATTCCAAATGATAAAACAGCAAACTGAACCAAAAAGAAAAATCAACCCCCAACAAACCCATCGAAACTCAGAACCCCAAATTTAGGGGGAAAAAACCCACAAAAAACCCCAAACAGAATTCCAGATAATAAAAGAGCAAATCAGACCAAAACTTGGCAAGCCAAATCCAATGCAATAGCCAGAGGCAGAGTCCCACATGCTGCTTCCATCAGGGACAGATAGAAGTGCCCACCAGAAAAAAGGTTAAGAATTGATGGAACAGGCAGAGGCCTTGTTAGCAGGATTTTGTGGGTATTTTTGTGATCATTCCAGATGAATTTCACCTGTTCCCAATTGCCAGGTAGCTCCAGCAGTGCTGTTTACCTGAGCTCCAGGCCAGCCCCAAAATCCTCCTGTAAGCCAAGAAGGTGAAACCTCCCCACTGCTATCTCTGGTAGGGATATTTGTGATGTCCCTGGAAAGGTGGGTCCTGGGACCAAAGGCAATCACACAGACAGGACTTCCTGAACCATACAACTGCTTGAAGATGTGCTGAACACCCAAGTTTGCCCATTTTAGCTCAGTTCTGTCAGGTGGGGTATGGACTAGCCTTGTAGGGCAACCTCTTGATGTGTCAAACCATTTGTGATCCCCCACAAGCTGCACTGATGTGCTCCTCTGGACATGTGGGGGACTTGCCCCAAGCACACATGGGCCACAGCTCTGCTGGGCTTAGGACCCCACCATTGATCCAAAAAACAACCACGAATTAGCTCTTCACTTAAAGGGTGAAAATAAAGCCCTGAAAGCCTTGTCTGAACGCTTTGAAAGTCACTTTCTAAAGTTAGATTTAGACATTTAGGTCATTGTAAAGCAGATGCTGCCACCAAATTTGTTTGGATGTAACTCCCTGCGGCACTTTTGCCAGTAGAAACAAATTAGAAAATGCTGGCTGGCTCTTTAAATCCTCCTGATTTATTCCTTTCGAACTAAAGCGGCTGCAGAAAGTTCTTAAGTAGTGCATCTCTATCCTTGGCAGATATTTAAGCAAAAGGCAATGGTTTTAATTCCAACTGCAGGAAATGGAACACATCTGGGATCAAGAAGTCTCTTTTATGGTGTCCTTCACTTCAGGTGGGAGGGGAGGAGGAAGGAGATGAGATGAGGAAATTAACCTGCAAGAAGAGGCCAAAATATATTCTAAACCTCTATATAAATTAAATACTGTTCTGAATTATTTCTTTTGGTTGAAATTAATGTTATCCATGTTGTTGTCCCACGATAGCTTCTGGAAATTAAGCTGGTTTTTTTTCCAGTGCAGCTGGTGTTTCCTATTTCACTAATATTCTTTCATCCACATAGTGATGATTGCGTGGCAATGAAACTGCCTCTTTATTCTCCATGCAAGCACACAGAGGAAAGGAGAGCTACCAATGACCTCTTGTCCCATAAAATACATGCCCAGTGTTGCCAAATTGCAATTTTTTCACAAATCCCTGATTTTTAATTGGGAGGAAGAATGGGTTATAAAGCCCCACGCCCTGGAAGCAACTGGATTGGCAAGTACCACTCCAAAATATCTCAAATGGAAGAAAGTCGGTGTTAAAACAAGCAGAGCCCCTAAACCATAATTTACAAGCAACAACATTTTAAGCCATCCCACCATTTTTGGAACCTGATTAATGAGTGTGAATGGCAGTGTGTACAACCAGTACCCAAACAGCTCTAACATTTTCCAAATTCTGCTTGGCTGCAACTGCTTTAAACAATTACTTCAGAAGGATTTGATGTCCAGCTGGGCATATGCTGTGCTGCTTGTGGCAAGGAGACCAGGGGCCTGTCGACCATCATTGGACACATCAAAGACTATCTTTATTGACCAGACACACTGAGGTTGTTCTGGATGCAGAGATGTCCCGAGAAAAGCCCAAGATTGTTCTGACCTGCCTCTCCAAACCATACTGAAAATTTCCCTCCAGGTTTCCTATCCAAACACAAATCTGTTCTGTCTCCTTAGCATGAAATTCTGTGTCACAGCTTTTCTTTGTATTAATCTTTCTTATATTTATTATTTTTAACCCAGAACATGCACTCCTGCACCTCTGACAGGTGCTGCCACTCTGCTCTGACTCTTCATCTGGGTAGAGGTGAGGGGATCTCTGGTCCCCATTCAAAGGGACTGTCCTCAGCTCAATCTGCTTGATCTGTTAAGGCTCTTAAGTTAATTAAAAGCAGACTGCTCTTCAGTCCTTTTCATCTTGAATGAATGATTTCAGGAGGATGTAGCAGATCTCCCAAGCCATGACACAACTCTAACCCACTATCCCACTGCGATGACTGGAGCTCTCACAAGCCCCTGCACAGGAAATGAAATCTCAATGGCATTTCTGAAGGAGCCCAGCCCCATTCCTCTCCCTTTTCAGAAAATGAACAATGTGTAGAAAAGTGTATGTATTGCTCCTGCAACCTGGGGGTTTGTTCATTGTTAATGCAGTAAAAAATACAGACTTTTCACACAGTTCTCTTTGGAAAGCCAACAGCTGTCTGTGAGCCATGCAAAGTCAGGTCCACAGAAACAATGAAATGACATGATTAAAACTTCCAATCCATCTTAATCCAGAGTCCTCTGGCATAAGAATTATAATAAAGCCTTAAATGAATAGTTATAAGCACCATTTCTGTCATCACATCCTTGATGCAGAGTGGAAAAGAATTAAAAAATGAGGTGTCTGCATGTTCTGTCTCCTTTTTGGCTACTGCTGTTGAAACACTCATTTGAAATTGTGATAGTAAATGTCACTGTCAGGTTTATGATGATTCTTATCTCAGTCTTTCCCAGTGAACTTTATTTATTAACAATGCATTTTCATACCAATTTGAGGTGTGAAGATTCAGCACCTCTGAATTACTCCCTTGGGGAAGAAAGACAGAGGGAAATGAACATCAGTTTGAAGTTCTTTCATAGAGGCTCTGCTCGACTTGAGGTTCTTTCAGAGGGTTTAGAGATTGGTAGCATTTAATTTATCTGATATGCAATGTTAGCAGATCCCAGCTGACAGATCTGGAGCTCTGAATCAGAGGTCTCCAAGAAGTAGACCATTAATAACCGGGGACTTTGTGTGGAATTGATTAACTCAAGCTGTCCAAGGCACCAGGAGTCACAGACAACCCAGACTCTTCCCCTAAAGATGCCTGACTCAGACCCATCCTCTGCAGGGAAACAGGCAGGTGACACACAGGAAAAAAGAACTGTAGTATCATGGAATTGCTGTTCACTGGGTAGATGTATGTGAGGCCAAGATAATGCTAAACAGGTGTCTTTTGGGGGCATTCTTAACTCATTTTCATGTTTCAATGTGCCTTTGAGTGTCACTTTCCTTATGCCCAGTTTGACAACCCCGTGAGGAGGGACAATGTTACCCTTCACCCTCTGTCAGAGGTGCAGGAGTGCATGTTCTGCATGGAAAAGAGTAAATATGAGAAAGATTCATCCAAAGAACAGCTGTGATACAGAATTTCACGCTAAGGAGAGAGGATGGATTTGTGTTTGGACACAAGACCCGCAGGGAAGTTTTGCAGTATGGTTTGGAGAGGCTGGTTCAGAACAAAAGAGAAAGAGGATCTGGGGCTTTTCCTATTCCAAGGCTTTAAAAGGTCATAGCAAAAAATCCATTTTCTGCATACTTGTCTGAGTTTCCACCAGAACCCAGTGGATGAGGGAGCCCACATAACGTAATTAATTTGTGTCTTGGAATTTGTGTCTGCTGAGGAAACTGAATTTCAGAGCAATTCAGGGCATTTCTTGCTTGTTTTTCTTACACTGAGATTTTCCAGCGTGGCTGCATCTTTCAGGTGTGGCATGTTATTTGTGTGAGACCTGAGGTGGGATTCAATAAAGCAGGGACAGGGTTCATCTCCACCAGAAAAGGTGCTCTGAAGGATTCATGCTTATTCACCCTGGAAAAAAGCAATTCAAACAACATATTTTCTTCTAAAATTAGGATGAACTTGCTGTTTAACTCCTTTAATACCAAAGGCTGCTGAATTCCCAGGCAATAGCATGGCTGAGACAAATCACCATTTCCTCTTCAGAAAATGGAAATGGTGTACAATTGTTCTTTTTTCTTTCTTTCTTTTTATTTTTTTTTCTTTTTGGTGGGAAAAACAACTGAATTCCTTTATCGCTTTCTGAGAGGAGCTACAATGGGGCCCAGCCAACCATGACCTTTCTCAACATGGGGGAGGAAATACAACAGAGTTAGAGCTTGTTTCTCATTTGTAATGGCCCCTTTGCAAAATTGTACCTGTGTTTCCAGGGCCCAGAAATGCACAGCCACTTGGAGAAACAAATAATTAATCTTCCTCTTTCATTTCATCCAGAAGCTATGGCAGCTGACACATAAATATATATATAATATTTTTAATATTTATTTATTTGTGTGGTTTTAGATATATATGTGTATACTTTTTGTAATCGGAGCATTTACTTTGCTTATACTTTGCAAAAGGAAATATATGGAAAATTCTGCTTGAGAACATATGAGATGTTGCATCAGAAACAGATCTTTTCCTCCTGCCTTCTGTGGATGGTGATTTGCTCCACTCACAACTATTTGGGGAAATAGCAGGGAACATACTTTCCCTTTGTTGCTGAGTGTCAACTGTACCCCATGGATGGGTAACTTTAGTGTTATGGTGGTCTCTGCCACCTTCTGCCAGCTGAGAGACTCCTTTATCTTGAATCATGTGTTTTCTTTTAATAATTGCTCAACAAAAGCTTGGTTATGTATTATTCATAGATTCTTTTTCTTTTAAGTTGTTGACACCAC